>NC_057710.1:134308300-134356556 GCF_004010195.1 Chiloscyllium plagiosum | reverse complement strand
ACTTTTTCCCCGGGTACAACAGAGTGTTACAAGGGGGCATAAATTTAAGGTGAAGGGTGGAAGGTATAGTGGGGATGTCAGGGGTAGGTTCTTTACCCAGAGAGTGTTGGGGTCATGGAATGCGCTGCCTGTGGGAGTGGCAGAGTCAGATTCATTGGTGACCTTTAAGCAGCAGTTGGATAGATACATGGATAGGTGCTTAAGCTAGGACAAATGTTCGGCACAACATCGTGGGCCGAAGGACCTGTTCTGTGCTGTATTGTTCTATGTTCAGTTGTGGCACTCACTAGTCACAGGCTTCCAGTCTGAAAAACAACTCTCCACCACCTCCCTCTGTCTTCTACCTTGAGCCAGTTCTGTATCCAAATGGCTAGTTCTCCTTGGATTCCATGAGATCTAACCTTGCTAACCAGTCTCCCATGGGGACCCTTGTCGAATGCATTACTGAAGTAAAATAGATCACATCTACTGCTCTGCCCTCATCAATCCTCTTTGTTATTTCTTCAAAAAACTCAATCAAGTTTGTGAGACATGATTTCCCAAGCACAAAGCCATGTTGACTATCCCTAATCAATCCTTGCCTTTCCAAACACATGTATGTCCTGTCCCTCAGGATTCCCTCCAACAAATTGCCTACCACTGAGGTCAGGCTCACTGGTCTATAGTTCCCTGGCTTGCCCTTATCACCTTCCTTAAACAATGGCACCACGTTAGCCACCCTCCAGTTTTCCGGCACCTCACCTGTGACTATCGATGATACAAGTATCTCAGTAAGTGGCCCATCAATCACTTCCCTAGCTTCCCACAGAGTTCCAGGGTACACCTGATCAGGTCCTTGGGACTTATCCACTTTTGTGTGTTTCAAGACATCCAGCATTTCCTCTTCTGTAATATGGACATTTTTCAAGATGTCACCATCTATTTCCCTACATTCTATATCTCCCATCTCCTTTTCCACAGTAAAGACTAATGCAAAATACTTGTTTAGTATCTCCCGAATCTCCTGCAGCTCCACACAAAGCACACCTTGCTGATCTTTGAGGGGCGCTATTCTGTCCCTGATTACTATTTTGTCCTTAATGTATTTGTAAAATCCCTTTGGATTCTCCTTAACTCTATTTGCCAAAGCTATCTTATGTCCCCTTTTTGCCCTCCTAATTTTCCCCTTAAGTGTACTCCGACTGCCTTTATACTGTTCTCAGGATTCACTCAGTCAATCCTTTCTATACCTGACATATACTTCCTTCTTTTTCTTAACCAAAACCTCAATTTCTTTAGTCTTCCGGCATTCGCTATACCTACCAGCCTTTACTTTCACCCTAATTGGGATGTACTTTCTCTGGACTCTTGTTATCTCATTTCTGAAGACTTCCCCTTTTACAGCCATCCATTTACCTGCGAATATCTACCCCCAATCAGCTTTTGAAAGTTCTTGCCTAATACCGTCAAAATTGTCCTTTCTTCAATTTAGAACTTCAACTTTTACTTCTGGTCTATCCTTTTCCATCACTATTTTAAAACTAAAAGAATTATGGTCACTGGCCCCAAAGTGCTCCCCCACTGACACCCTACCTTATTTCCCAAGAGAAGGTCAAGTTTTGCACCTTCTCTAGCAGGTACATCCACTTGTTGAATCAGAAAATTTTCTTGTACACACATAACAAATTCCCCTCCATCTAAACCCTTAACGCTATGGCAGTCGCAGTCTATATTTGGAAAGTTAAAATCCCCTACCATACCCTACCTATTATTCTTTCAGATAACTAAAACCTCCTTACAATACCCTCTGACTATTAGGGGGTCTATAATACAATCCCAATAAGGTGATCATCCCTTTCTTATTTATCAGTTCGTTGAGTATATTTAAGATGCACAGGTTTTTGATTAGGAAGTGAATCCAAGGTTATGGGGAGAAGGCAGCAGAATGGGATTGAGAAACATATCAGTCATGATCTAATGGTGGGACAGACCTGATGGGCTGATTGACTTAACTCCAGGCCTATATCTTGTAGTCTCAGGATTTGAACATGACAATCTAATAAGGCTGGATAACAGCTGCTAGTTTTACCAGCAGCATACACATCTCATGAAAGAATAGATAAAACTTGCTTTTGGATCAACATGGGCAAGCGTATTTCCACTTAAAATATGTCATTTTTGATGAGCTATTTAGTTTCTTTTCTTTCTTTGGGAGAAATCCAGTGCTAGATTTGAGTTATTTCCCTTCTTTGAGCACGTCATGGTTCTGTCTGTCCAATCAGTTTAACGAAATAGCACTGGTTGAGTTCATGCAATCTTGTCATCGCCAGTGGGAATCATATGCTTTTAAAAACAGTATAAACTAAATGACACTCAAAATTACCTTTAAATTGCCTCTTGCTGAATTATGATTCCTAGTAGTCATTCAGATCTTATCTATATGGGTAGAATGATATGGTGAAATGCAGACTGTTTCCAGGAACTCGAACAATGTGAGGAGGCACCTGATGGATTGAGAAGAAGTCAAAGCCGCAGATATGAAGTTCTGTGAGCAAGGTAAGGTGGAGCAGAGTGGGACATTTGCTCCTTACTGGACTCTTGAGCTGACTGCAAGAGCTCAATGGTGGGCACTGCTGTGTTGTGAGGGTTTGGTCACCTTTAGATGGAATTAGCAAATAAGGTGGACGTGGGAGAGTGACTAACTTTGGGCCACTGCAGCTGTCTCTCCAGTCTTATATTCTTCCCTATCTCCTGCTTCCAGCCCACCCATTTTTTTTTTTAAAAAAAGCTTTGCTTTTAAAAATAAAGACATACAAGCTAATTTTTTTTTGCTATATGCCCACCTACCATTGGGCTGGGTGGGAAGGTTATCGGTTAGGCATCTGCCAGGGGAGTGTAAAAATTCCAGCCTTGTGCACGTACTTGCGTAATGCATCGACAGCAAACACTTATCAACTGCTCTCTTTAGATTCCCAGTTGCACACATCTCCAGAAGGAGTAGCTGGACAATAATCCTGTACTGTATGCTCTGGCCAAAGAATTCTGACACCGTGTAGCGTTTCTGTTGTCTCACAGCCGAAGTTGAATAAGTCAGCTCAGCACAAAGACTTGCATTTGCTAAAACTTGTATCACCATTTTGTTTAAACTGACAGAATCTTGACAGAGTAACAGATTTGCTTCGTATTACTGCCTTTCTGTGGAAAGGAAGTTAACAACATGAATACTTGTGTATCTGAAAATTGGTTTCCTCTTTCAGATGCTTCAGTGCTTATTTTAGAAGCTGTCAACGATTTCTGTTCCCTGTAGGTTTGCTGGTGCCTTCTCTATTCCCAGTATTTCTCTCAAACTGCTTTTCATTATGCAAAATATCATCTATAATACAAAACTAGTGTTTTGGAGTGTTTCAGCATTTTTCAGTTTCCGAATAAATGCTGTTTCTATGGAAATTGAGCCGCCATACAAGATCACAAGGTAATTACAGTTGAGGAAGGTCATTCAGCCATCTCCATTCACTAACCAAAAGGACAAAATTGTTTTGCATTTGCATCTGTTTCTTTAATGATCCGAGTGTTCTTTTCATTGCAACTCTGAAATAGCTCCCTTTTTTAATGCATAGAACCATCTGTGGATTCTGGTCCCAAAATTAAGCAGAAATAGTTGTAATCTCTGCCCTACTCCAACAATTTAATATAAAATAATACTGATGGGATACATTTTTTTCTGATTCCTGTTTACTCAAAATTTAGGTGACAGTGTATGTAGAAAGTTGCTTTTTCTTGTGTTCCCACTGCTGTATGCGCTTGCTTGATCTCTTCATCTTCCTGGCCCTCCCATTCCTCTTCTCCCCTCCACTCCCGCACCATCATCTCAATAGCCTTCTTGTTCCACCACCACAAGTGCTCTATACTTGAAAGATTTACCATATTAATCTGCGAAGTGTCACAGAAATGATGTCACTCCAACACGTGATGACAGTTTTCTCTCTCTGATGTGTTATTTGTCTCAATCTGGTCTGTGTGTGAGTGAAAGAGAAATGTCATGTTCTGGATAGACCCATCGACTGAGTCCGATTTTCTTTTTCTGATTGGTCTTAATTGCCATTCTCCAAAGTTGCACAATATGAACTTGGCTTAAATTGAGCAGGGCAGAATTTAGCTTAATAGCCATTATTTTAATATAAATAATTCAAAATCTATTCCTTTTAATCAAATGAGCTGAAACGCCCAAGTTTATTCTGTACACCCTCATTATCAGACTCTTGTAACTGGGGATAAGTCAACTGGGTTCTTTACACCACCACCAGCATTAAAATGCCTGATAAGTTTTCAAATGGGCACTTGATTCAGTTGTAATAAAGTTAAGACGAATGTTAGTAACGTTAAAAGGCATTTCAGTTACTTATTTTAAAATCAAATAGTTTTGCCACTTTTCTAAATTGAGATGTCTGCATTCCCTGAACTGTTGAATTCTCTTTCAACTAAACAAGTGATATTTGGTTTTATTTACAAATTCAATTGTCCTTTACTCTCAAAAGGTGTTCCCTACTGGATGCTACTGAGATGGAGAACTGTAGTTTTCAGTTTTATATATATATATATATTTTAGATTCCTGCTCTGTATTTGCAATATTGTAATATTACATGCTGATGTTATAACTTGTGTCTGCAGTTTTCCTGTTGTATTTTATGCAATTAGAATTTCGAACAAATATTCATAATACCTGATCAACATGATGATTGGACATAATGTATCTCATGGTACAAGCTGTTTACTTCATTCAGGTCATAAACCAAGCTCTGAATTTTAAGGCATAAAGTTGATGGATAACAGTGCAGGACAACAGTGTGTGAATCAGCAGCCCATTTTAATGATGCCGCGTTTTCTTATCTGTTTAAGTTAGTGGTACAGAAATTTGAGCATAATGTGAAAGAAAGTTACTGATTCTTTGTCAGTCTGCTTCACACTTCCTCCGCAGTGGACCTTTTTTTGTTATTTCATCTGATCTTTGTCGTAAGTGAGTTGCCAGTAGTATTAAAATAATGTGAAAATGTAGACTTAAATATTCCCCTTCATTGTGTTTGACTCCATAGTGTGGCACCAGTGTATAACTTCCAACAGCATTATTCTCTTGACCTTGAAGTTTCCAAACTTTGTGTGTTACATACTTTAGATTAACCAGCTCCCCATCTCTCCCAATGTGCACACAGTTTTGATAGTGTACGTAGTGCTTGGACATTAAGGATTAAAAACATATGTCACATATACAACTTGAACAATGACTCATTAATAGGAACCATTAATGTGACAGGTGTGAGTGTGTTCAAACATAGACAAAAGCATTTGACATATTTGTTGCAAGATACACAAAGGCGTTTGTGATTTTTTTTATTCCAGAGAGATGAAGTTCCACAAAGCTAAGCTGTAGCAAAACCTTGACAGCCTATCTGACAATTTCGGTGAAAAACAATTTTGAGTTGGCTGTCAGTTGAGATGTCTGGAATGTTTGCTGTGGCGTTACTGATGAGTTTTGCAGGGTGGTATTATGGTATTATGCGAGAAGATTCAGTTGTTTGGATTTCCCATTAAAAGCAAGTACTCGGGTAACATTTGGTGAAATGTTGCTTGCTCTAACCCTGTCCCATAACTGTAGTTCATTTGTTTCCAGGACTTCATAAGTATTTGAAAACATTTTAGTGGTTCTCCAGAAAGCAAGCGCAAATGTTCTGCTTTTTGTTTTTATTTGCAATTGTTGGATCAATTTTGTCCTGGCTATTGCATGTGATGGCCTTTTGATGGTTGAAATCCCTGATGCAATGAGGATATATATCTGACAAGTAGCCAAGCTTTGAGAGCCAGGCAATGTTAAATAGTGAAATAGGATAGGAATAAGTTGTCTTTGAAGATAAGCTTGTATTTGAACTTCACTCTAAAGAAATGAGTGAACACCTTTCTCTGTGATAGCCATTGAATTTCTCCATGGAACAATAGCTCGATCGGCTCAATTACATTTCATTAAAGCAGAAAAATATCCTGGAGTTAAAGCTTGATCTTTTATCTTCCCAATGTTATCCAGCGCTTCAAGTTGGCAGGCATTGGTAGCAACTGCTTCCAATGTGTGTTGCCATTGTAATCGGAGCAAATGCTATGATACATGTCTCTGGTCTACTGTTCTTTCCGGTAATGGACTTTGTTCCATTGGTACAGAAAACAATATATTGTAGTTAAAGCATACGTTGATTTATGAAGCTGCCAAGCAACCAGAGAGTCTCTTGGCTGTTGGCAGACAGCATTAGCAAAATGTTCTCCTGTTTTGCACTTTCTAAGTGTGCATTGTATACAAAAACTGGAGCAACAGTACATATGAAGTCAAAACTTAATTGTTTTTTTTCATGGTTTTGAGGTGTGTCCATTGCTGACAAGACATGTACTTGTACTTATACCTGTCCTTACTTGTACTAAGATAATGTTGCTGAAAGTGCTTCTGCAATTTGGTCAAGTAGGAAATTCCATTTTTTTTTACCCTTGACAGATTATTGTGAAGTGTCTGACTCGGATTTAAGTACCTAACCTTGAACACTCAATGGGACAAACCATAATGTCCTAATGCAAGTAAAGTTGAAGTAGATTATGGAGAGTTTGTGTTTAAAGCTGCATTGAGTCATGTTGTTTCACTTTAACGTTCTTAAATTATCAGTGCTAGATACCTTGTTGTGCATTGGAGATTTATTTGAGCATTGTTTACTGTAGTATCTCACCTTACCCAATATTGGTTCCATCTTTTTCTCTATCACACTTGCAGCTGTACTTCATGTCTGAGGATGTGCAGTTAGGGGCACCTGTCCACTGAATCCCCACACTACAATCGCCACCTAACAGCCCTCTTTCCAAGTCCACCGCAATCACCCCACAAGGTACCACCGACTTCAGCTGCTTCTAGGATGTGATGAATCCACCACCCCCATACAGTTCTGAGCAATGATGGCTCACTTCCCACACACTGGCCGAAGGGTCACCAGCCACAACTAAGATTGCCAGCTCCTCCCACCATCCTCCCCTGAACTAGTGCCCAGAGCAGGGTCCCCCATGTCTGCAGCCAGTAGATCAACATGAGAGAGTCACTGTGTTCTATCCTGCAGCCATCTTTTCAGGAATGTCACCCTGACCTTGTAAAAATACTGCAGAGAGCAAAGTGAGTATTGGTCCCGTAGGAAATAATTATGGAGAATTGATGATAGAAAATAAAGAGATGGATTGAACAGTTATTTCGCATCAGTCCTTACTTTTACAGGATACAGGTAATATCCCACGATGTAATGAATGTTCCAATTGTGCCAATTTATATGAATGACTTTGGATGAAGATCCTGTAAATGTGGTTGCCAAATCTGGTTATGACACAAAAATTGGTTGGGAGATAAGTTGTAAAAGGCCATAACATGGATCGCAAAGGTTATAGATAGGTTAAGTGAGTGGCCAACAATCTGATAGGTGAAATATAATTTGGGAAAATTTTGAAAGTTTCCATTTTGACAAGAAGGATTAAAAAGAAGCACATGATCTAAATGGTGTGATTTGTGGAATTCTGGGATGCAGTGGGATCTGAATGTCCTAATACATGTCCTCGTACATACACTAGTGGACAGATGCAGCATATACAGTAATGTGGAAAGCTCCTTGGAGGGTTGGTGTGGACTTGTTAGGCCGAAGGGTCTGTTTCCAGACTGTTGGGATTCTTATTCTAATTCTTATTCTCATAAAATGTTATCTATAATTCTGAGGTGAATTAAATAACCGCTAGTATGCTTCTGTTATGCCAGGTATTGGTATTGGTGTAACCATATCTTGAGTACTAAACACATATTGGTCACCTTATTTAAAATTCACTGTGAATGCAATGGAAGAAGTTCAGCGAAGGTTTGCCAGGCTAACAACTGCAATGGATAGATTGTCTTATGAGGAAATATTGGACAGCTAGTGTTGTACAGAAGTCATGATATAGAGGTGCTAGTGCTTCCAAATAAAGCTGTTGGACTGTAACCTGGTGTGTGATTTTTTTTTAAACTTCATATAGAAGTGCAAGAGGTAAATTGATTGAAACATATAAGGTTCTAAGGGTTCCTGATGTGATTTTGGGAAATCTGAAGCCAAGAGGTTGCTATTTGAAAGTAGGAAGTTGTCTATTTTAAACGGTGATGGATTTAAAGTCTTTTGAATTTATTAGATTAGATTACTTAGTGTGGAAACAGGCCCTTCGGCCCAACAAGTCCACACCGACCCTCCAAAGAGCAACCCACCCAGACCACCCTGACATTTACCCCTTCAACCTAACACTGCAGGTAATTTAGCATGGCCAATTCACCTAACCTGCACATCTTTGGACTGTGGGAGGAAACCGGAGCACCCGGAGGAAACCCACACAAACACACGGAGAATGTGCAAACTCCACACAGACAGTTGCCTGAGGTGGGAATTGAACCCCGGTCTCTGGCACTGTGAGGCAGCAGTGCTAGCCACAGTGCCACCCAACTGTGATAAAACTGTGGAAGTAGAGTCTTTGAATATTTTTAAGACAGCTGGATAGATTCTTGGTAAGCAAAGGAGTGCAAGATTATCTGGGTGGACAGCAGTATGGATTTGAGGTTACAATCCAATCAGCCATAGGCTTAAAAATAGCGGAGCAGATTAGAGGAGCTGAATGGTCTACTCGTGTTTCTTGTTAGTAATTTCCTGCTCTCCTGCTTTTCTGTTAGCAATTAACATTAAAACTGCCTGATGATGGGAATTGACATTTATTTAAATGTATTGCCTGGATGTTAGCTGCTGCTCTTTAAGTTAACTTCCCTGGACATGTTATGACATCACAAACTGAGATGAGACCAGGACTCTAACTTCTGACTCCAAAATTATGACACTGCACCACAAGGCCCTCTTTACTGCTATGTATTAATACAGCAACTAATAAGGTTAGAAGGGTAGCACTTTATTATCAGTTGATGTCATATATATATATATATGTGTGTGTGTGTATATTGTGGCACAGTGGTAGTGTCCCTGATTTTTAAACCATAAGGCCTGGGTTCAGGACCCACCTGCCCCAAAGTTGTCATTTGTTATCTAAAAATCCATAGAGGAAATATCTGAAACTGGGGGGATGAGAGCAGTTGGATTTGTGTAGTTGATAAACTATCTTAGTTTCTCTCTTTAAAGTTTCTCTTATTTTGAATGAATTAGCATTGTGAACTGAGTTGAAACTCATTACATTTCATCTAGTATATTTATATAAAAACTGCTACTCAGCAATTATGAGTGACTGCTAGATCATACATGATCAGCTTGACAGAGACATGAATTGCTTCTGAACTAAAGTGTTAGCATGATTGAAACTGTAAGCACTTTCTTCTACCCAAAATTGAAATCATAGAATCATAAAAAAATCCATGAGCATTCCCATCTTTGATGGCAATAGAGCCCAGCATTTAAGTGCAAGAAATAAAGCTGAAATGTTTATAGCCATCCATCAGAAATGCTGATTGGATGTTCCATCTTTCTTTGGACTTGAGGTCCCAGCATCGCTCTGTCATCCTGTTTCCCCCTCAGTCAAAGGAAAACGCTGAAAGGGTCAGAGTAGATTTACCTCCTTCATCTTTATTATGGGCCCTAAAGGGAGAGAGAATGATCACCCATGTGTACAGACCATGTTCACTGTCTTCTCTGGAATAGCAGTTTCTTAATGAATTATATAGTTATTTTACAGGTAAGGCAATATACATATTGATTGGGTGAACCCTTCCTATCAGTGAGCATCAACGGTAAAGGCTAAACCATCTGCTGTTACACAATGAATGTTCTTAACCTTAATGAACACTTTTCACCTTGTTCAACTGACCTTGCATACTGAATGTTCCCAATATTGTTAAATGGCTATACATAACGAATGCTTTTCCACCTTGTTAACCCATTACCCGTGCCTCCAGCTTTGTGAACTGGAAGTTCTTATCTGATCTGAGTCAAGCTCTGCTGAACCTCTTGTTTCACAAAACTCAGAACTTAACTCTTTCCATACCTGTTTGTACCGTATTCTCTCACACAACTGAATTTAATCATTATCATGTGATATGATAAATAATTGAATGCTACAGAGGGCCTGAGTGTCATATGCATGAATCATGATATATAAGGATACAGGTGCAGCACATAATTGGGAAAGTGTAAAACTGTTATTGCAAGAGAATTTAATGGAAAACTAGAGAGGATATGCTTTACAGTGTCAATGCCTTGTAAAGCTAAAATTTACAACCTTGATTCAAACATGGGCTAAAATGCTAAATTTCAGATAATTTCGTGTTATCATATTTGCTCTTGATAATAAAGTTGTATATTTGACCCATTATGACTTCAAAAGGTCTTAATAACATTTAAGTCAAACTAGGGAAAAATTCTTCTTAATAGCTGGAATCACAGTTAGCACAAAGTCGGATAATTTTGATTGTTGAAGTATAAATATCATGCTTTAATGCATCACTATTGGAGTTCCTCAGGGTAGTGTCCTGGGCCCAAATGTCTTCATCTGCTCCATTATTTGACCAGATGTGGGGGATGTTTGCTGGTGGGTGCAGTGGTCAGATTTATGTACAACTCCTGCCAATTTTTATCATGCCACCACTGCCTGTTTATTCTATTGAGTTCAATTTAACTAACACACCTATTTGTCAAATGTCTTAAAAGATTCAGTGCATAACTTTAGCTATATGTGCTCACCCATCATCTATTATCACATCAAACATTATTTGCCTGGAAATCTTTGCTGGCTTTTCCTTATCAGTCTGTCTGTTGATTTTTTTTTTAATTGATCTCAAAGGATATATTAAATTATCCAAGCAGATACAAAATAGTGTCACAATACAGAATTGCCCAAATCAGAATCTGCTACTTCAATTGAATTGAGTGTATTTACATTTAACTCCATGTATAAAATATCACCTAAGTATTGCAATTCAAACTAGAAGACAGTCCATTTGCTGAATTTACTGTCTCAGTTACTGATGTCAGCCTTGGCTTCAAGTGCTCATCTACAACATCTCTCAAACAAGGAAGTTCTTGTCAGATTAAAATGTAGCTGGAAAATATTGTTGTGAAGTACCTCATGTAAATAAGACTAAATTCAGACCTAAATTTGCATTGTTTGGCCAATTTATAAGAGTGTTTACAAATGCGTTGGTCATTTTTCCTTGGGATATTTAGGGTGTAGGTTTGCTCGCTGAGCTGTAGGTTTAATATCCACACGTTTCATTACCTGGCTAGGTAACATCATCAGTGGCGATCTCCAGGTGAAGCTTCACTTAGAGGTCGCCACTGATGATGTTACCTAACCAGGTAATGAAACGTCTGGATATCAAACCTACAGCTCAGCGAGCAAATCTACACCCTAAACCTCAACCTGAGCCACAAACCTTGGGATATTGTTTTGATACAGTGTCATTGAGGTAATGTAACTACTTAAAATCAGTAAATTCTTTCAGTGGAGCTGTCTTTAGTTTCGATGCCTGTTGAAAGTAAGAAAAATGAATATCCTCATATGGGTGTTAACACAAGCCCATAACTTATTAGGCCTTGTCGGGTAGTGATATAATCCCTACACCTGGGCCAGAAGGTCTCTGTTCAAGTACCATTTCATGATGTGAGGGTGACGAAGGTATGTGGTAACTCATCTCAACTGGTTGATTTAAGTAAAAAAATGTCTTGGCAAATGTCTCGCTTACTACTTCTGGCACTTTACAAGCCTTTCGCTATCAGTTTAAATATTTTGGTAGATATTCTGAGTACTAACAACAATGTGTTATATGAGTGCATACTAATCAGTATTGCACTGCCAATTTGCATTGATTCTGTTCAATATATTCAGAACTTGGATGGGTGAAGTTAAATCTGCACTGGTAAATACTGGGGCTAAATGCCAACAATGTGGATCTAATGCAACCACAAAGCTCTTATCAGTGCTTGTAAATGGCCAGTTACTACAGGTCACACTGCACTTTTACTGGAACGGTTGGTGAATTAAGTTCAAGGTATGGTATGCATTAATCATGGGTGAATAACTTTTCTCTTACAGCTGCACACAAATATTTAAAATATTTTTCAACCACTATTTATTGTGGTCTACCAGAATATTCAATTTGGGCCGTTTAATTTAAATTGCTGCATCCAATTGTTTAAAAGGCTAAGTCCTGAAGAGCTGCATGTAATAGTGTTGTGTTGCAATTGCTATTTCTCACTCCGTTAATTCACCAGAATGTCTGAGACAATTCTGTAGCAGAAGGCAGTCTCTGTTAGCTCTGAGAATATAATAGATGCAGGCGTTGCATGGCAACGAGCACATGTACAAATGTGCATACACAAAACTTAATTTTTAAGTGTTTTTTTAAATAATATGGTTAGTAATGTATGGCTATTACTTGTCAGTAATTTATGTTGTTCAAGCAGCTGCAGATTAAAAGTTTGTAGATATTTTATTATCACTAGCTATGAGCAATGATCCTCGACCTTTAGATATTTAAAGCCCTATAACTTGGTTATTTTCAAAGATTTAGAAAGAGGGCAACTTTCAATGGCTACTTGCCCATTTTTTACTCTTTATAATTGGAAACGGTGGCGACTAGGGAGACTGCAATACTCAAGTGGGCATTTGAATGAGAACTGATGAGGCGGCAAATCGGAATTTCGGGCAAAGGGCTTTTGTCTGAAACGTTAATTCTCCTGCTGCTTGGGTGCTGCCTGACCTGTGCTTTTCCAGCACCACTCTCTCGACTCTAATCTCCAACATCTGCAGTCCTCACTTTTGCCTATTTGAATGAGCACTGTAGTGTTGTTACAGTATTCATGAAGAACTAATTGTAATGTGGATATCCTGGGTGCCACATTTAATGCAGTCCAATGCTAAGCAGTAATTTGTCCATCCACCAACCATGGGGAAAGAGCAGCAAGAAATGTACTCTGGGAAGACCCAGCAACTTTGAGTCCAAAACTGTTTATTTCAAACTTCTGTGAACTAGAATTGGTGGCAGCAGGTGTCAATGAGTAAGACCAAAACACATTTAATGTTGAATTAAATTGAGAAACTTCAACCTGAATTAGTGCCAAAGAGAGAAAAGAAAACTGAATCATGTAGAAACTAAAATGGGAGAAGCCACAGTAGTGAATGCACAGCTCCAGCCCATGATAATTAGATGATGATGTGAAGGCATTTGAGAAGTCTGAACAGAAGGCTAATGTTCAGTAGCTTTTTAAAACATTGTATTGAAGAGGACAGGATCAACTACATCCTTTTGTAGGCAGGAGAGAAAGGCTAAATTCATTTAATATTTGGAAGATGAAGGCATGATGATAGTAAAAATGCCAACAAACTGAAATATTCAGCACATACAGCCAAAGTCAAATTATTAGATTTGCTGAAATGATGCTCGTATCCTAAAGCTGGAACCAGGTGAGCCTATTGATAATTTCTTAAGATTGAAAAATGCAGCCAGAAGATGTAAATTCAAGGAAGCTGATTAGCCAGCTCATCTGGGGCTCTGCACGCAATAAAGTACAAAGACTTGATCAGAAAGGTCAAGCTCAGTATCACTGGCAGTAGACAGTGCCAGAGCACGTGAATCCATGAGCAAACCGAGGAAGGCGTCAGCTACACAAACAGCTAACCTTCATCTAAGTCACAAAAAAGGCACCAGAGTTGATGCAGTGAAACTGAAACAAAGGAATGCAGACCAGACACAGGCTGTGGATGACCACAAGTTCACATACCTCATCGCATGGATCAAACTGACAAGTATGTGGATAGCCCAATCACAAGAGAAAGATATACAGAATACAGAAAGTAGATAATAAAGGACTTAATAAAAGTGAATAAGAAGGGAGAGAAACAAAATGTTCATATACTATGAGATGCCAATGAGATTAGGGCATAATGGGCATTGAAACCATACCTCTGCATAACGTAGCTGAATATAACAAATCACAAAGAAAAAGGCCATTCATATAACCATTCAGGTCAGGAATAGGGTGTACAATAGGCCCAGAACCAAGATTCTCAAAATCAAGACTGATTCTGGAGCACAAACTAACATCTTTCTCAAATTGTTGCTGAAAATTTGGAAGATATTTGTTACCTAAGGAATGATGTCTGATACTGAGCATTGCCACCCAATTATGATACTAGTGATTTATCCCCCTCTTAAAGAAGTAAAAGGAAATCTTGTGAAAATCTGCAAGTTTGGAGTTTAATGCGGAGAAGTGTGAGGTATTTCACTTCGGAAGAAGTATCAGGAATGCAGAGTACTGGGCTAGTGGCAAAATTTGTGGCAGTGTAGATGAACAGAGGGATCTCTGTATCCAGGTGCATAAATCCCTGAAAGTTGCCACCCAGGTTATCGGGTTGTTAAGAAGGCACATGGTGTGTTGGCGTTTATTGGTAGAGGGATTGAGTGTCGGAGCCACGAGGTCATGCTTCAGCTGTACAAGACACTGGTAAGGTTGCACCTGGAGTATTGCGTACAGTTCTGGTTACTGCATTATAGCAAGGATGTGGAATGTTTGGAAAGGGTTCAGAGGAGATTTACTAGGATGTTGCCTGGCACGGAAGGAAGGTTTTGAGAAAAGGCTGAGGGAGCTGAGGCTGTTTTTGTTGGAGAGAAGAAGGATGAGAGGTGACTTAATCGAGACATACAAGGTAATCAAAGGGCTAGATAAGATGGATGGTGAGAGCCTTTTTCCTCGGATGGTGAAGGCGAGCACAAGGGGACATAACTTTAAATTGCAGGGTGATAGATTTAGGGCAGATATATACTCAGAATAGTAGGGGCGTGGAATAGTCTTCCTGCAACAGTAGTAGACTCGCTGAAGTTAAGGGCATTTAAGTGGCCATTGGACATATGGATAATAATGGAACAGTGTAGGTTAGGTGGGCATCAGATTAATAGGTCGGCGCAACATCGTGGGCTGAAGGGCCTGTACTGCATTGACATGTTCTATGTTCTAAAAGATGGAAATGAAAATCATCACCAGTGACATGGACAGATTGGGTAAACTCTGTTGTGGTGAAGGAGAAACCAAATGGATTGCTAAGAATTTGCATGGTACTAATAATCGACACTAAAGATTAACTACGCTATTCCAAGGTTTGAAGGTGTCAACATTTCAAAATTAAGTGCAAGAAATGGTGACTGGAGGGTGGAGCTTGATGAGAAATCTTCATTGTTAACAATGATCAGTGTGCCCTTTTGTACAAATTGCTCTATCTCACGTTTGGCCTTAGCCAATGCCTATTCTAGTGGAAATGTGACATTAGAGGGCTGCAAAGAAATATTTCGCAAACCTGATGGTATGCGGATCTATGGAATAGAAGGAAAAGATTGAGTCTACCATCTCCATGCAGACCTGGAGAGGACTGAGAAAGTTTGGAATCAAGGTAAACAAAGAGAAATGCATTGCGAAGGTGATAGAATGCAAGTCCTTCAGAATGGTATTCAGACGTGATAGTTAAGCTGAGTCCTGGGGGAAAAAAATTCACACCTATCTTAGATGGAAGCTCAAAGGACTGAGAACATGAGTTATTTCATGCCTCACACCTCCAAAGCACAGTAAACCTTCAAGATCTGATGAGAGAAGCTGATAAGTAACAATGGTCAGAGCCCCATAAAAATTGCAACAATTCAGAAATAGTATACATGGAGACAATGAGAAGTGGCAGATGGAGTTTAATTCAGATAAATGTGAGGTGCTGCGTTTTGGGAAAGCAAATCTAAGCAGGACTTATACTCTTAATGCTAAGGTCCTAGTGAGTGTTGCTGAACAAAGAGACCTTGGAGTGCAGGTTCATAGCTCCTTGAAAGTGGAGTCGCAGGTTGATAGGATAGTGAAGAAGGCGTTTGGTATGCTTTCCTTTATTGGTCAGAGTATTGAGTACAGGAGTTGGGAGGCCATGTTGCGGCTGTACAGGATATTGGTTAGGCCACTGTTAGAATATTGCGTGCAATTCTGGTCTCCTTCCTATCAGAAAGATGTTGTGAAACTTGAAAGGGTTCAGAAAAGATTTACAAGGATGTTGCCAGGGTTGCAGGATCTGAGCTACAGGGAGAGGCTGAACAGGCTGGGGCTGTTTTCCCTGGAGTGTCAGAGGCTGAGGGGTGACCTTATAGAGGTTTACAAAATTGAGGGGCATGGATAGGATAAATAGACAAAGTCTTTTCCATGGGGTCAGGGAATCCAGAACTAGAGGGCATAGGTTTAGGGTAGGAGGAGAAAGATATAAAAGACTTAAAGGGCAACTTTTTCACGCAGAGGGTGGTAGGTGTATGGAATGAGCTGCCAGAGGATGGTGGAGGCTGGTAAATTGCAACATTTTAAGAGGCATTTGGATGGGTATATGAATAGGAAGGATTTGGGGGGATATGGGCCAGGTGCTGGCAGGTGGGACTAGATTGGGTTGGGATATCTGGTCGGCATGGACGGGTTGGACCGAAGGGTCTGTTTCTATGCTGTACATCTCTATGACTGTATAATTCCATCAGAGAAACCAGTGATTCTGCAAGTAGATGTTGTTACCAAAGCACAGGTCAGCCCTTGACAAGACTAAAGACAACAAATGAAGTTATGTCTTTGCATGTGAGTGTTGAGACCAGATATGCCAACATAGGCAAGCTTTTTGGCAGCTGTGTAGAGTTGCATGCATATCTCTAGGGTGGAGAGGTAATGATGAAATTGACTATTATCCACTAGAGCAGATTTATAAGAAAAATCTGTGCAGGCCACTAGCAAGAAAGGAGATGTTCTTGAAGCGTCAGAGTTTCAACTTCATTTTAGTACAGAACTCTGAGAGAAATGTTGCCAGCAGATACTGTCTTTATTGTGACCACATGAGAAAAAGGAGATAGAAGATAGAGGTATATTAAACATAGAACCTCCAAAACTGATTCATATTAAAGATGAGACCAGCAAAGATGAGGAATTGCAGATGCTTTCTCAGCAAGTGAACAAGGGATGGCCTGATGACATATGACCAAAGAAAGCTATCAACTTTACCTAACCTATAGGCCTAACAAAAAAATTACCTCTCAGTGGAGGATGAAGTTTGATTAGCTAAATCCAGAATAATCATAACTAAAATGATACAGTAAAGACTTCCCCAGAAGGCATATGAAGGTCACATTTGAGTGGAAAAGTAGATGCTCAGAGTTAGATCACAAGATATGGAAAGAATGGTGTAATGTGCAGTGTATCCCAGAAGTACAGGTGCACAGCAGAATAAGGAGATGATAATTACTTAAGTATCATTCTGATTTTTTCATGCCAATTCGCACACAATCAAAAATAATATCTTATAATTGCAGATTACTGCTCCTTGTTCCCCTTTGTCTAAAAGGTGAAGATTTGACAGCCAGAACAATCATTTCAGCTATACAAGTTCTGTTTCCTGAGCAACAGATTTCTAAAAGAATATTTTGCGATAATGGAACCCAGCTCTCCTCCACATTTTAAGTAATTCACTAAACATTTTGGATTCAACATCAATTCACCACCATATTATCCAAGTTTGTAGAAAGAAATGTCTAGATAGTTATGAGTACCTTGTAATAATCCAAGTCACAATGGAAGATCCAAACCTTGAATTTTTGTCACTCTAATCTACATCCTTCAAAGTTAAAATGAAATCGCCTGCAGAGCTATTTTCTTCTGGTTATTTGAAGAACAGAAAATAAAACTGACACATGTAGTAACAGAATTCTGCTCAGGCAGGTATTTAATGTGCTTGTTTGAGTAATTGAAAGGACAGATCCCTTCCGACTGCTCTGCCATTCGTAATTCAAAACCTTGAATAAGAGTATTAAATAAACAAGAGTACACGATCTGTTAGATTACAAATCTCAAGGTTTGGAGCAATTCCTGATAAGCTTGAAGGTAAGTATGCCGCAATTTTGATGACCTTCCTCATGTTTAAAATTTCCATGGAAGTGATTCAACATTCTCTTTGAGTTTCTGAAATAACAAAGTGAAATTACAAGCGTGGTCAAGCATAGTACATTTATTTATTTATCTTTGAGCTACTTTGCAGGACATTTTCTAAGCTGTAAAAAAAAGAACTATTTACAGATGCAACAATGGTACTCCTGATTGTGTTTCTGTCTTTTTGGGATGTTGGGTGTATGGTTACTCCCAAAGATATTTGTGCTGACAAAATATTGAGAAATAAATCCACTTTCTGGTCAGCTTTGTGGGCAATATTATCATTAACGAAGTCCCACTTGGGAATTTTAAGCTTTGTGATACGATGAAGAAAGAACTCCATTGAAAGCCAGGTGATGTTTCCCATGCACGTGTGTGTCTGGTCTTGCTGTGCAGAGAATTGTACCCAAAAAGGTTCATTTATGCTCTAAGTGCAAATATGACACAATCCCAGAAACACTAAACTAAATGACAAAAGACAATGTCAGGTGTGAAATGGAAAGTAGAGCAGTTTTTGCCGAGGCAATTTTTATTACCATTTTATTGTGTAAATTGTCCGGAAGAGAGTAAGGGAGCTCAAAAGCAAATGGTGGGCTGATAATGTTTGGAAACCCAGCGACTATCAGATGCCTGAGATACAAGAAACTTCTTCAGCGTCAACAAGCCAGTATACAGTCCAATCTACAATGGACGAAACCCCCTGCCTTCTAAAGATGGACAAAAACTGCTCAAGGACAACGAGACAATAATCACCTGCTGTGGAGAGCATTACCATGAATTCCTCAACTAGTGTTAACTTAGAAAACGCCAACCAAATTCCCCAGAAATTCACTCCCAAGTGTGAGTGAAGCACAAGATGTCATTGGAGCCCAAGGAACAACCAGACTGCCCAGCCTGATTGACCTCCTGCAGAGATCCTAAAAGAGATTGACCCTCAGCTCTATAAATATCCAAGAGCTTTGCTACTGAAGATTTGGCTCAAAGCAAAACTCCTCTCAGAGCTCAGGGGTGCTCCAGTTGTGACCACATAAAGGATAAAATGCTGTTTGTAGGAATTACACAGGCATCTCCCTTCTGTCAATCACTGGCAAGTACTTGCATGTGTCCTTGCTAATAGGTTTCTGCCATTATCTGATGAAATACTCCCTGAATCAGTGTGGCTTCCACCCGTCAAGAGGAGCAACAGATATAATCTTCAGAGTCATAGAGATGTACAGCATGGAAACAGACCCTTCAGTCCACCTCATCCATGCTGACCAGATATCCCAACCCAATCCAGTCCCACCTGCCAGCACCCGGCCCATATCCCTCCAAACCCTTCCTATTCATTTACCCATCCAGATATCGTTTAAATGTTGCAATTGCACTAGCCTCCACCACTTCCTCTGGCAGCTCATTCCACACACGTACCACCCTCTGCGTGGAAAAGATGTCCCTTAGGTCTCTTTTATATCTTTCCCCTTTCACCCTAAACCTATGCCCTCTAGTTCTGGATTCCCCCACCTCATGGAAAAGACCTTGTCTGTTTACCCTATCCATGCCCATCTTGATTTTATAAACCTCTATAAGGTCACCCCTCAGCCTCCGACACTCCGAACCTGCACTCCAAGGTCTCTTTGTTCAGCAACACTTCCTAGGACCTTACCATTAAGTGTATAAGTCCTGCTAAGATTTGCTTTCCCAAAACGCAGCACCTTGCATTTATCTGAATTAAACTCCATCTGCCACTTCTCAGCCCATCGGCTCATCTGATCAAGATCCCATTGTAATCCAAGGTAACCTTCGCTGTCCACTACACCTCCAATTTTGGTGTCATCTGCAAACTTACTTAACTAACTTCTTAAGCTCACATCCAAATCATTTGTATAAATGATGAAAAGTAGTCGACCCAGCACCGATCCTTGTGGCCCTCCACTGGTCACAAGCCTCCAATCTGAAAAACAACCCTCCACCACCACCTTTGAGCTAGTTCTGTCTCCAAATGGCTAGTTCTCCCTGTATTCTGAGATGTAACCTTGCTAACCAGTCTCCCATGGGGAACCTTATCAAATGCCTTACTGAATTCCATATAGATCACGACTACCGCTCTGCCCTCATCAATCCTCTTTTTTACTTCTTCAAAAAAGTCAATCAAGTTGGTGAGACATGATTTCCCATGAACAAAGCCATGTAGACTATCCCTAATTAGTGCTTGCCTTTCCAAATACGTGTACATCCTGTCCCTCAGGATTCCCCCCAACAACTTGCCCACCACTGATGTCAGATTCACTGGTCTATAGTTTCCTGGCTTGTCCTTATCACCTTTCTTAAATAGTGGCATCACGCTAGCCAGCCTCCAGTCTTCCGGCACCTCACCTGTGAGTATCAATGTTACAAATATCTCAGCAAGAGGCCCAGCAATCTCTTCCCTAGCGCCTCAGAGTTCTAAGGTACACCTGATCAGGTCCTGGGGATTTATCCACCTTTATGCATGTCAAGACATCCAGCATTTCTTCCACTGTTATATGGACATTTTTCAAGGTGTCACCATCTATTTCCCTATATTCTATATCTCCCATTTTCTTTTCCCCAGTAAATACTGACGCAGAATACTTGTTTAATATCTCCCCATCTCCTGCGGCTCCCACACAAAGGCTGCCTTGCTGATCTTTGAGGGGCCATATTGTCTCCCTACTTACCCTTTTGTCCTTAATGTATTTGTAAAAACCCTTTGGATTCTCCTTAACCCTATTTGCCAAAGCCATCTCATGTCCCCTTTTTGCCCTCCCTGATTTCCCTCTTAAATATACTCCAACTGCCTTTATACTCTTTTCTAAGGATTCATTCAATCTATACCTGACACATGCTTCCTTCTTTTTCTTAACCAAACCCTCAATTTCTTTAGTCATCCAGCATTCCCTATACCTACCAGCCTTTCCTTTCACTCTAACAGGAATATACTTTCTCTGAATTCTCGTTGCCTCATTTCTGAAGGCTTCCCATTTTCCAGCTGTCCCTTTACCTGCGAACATCTGCTCCCAATCAGCAGATGTTCGCAGATTGTTCTTGCCTAATACCATCAAAATTGGCCTGCTTTCAATTTAGAACTTCAACTTTTAGATCTGGTGTATCTTTTTTCATTACTATTTTAAAACTAACAGAAATACGGTCGTTGGCCCTAAAGTGCGTCCCTGACTAACACCTCAGTTACCTGCCCTGCCTTGTTTCCCAAGAGTAGGTCAAGTTTTGCACCTTCTCTCATCAGTACATCCACATACTGAATCAGAAAAGTTTATTGTGCATGCTCAATAGATTCTTCTCCACCTACACCCTTAACACTATGGCAGTCCATGTCTATGTTTGGAAGGTTAAAATCCCCTGCCATAACCACCCTGTTATACTTACAGATAACTGAGATGTCCTTACAAATTTGTTTCTCAACTTCCCTGTGACTATTAGGGGGTCTATAATACAATCCCAATAATGTGATCATCTCTTTCTTATTTCTATGTTCCACCCAAATAACTTCACTGGATGTAGTTCCGGGAATATCCTCTCTCAATACAGCTGTAATGCTATCACTTATCAACAACACCATTTCCCCCTCCTCTCTTGCCTCCCTTTCTGTCCTTCCTGTCGCATTTGTATCCTGGAACATTAAGTTGCCAGTCCTGTCCAAACCTGAGCCATGTTTCTATAATTGTTATGACGTGCCAGTCACATGTTCCTAACCATGCCCTAAATTCGTCTGCCTTCCCTGTTAGGCCCCTTGCATTGACATAATTACTTTATCAATCTTTCTTTGTTCTCTTTGTTCCTGCCTGCCCTGATTGTTTGGCTCAGTTCTTTTCTCAACTATACCAGTCTCAGGTTGATCTATTTCCTCACCATCTCCCTGGGTCCCACTCCTTCACCTTACTATTTTAAATTCTCCCGAGCAGCTCTAGCAAATCCCCCTGCCAGTATATTAGTCCCCTTCCAATTTGGGTGCAATCCATCCTTCTTGTACAGGTCACTTCTACCTCAAAAGAGATTCCAATGAACCAAAAATGTGAATCCTTCTCCCATACACCAACATCAGCCATGCATTCATCTGCTCTATCCTCCTATTCCTACCCTTACTACCTTGTAGTGAGTAATCATGGGAGTAATTCAGATATTACTACTCTTGAGGACCTCCATTTTTAAATTCGTTCCTAACTCTCTCTCTCTCTTCTCCCTTCAGAATCTCAACCTATTCCCTTCCTGTGGTGTTAGATCCAACGTGTGCAATGACCTCCTGCTGGGCCCTCTTCCCCTTTGAGAGTATTCTACCCCCTCTCTGGGACCTCCTTGATCCTGGCACCAAGGAAGCAACACACTATTATGATTTTTAGCTGTTGGCCACAGGAACATCTGTCTATGCCTCGGACTAGAGTCCCCTAACACAATCCATCTCTTGGAACCCGACATACTCCTCACCGCATTAGAGCCAGTCTCGATACCAGAAACTTAACTGTTCATGCTACGTTCCCCTGAGAAACCATCACCCCCCTACATTTTCCAAAACAGCATATTTGTTTGAAATTAGGGCAGCCACAGAAGACACCTGCACTACCTGCCTACCTCTCTTACCTTTCCTTCAGTTAACCCATCTATGTGATTGTATCTGCGAATTTTCCCCCTTCCTATAACTGACATCCATCACACCCCCTTGCTCCTATAAATTCACCATTGCCTCTAACTGTCGCTCCAACCGTTTCAATCGATCTGATAGAATGCGCACAATTACAAGAAACATGTCAGGATCACAAACAACTGTTTTACACGTCCTTCATCAACCTAACTAAGGCTTTACATAGTGTCTGCCAGAAGACCTGGCTGTTAACTATCGTGAGGCAGCTGCTGTGATAAGTTCATCAGGATGTTGAGGCTGCTGCATGATGACATTTCTGCAACAGTGACTAACCTCTGTGGATTGAAGTCTCGCCCCTCACCATGGAGACAAGGGTCAAGCAGGGCTGCTTCGTCACACACACCATGTTCACCATCTTCATTGTCATCATCCTCCGTCTCACTGGCGAAAGCCTACCCAAGGATATTCAAGTCATTTACAGTTTGGACGGCAGGCTGTTCAACTTTAATAGGTTCAAGAGCAAGGTCTCCACTACATCCATCTTTGAGCTTCTATATGCTGACAACAATGCCATTGCACCACAATCTATGGAAGATCTGCAAAGCATCTTGGATGGCTTTGCCAAGGCATATAAGTTCCTAGGTTTCGCCCTGAACATTAAAAAAAAAAATCCTAGCACTTCATCAACCCCAAATGTCCCTCCACCCCTCATACAATAAGGATCAACAGCCAGCCCCTTGAAAATGTGGATCACTTCCCTTACCTCAGCAGCCGTCTCTCCTCCAAGGCCATCATTGATGCAGAGTTACAGCACCATCTGAGCTGTGCCAGTGCAGCCAATGCCCAACTCAGAAGCGGGGGTCTTTGAAGATGATTTTCAGGCCCAGTCTAAATTTCCTCCCCATACTGCTATATGGAACTGAAATGTGAACTACCTCCAACAGGCATTTTAAAGCACTCGAGCAACACCACCAGAGATCCTATGAAAAATTATGCACGTCACCTGGGAAGACCAGCAAACTCACTCCAGAGTCATGGAGGAGGCCAACATAGGTAGAATCACCATTACCATAATTCAACAGCAACATGGATGGACCAGTCATGTCATCTGAATGCCCAACTCGTGCCTCCCAAAACAGATTACATACTCTAAGCTGAAGGAAAGTCAGCATGCCCTTGTTGGCTAACAGTAAAGCTTCAAAGATAACATCTGGACCAACCTCAATTCTCAACATCAACATCTGGGAGTACATGTTTCTAAACTGGAATCAGTGGAGAAACATCATCCAGCAAGTAGCCATGCAGTATGAAAACAGTCTCTGCCATGCGGCTGAACAGAAGTAACTCTCTCTTGCACAGAGATAGAACATCAGGAAGGCCCATCTCCAAACTCCATTCCTACCCACCGATGCCCACATTGCAATAGAATCTGTGGATCCTGGATTGACCTCTTCCGCCATCTGAAAACCCATGAATAGATGCCCTTATGAAGGACACTCATACTCAACCCTACGTTATCGCCAGTATACTATTAAGTTGTTTTACAGTTATGGTACTGTTCTCACTTTTGAGTTAGATTTGAATTCAAGTTTCACTGCTGAATCTTGAGCATATCATCTGATGGTTCACAGTAGTATTGAGAGGGAGAGTCATCTTTAAGATACGACATAACAAGGTGTGGAATGCCTCCTTGAAAGTTGTAAGCAATCCTCAACAATAATTCCTGGCAACAATTGGCATCACCAAAAACAAATTACCTGGTCAGTTGCTTATTTCTGTTTCTCTGAATGTTAAAGCACTGACTGCATTTTTAAAGTATGTACTTGTTCTGTGATGCTGCGAGACGTCAGTCATGAAAAGTGCTGTTGGGATGTGCATCCTTTCATTGTTATACCAGTTGATTTATTGTGACTCGGTCCATCAACTAAAAAAAAAATCACAGCAGATGAGCAGAAAGTTGGGGACCACATGAAAATCTATTAGTGTACATTGATATGACAAATGATATTGATGCTTACTTTGTACAGTTGTAACAACTCTGAGCAGCAGGCAGATTTATGGAATCTGAAGCTAAAATGCTTGCAGGGGATTCTTGCTATGCCTTGCTAGTTTTTGTAGTCTGTTTGGTATTCTCTCACCCTCACTGCTTGGGCACCTCTAACCTGCAATATGACCATTCCCACATCTACTGTCCAGGTAGAACTCCACCTTGCAGATGCACAGCAGTGATTCCTGTTACCAATCAGATTCTGAAACCTGGAGCTCAGGTGACACTTCCCGCAGATGTATTCATTTTCACTTCTAATGAGTTGGCATAGTTGATATGACAGTATTGACTTATTTCTATTGCTGTCTATTTGCTATATCTTATCAGGCCATCGCTTGATCACTTATTGAGAGGAAACCTGTAATGCTTGGTCTCATCTTTAACTTGCTTCAGTTTGAGGTTTGCACATTTTGCAACTGATGGACCTTTATACCAAGATCTTTCATCTCCTCTTTACCCCTGTGGTGACAGCCAAGACCTGGTATCTGTTGGCACTATTTCTCTTCCTGATTGCAATTTAAAATGGGTCATAATGAAACATTAACTTTGTTTCTATCTATGAATTTCCTAACGGGTTGGGGAAGGTTTAGAGATTTGTCTCATTGAAGGTGATCGTGCTTTGTATTGTGTGGTGTGAATGTTATTTGCTGCTTATTAGTTAAATATTGGATGATATTCCCATCATATCACATGGGTACAGACTGCTTTGGTATCTGAAAAGTTGCACCTCAAACTAAACAATACAATTATCAGTGACTATCCCCAAATTTTTAACTAATGATGGTGGGATGCATGATCTGGGAAATGTCATTGCTAATCATTAAGCCTCGCACAATGCCCACTGCATCATGATGAGTCATTGCCTGAAATATCGATTGCTATTTTCTCAGATGTTGCCTGAACTGCTCAACACTTCCAATAATTTCTGCTTTCAGTGGAAATTGGCTCAGTGGCAAAATTGATTAACACTTCTAGCCATTTGATCAAACAGCCCAACTCAATTATTTTACCTTTAGTGGGGGGGTACATGGTGGTGGGAAGTCAATCCATAAGTCGTACCATAGGAAAACAATAACACTGGTGTTCTGGAAGAATTCATTTCAAGGTTAATGTAAGCATTTAACTTTCTAGGCCTTCTTTTAAAATAATAAAGCAGTCTGATTGGAGACTGCAATTTGGAGAGGGGTGCAAGTTAATATTAACAGTAAAGCCTGTATGTTTTTACTTGTTGAAATCCTGTTTATATTCTGGATGAATGGACTACAAAAAAAAACCTAGGCTATGGGAAGAATGGCTGAATAACTTCGAAGATGTGATGTTTAAGCAATATCTCTAGATGTCAATTTTAGCTTGAAGCTGTCACAGTTGGAGCCAGTTTTCAGTTATTAACTGCATATCCACATTCCAACAGTATATAATCAGGGATAGCAGTATTGCTACTTCTGTAGCCTGAAGGCATCATCTACAAATTAAAACCTGTTCTGCATTCTGCTTACACCAAATTTCAGCCAAGGTCCCATAATAAAGTCTGTTCAGGAAGCTTAGCTGTTTATTTTCATCTGACAGCAGCTAAATAGCTAGAGTGAAAGATTCCATATTCACTAAAAGGAGGTTGGGGCTTTGATATTTGACAAGGGCATAGTTGAATTCTTTTGGACATGATAAACTGGTGACCTCTTGAGACAGTCTTCCTTAAATTAGTTTTTCGTAGCTTCACTCCTTTCTTTTCCCTTGGGAAGTAATAAGACAATAGTCGGAAAGGCAATCAGCATGTTTGAACTTTTTCTGTACTTCCATGCCAACATGTCATCGAGTGGGAGTTGAACCTAGAGCTTTTGGCTTAGAGGTGGAAGTGCTATCTGCAGAACTACCAGACCTCAGGTTAACATCTACTATTTTGTCTAAAGCTCAACGATTTAGAGGGAAACAGACATTTGCAAAATAACGGGATACTGATTTAACAGTCCTAAATAAGCATGTGACTGATACAAACTGTGGATGCTGGCAAATTATGAACAACTAATAGCCTCCACTGTGCTAGTCCATTTAATTCTTAAATGTCAAGACAATGTTGACTTGATTCTTCAAAGTCTTGAAAGTAGCTACCATACCGGAGTGCAAAGACCACAATGTTACTGACTCTTTACTGCCATTTTCTGGTTTTGAATCTGACTCCAGCTGATGCCCTCGTGAAGCCTTGCAGCTTGCTTAATTATGCATCTTGGAAGATGGAAGGGCACCCAACTGTACTTAAACATGACATTCAAAGAACCCTATACAGTATGATTGTCATTAGGAAAAGGTTCCCTGTGCAGTTATAGACCTGATGTCTTATTCTTTGCAACAATATGTGGAATTCAAATTTGTAGTGGTTAGCAGCTGATCATAATACAAAGAACAATACAGCACAGGAATAGGCCCTTCAGCCTCCAACCCTGCGCTGACATATATTTTGCTCTTCCATGCTTAAATTGTCTTTACTTAGAGGATCCATATCTCTCTATTCTCTCTTGTATATGTACTTGTCCAGGTATTTCTCGAATGCTGCTGTTGTCTCCTTCCACCACCTGGCAGTGCATTTGAGGCAGTCACCACCCTTTGTGTGAAAAACTTTGCCTCTCGCATCTCTTTTAACCCCCGCACACCTTGTATCTGTGTCCCCTAGTAATTGACCCCTGCACCTCCGGGAGATAGCCTCACTTTCTACTCTATCCATATCATTCACAGTCTCTTAAACTTCTGTCAGGTCACCCCTCAACCTCCTACATTCCAGTAAAAACAAAACCAGTTTTTCCAAACTTTCTTTATAGTGAAATTCTCCATGCCCGGCAACATCCTGGTAAACCTTTTTTGTACCCTCTGCAAAGCATCCACATCCTTCTGGTAATGTGGTGACCAGAACTGTATGCAATATTCCAAGTGTGGCCTAACTAAAGTTCTATAGAGCTGCAGTATAACTTGTTTATCCTTATACTCAATGCCCTACCAATGAAGACAAGATGCCATAGCCTTTTTTATCTACCTTATCAACCTGCGTTACTACCTTCAGTGATCTGAGGACCTGCACAATTGGATCCCTCTGCATATCAGTACTCCTAAGGGTTCTGCCATTACTGTATAACTTGCTGTACTTGACCTTCAAGATGCATCACCTCACGTTTGTCTGGATTAAATGCCATCTGCCATTTATCCTCTAACAATCCTCCTCGCTATTCGCAACTCCGTTAATCTTTGTATTATCCACAAGTTTACTAATCAGACCAGTTATGTTATGTTTTCTTCCAAATCATTTAAGTAGACCACGAACAGAGAGGTCCCAGCACTGATCCCTGTGGAGTACCACTAGTAACAACCCTCCATTTTGAAAAACATCCTTCCACTGCTACCCTCTGTCTCCTATGACTAAGCCAGTTTTGTATTCATCTTGCCAGCTCACCCCAATACTATATGACTTCACCTTTTGTACCAGTCTGCCATGACGGACCTTGTCAAAAGTTTTACTGAAATCCATGTAGACAACGTCAACCACTTTCCTCTTATCTATTATCTTTGTTACCTCCTCAAAATATTCAATCAAGTTAATGAGACGCAACCTCCCCGAAAAAAGTTGTGCTGTCTATCACTAATAAATCCATTTGCTGCTAAGAGATTTCGCCCCGAGATTATTTTCCAGTAATTTTTTTTTAACCACTGACATGAGGCTCACAAACCTGTAATTTCCTGGATTGTCCCTGTTACCCTTTTTAAACAATGGTACAACATTGGCTATTCTCTAGTGTTCTGGGACCTCACCTGTGGCCAGAGAAGGTACAAAGATATCTGTTAATGCTCCAATTTGTCCTATAGCCTAACTCAATATTCTGGGATAGATCCCATCAGAACCCAGGGATTTATCTATCTTAATACCTTTTAAGGCTCACAACACTTCTTCCATTTTAATAATCTCAGCCTCAATTCTTCAATTTAGCTGGAAAAAATGTTCAATTTGAAATAGTTATAAAAATGGCTGATAAGTAAAACATTAAATTTCATTGAATCATCAATCAACACAAGCAAGAACTTTGTCATGGTAAAGTGCAGGTTTCCAGCATCCTGTGATTTCTAGCCGTCTGCTTTGTTACAATTCTACCGTTATAATTCCACAGTGTGGGAGTGGTGATCCTCTGGCATTTAGTCCCTAAATAGTTCAGCCTGTTCACTTGCTTCATATCCTGAAATCTTACCAAACATTTAGTTATCCCTCCTAATATTTCTTTCCTTGACTCAACATTCCTTTTTTTAATTATCCCTCAGTGAAACATATTTTCCACATAAGCACAATGAAATCATGAGGTGTTTGTTGAGAATATGACTAGGTGTGCAGTGTGCTAAGGCTAAATGTTGATGATTATGATTGTTTGCTGTGATAGTGATGAAGAAAGATTGTTACAGTTTTAAAGCATGTTAATGTTAAAAATATAATTTTGTTGTTATTTTTCCCTTTGGTAAATGAGCCCAATAGTGACATGTCTAGCAAGTAAAATGTAGTTATTTATAAAGTAAACAGGTACTGTTGGACAATGCATCAGTCCAAAGAAATAACTATGCATTCTTGCATTTTACTGAACTCATAATTCTAGACTGATCTTTCTTGTTTTGTTTTTATACGGTACAAGTCACAACATTCACTGCTGTGTGGTTGCTAGGTTACTTTCTGAAGTATTGTCTGCTCATCAAGCAAACTCAATAAAATCTCTTGTTTTCTCTAGATCAAAGTATTTTAGAACAAGTTCTATTGGAGAGCACTTCACTATAGAGGTAAGTAGTACAGTGCTGATTATACATCACCTGACTTGCACACTTGTTACTGTAATATTCTGACTAAAGTGAACGAATGAGTAAAGTTTTGTAAAAAAATAGTGCACACAAGATTTTTCAGTTGAACATGCTAGTAGAAGATGGTATTACTTCATCATTTGATGTTACCATTTGAAGTGAGAAAATTAGTATTTCTACATGCCAAATTATTCAAAAAGTATTCAGTTCATGGGTGCAACACTTGTCTGCACACTCTAATGTACTCTGTTACAAGATTAAGTCTTGTTGTATGGAGGAATAGTCTGATTCAGTCCAGTTCTTCTTGAACCTAACTGCTGATCATAAAATGTGAAGTATATTGGCATAATTTTAACATTTTCTCCCTTGCCAGAACAAAACAAATGGTTTTCCATTAGAGTACAGTTGTTGGTGAATGATTAGTAGTGATCTATGTATTATATACAATTTGGGTCAGGCTCACCCTAAGCTAAATCTGATTTTCTGTTAAATCACAGTAAAATGTTTCTAGTTTTTGTTTGAAAACATTTAGAGCCTATCAAGGGATTTTTTCTGGCCTCTGAAGGGAGATCCAAATGTTGATTGCAAAGAGAAAAAATAAAAATAAACCAGTCGGGGATATAATAATAGACTTTTGGAGCTTTTGTAAATATGTTGAAAAGAAATAAAGTGGGTAAAATAAACATTGAACCCTCAGACAGACATACAGGAAAAGAAATCAATGGGGAATGAGGAAATGGCAAGAGACATTGAACAAATATTTTCTGTTTTCAGAGTATACAAATTGCATTGAGAGAGAGTGAAGAACATTAATTTCTTCGACCAAAAAATAGTGAACCTACAGAATTCATTGCAACAGAAAGCTGTGAAGACTAAGTCGCTATTTAAGACAGATGAGTTCTTGATTAGCAAGGGGGTCAAAGATTACAGGGAGAAGGCAGGAAAATGGATTTGAAAAAATATTAGGTGTGATTGAGTAGCAGAGCAAACCTGATGGGCTGATTGGCCTAATTCTGTTTTTATATCTTATGGTCTAATTAACATCCATAAGAGAAAAGGCATTAGGTTTTGAGGTACTAAAAGCTGACTCACCCTCCAAAAATGAGGGCCTAGATATGAAGTTTCTTAGGGGTGACTGTAGAGGTAATGAACATGCTGGAGATAATTTTCCAATATTGCCTAGATTGATTGCAAGTTAATAAATATAATTCTGTTGTTCAAGAAAAGTGAGCAAGAGATTTAAAAAAAGATAATTACAGGCCAATTAATTTCACAAAAATACTGGAATCTATTTTTAGGGGAGTCCTTCTAAAGCACTTAACCATGTTGTGATCAGATATTGTCAGCATGGTTTTATGAAAAGGTAATCATGGTTGACCAATTTTAATGCATTTGTACAGGGCTTTGATGATTCATGCCTCGAGTACTGTGTGCCTTTTTGCCCTCCATATCCAAGGAAGAGGCAGTACAGTATTAGCTCACCAGATTGGTTCCTGTGCAAACTTGGTTGTATGTGTGATGAGAAGCTGAGTAAATTGCACTCTGTGTAGCCTCTGGCATTTAGAAAAGTGGAAGGTGATCTCACAGAAACATGTTTGGTTCTGAAGTGTTTGGCAACTTGGCACAGAGATTGTTTCCCCAGTTGATGTACCTAGAATGCAGGGGCATAGTATCAGGATAAGGAGCCAATCATTTGGGACTGTCAGTCACGAATACTTGAAAATACTTACCGAAGAGGGCTGTGGAGTCTACAATGTTGAATGTATTGAACATTGAGATTAATTTTTGATTTCTCAAGGAATTGAGAGAAATGGGTAGCCAGCAGAAAAGTGGAGTTGAAACTGAAGATTAGCCATGATTGTATTGAATGGCAGAGCACTCTCTGCTGATCAGGATGTCTGATCCTCGCTGTTACGTTCATAAAGAGCGTTTGTTCAAGTTACACAATAGAATGCATCTTTGATTGTCAACAGCTTTCAGCAAGACTTATGCTGGCCAGCAATGAAAAGTTTTGCTAACGTTGCTCATTCATGTCATACAATGTGCAACATATAAGCCCCTCACTTTGTCACATTTTTGGAGGTGTGAGAAGACAGTGGAAAAAGGAGGATATGAGTGAAGGGAAATATCTGCGATAAACTTGTATGTGGCTGCAAATATGTATTAATTATTGCATGTTAGTGCACTTAGTATTTTATCCAATTCATGCTTAATTAAATTTTCCTAGCATTTACTCTGCAACATGAAATTTATTACAGTAGTAATTAACTTTCCAAAGTTCTAACATTGTTTCATGCAATTCTTACCTTTTGTTTTGCAATGAGGTCATGACGTGCATTGAGCTAGTGTTAACAATTTATCTGATGCCAAATGTACCCAATTATCAGTTTATTCGTTATGAAAATAAATTTTGTTCTTAGAAGGAATGAAAGCTAGCCTTCAAATGGAGCTGGGAACAGGTCAATGGTCATCTAATATCTTGAGTATCTATCCCATGTTCATTGACCAAAAAGTTCAGACAATTGCTGATACAACAAATTACATGCCTCTAGAAATATAACAGCAAGTGTTCAGGGCAGAGTGAGTGGTCATCGGGCAGTTCCCATCAATTTTCAGTAGTTATCAGGCAGGGTCCTCAAAGAGCTGTCTTCTCCAAATGAAAGATACACCCAAAGAGGAGCTGGAAAACCCAGGGAAGAGTTCTCTAACACTAGACTCGAGAGCAAGATGCTGCTTCGCAACTTGAACAAGAGCAACACTCCCTGCCTCAGCAACCTGTTGACCTCTGGTGTAGGCCATCTCCAATTGTTGTGGTTATATACTTTCTTAATTCAATTAGCTCATATATCTAACTGCTGCTTAACAGCTCCATAAACTATCAGAAAATTGCCACAAATCATCGACTGCCTATATTTTGTTACTGTGATCATGAACCACCTCAGATTAATATTCATTACCAAGTTGCTGCCTTTCAATTTGTTGCTGTTTATCACTTATGAGAAGCTTAAGGATTTGTGTACAGTCTATGCTAGATCAGCCAAATAGTTAACTACATTAATCAGTACAGATATATGTACTAGGCATTTCCTTGTATCTGTACTTGAATCCTTCAGAAACACCCTCCTAGTATGCTATGCTGGACACCAAAAAGATGTATTTTAAGTATCATTGCCAGTTGGAGGGCTACAATATATTTTTAGACTTCTGATACTTTAATTTTTATAGATTTTATTGTATAGGAAAAAGCATTTTTACAAATACTACAAAGGCTCAATTTTGCCACTTTCAAGATGAAACTGCTGTGTACTAGCATCCAGCATTGCTTATCCAGTAAGGACTGCCCTACACTTTTTAAGCTATTTGTTTACAGGCTTATTTAGTGCAGAGCCCTAAGAAGCCGAGAGACTGGCATGTACCAACATACGTGATTAATGACTCCCACTGATTGCTCGCTCATTGACTGACTGTTCCCTTGAGTATTAAGACCGCCTGGTTCAGTTATTGGATTATCCAGTCTGCAGATTGACTTTGACTTTGATTTCAATGTTCATATGGTGTCATTGTGAAATCACCTTAACTCCATAGAGAGTCTGCTTATCCCCTTTACTGCTTCTGTGCCCAGAAAATGGTTAATAACTAGCTAATCATTAGGCTACTGTTGGCAAGGATTTATCTCATTAGACTTCTTATGATTGGCAACTAAGTAGCACAACTCATCATACAATGTGACTATATTGTTGCTGTCATTTTGACTACTGCGTAAGAGCATGGCAGTCATCCTCTACATTTATCCACTAGTTGGTGGTGCATTGTAGCAGCAGTTTCTGCTTGTCAGAAATCTGACAGAGTAAAATCTAAATTAATATGGAGCTCTTTCACTAGAGGTCGCTGTTGACAGGTGTTATTAATGGCTCTCTCTATGCAGATAGATGTTTCTGTTGCCGTGGGGAAAATTGACGCACATTTGATTCTTGATATGGGTGGAATATTATGATTTCAATTGTCAACCCTTAGTCTCTTTATTAAGAGTCCCTGGGACCCTGTTCCTGAAAAGGCAGTATTAGGAGAGTGTTTGATTATTTTTAAGACCAATTAGATTCTTGATAAACGAGGGGACACAAGGTTATTAGGGGCAGGCAGGAGTGTGGAATGATCAGACCAATTTCTGCAAGGAACACTTGCAGTAGTCAACTTCTCTGCCTTTCTCTGAAATTGGAAGAATTTGGCGTGGCTATCATTGTTAGCTTATGGTTCTCTTGTACTAAATTGACATCTGTCTTTCTCACTCCATCTATTAATGTGGAAGAACCATCTCATTGTGATATATGATGCAAACTTAAAATTAACCACACTCTGCTTTTTATTTACAGTTTGAGAATTTGGTGGAGAGTGATGAGGTATGTTTAAATCCATTCCCCTTGGGAATCTGTCAAAGTGCACTTAGTGACTATTACTGTTAACTGTATCACAGCTGTGTTCCCAGCAGACTCTGAGATCACCATTGAACATATCTAATTGCTACAACTGACGCTAGACAAAATGGCTGAACCTGAAGCTGTCCAGGGATTTCTATTGTCTTTGTATATTGTTCATGATTAAACATCAGTATTTTACCTATCATACCTTTTCAAACAATAAGTTCAAGGACTTTTTAATCCATTCTTGGATTTTGCAAGATAAATGAGGAGAATTTTGTATTCTTCTTTCCCTGTAACATAATATAGTGATCTTGCTGTCTTACAAAGTATTTCTTAAAATGTACTGTCTTTTTGAGAAGTTCTATTCTGCATTTTTCCACTGCAAGTAAATGTGCATGATTTATACTGTAAATAAACCTATTTTGGTTGCAAGGTAATAAAACATCAGAAGTGACAAACAATAAAGACATTCCAAAAAATTTAAACGTAAGGGGGGTGGTTTTTTTGGATGTGCAGCGTAGTTGATGATAATATGAAATATGACGAATGTGTTGGGCAGATGTATGTAATGAATCACTTGAGAAAAGGTCATCCCCAGTTAAAGAAATAACTTTCCCAAAATGTGGTCTATCCTCAGAATATTTGAGCTCCATCATCAGATGTAGTTGCAGGGAAATGAACCAGAATCCATATTGGCCTAAGTCTAATTGTATCCCTATAGTAAACCTGCAAAAGTGGCAACTGATCAATGATGAACAAGTATACTCCGTATAAATCTCAACTGCTGACTGTGAATCATTAAATTGTTATGCTTACAATAGAAACTAAATGCCACCAATTTGCTTTGTTTTTTAGAAACAAAGAAAAAATCCTTTTAAAATATCATCCCAAACAAAATAAAATAAAGGTACATACAGTCATGCAGGAATGCAATTAATTTTGTCAGTTTGATTTGTTGCTCTTTTGATGCATAAACATTTTGTCAGATATTAACATAAAATATTCATTGAATTATTTTCATGTTTACTTCTGGGTTGCCATTTATGTAATGGAAATAATGTTAACAGTCATGCAAGTTTTATAGCTTTTCTTTTATTTTTGCAGGCTGAAAGCCCAGGATTCAACCAGAGGTAAGAAGATTGAAAAGTAATATAATTGAAGGGGTATATTTTGGTAGCTGAGACCTGACGTTTGTGTGTCACTGGGAATTGGCCAAATCATTCAGGTTAATCATTTTGATTTGTTTTTAAAAATCATTTATGTACAGAAAAGCTGTTCAAACATTTTTTCCTCAAGACACTAGGTCGGTCTTATAGCATCTGTGGAGAGAAAATAGTTAAAGTTATCAGTCCTGTGACCCTTCAGAAGGCACTTCTGAGCATGATGTTAACATAGCAGACTAAATAATATTGTGTTAACTCATAAAAAGTACATGTAGTCTCTTTTTGAATTTCATTTAGTCCTCGTATCATGTATCCCTTAATTCCTTCCCTCTTTCTAGAAGCATACCCAATTTTGTCTCATTCCTTGTATGTAAGTTTCAAAGACAGGGACTCAGTGTTAACTCTGTTTTCTCTCCACAAATGCTGGCAGACCTGAGTTTCACCAGAAATATTGTTTTTGTTTGTTTCGGTTCTCCAGCATCTGCAGTTCTGCCTTTTATTAAATACTCTTCCCTTCTGACTTCCTGCACAATGAATAAACTTACACTCTACTACATATTTTCAAGAACCTAGAAGTAGATAATCGCCTTTTTGAAGGATGATCTAACTTGTATGAAGATGATGATTTTTATTTCCCCTCCAAGGTTGGGAATGCTGAGGCAACTGATCTTGTCATGTAGGTAGTTTGGCCATAGCCTTTGCATTCCTGAATTATAGAATTATGTGAATAATTTGCAAAATTTGCATACTCAATTGTATCTCAAATTTTTTGTGTGTTTCCAAAGAGGAAGGAATCAAGGGATACATGATAAGAGGACTAGATGGTGTCCATGAAAAGACCATATTTATTATAAAAATGAGTTAACATGACAGACCAAAGAATATTACAAAATTGTTTTATTGTTTCAAAAGACTAGAACAGTTTCTTAGCTATTCAGTCTTGATGGCAAAGCCATAAATTTGAAAGATCTTCCAAACTGAATATGTTTATGAATCTTGAATTGTTCAAGAAAACTCTGTATGAATCAATTCTCATTGTGGCAAATTAATGACCAAATGTTTGATTCTACTTTTCACAAAAGTGTTTTTAAGCTTAAAAGTACAGAGAGAAAATCATTTTTAAATTGGTGAGCAGTGATTTTGTATAAAAGCTGTAAAATATTCTAACATGCTGGGAGCTAGCCTTTATTTCAGTCACACATCTTCATCTTGCAGAGCCCATCTTTCATTTTTGGTTTCTGTTGTCTGCAAGGTTTAGATTACTTACAGATTAGATTACTTACAGTGTGGAAACAGGCCCTTCAGCCCAACAAGTCCACACCGACCCGCTGAAGCGCAACCTACCCAGACCCATTCCCCTACATTTACCCCTGCACCTAACACTACGGGCAATTTAGCATGGTCAGTTCACCTAACCTGCACATTTTTGGACTGTGGGAGGAAACCAGAGCACCTGGAGGCAACCTACGCAGACACGGGGAGAATGCGCAAACTCCACACAGTCAGTCACCTGAGACGGAAAATGAACCCGGGTCTCTGGCGCTGTGAAGCAGCAGTGCTAACCACCGTGCCACCCACAAGATGTTAGAAAGGATTCTGAGGGATTGGATTTATAACCATCTGGAAGAGCATGGCTTGATTAAAGGCAGTCAGCACGGCTTTGTGAGGGGCAGGTCATGCCTCTCAAATCTTATTGAGTTCTTTGAGGATGTTACTAGACAAGTTGATGAGGGTCGAGCGGTGGATGTGGTGTATGTGGACTTCAATAAGGCATTTGATAAGGTTCCCCATGGTAGGCTTGTTCAGAAGGTCAGGAGGAATGGGATACAGGGGAACTTAGCTGTCTGGATACAGAATTGGCTGGCCAACAGAAGACAGTGAGTGGTCGTGGAAGGAAAATATTCTGCCTGGAAGTCAGTGGTGAGAGGTGTTCCAAGGGCTCTGTTCTTGGGCCTCTACTCTTTGTAATATTCATTAATGACTTGGATGAGGAGATTGAAGGATGGGTTAGCAAGTTTGCAGACGACACAAAGGTTGGAGGTGTCGTTGACAGTATGGAGGACTGTTGTAGGCTGCAGCATGACATTGACAGGATGCAGAGATGGGCTGAGAGGTGGCAGATGGAGTTCAATCTGGATAAATGCGAAGTGATGCAGTTGGAAGGTCGAACTTGAAAATTGAGTACAGGATTAAAGACAGGATTGTTGGCAGTGTGGAGGAACAGAGGGATCTTGGTGTACAGGTACATAGATCCCTTAAAATTGCCACCCAGGTGGACAGGGTTGTTAAGAAAGCATATTTGGTGTTTTGGCTTTCATTAATAGGGGGATTGAGTTTGAGTCGTGAGATCTTGTTGCAGCTCTATAAAACTTTGGTTAGACCACACTTGGAATACTGTGTCCAGTTCTGGTCGCCCTATTATAGGAAAGATGTGGATGCTTTGGAGAGGGTTCAGAGGAGGTTTACCAGGATGCTGCCTGGAATGGAGGGCCTATCTTACAAAGGGAGGTTGAGATTGAACTTGGACTTTTTTCATTGGAAAAAAGGAAGAGAGGGGACCTAATTGAGGTGTACAAGATAATGAGAGGCATAGATAGAGTTGATAGCCAGAAACTTTTTCCCAGGGCGGAAATTGTTAACACGAGTGGTCATAGTTTTAAGCTGTTTGGCGGAAAGTATAGAGGGGATGTCAGAGGCGGGTTCTTCACACAGAGAGTTGTGAGAGCATGGAATGCGTTGCCAGCAGCAGTTGTGGAAGCAAGGTCATTGGGGATATTTAAGAGACTGCTGGACATGCATATGGTCACAGAAATTTGAGGGTGCATACATTAGGTTTACCTCACATGAGGATCAATGGTTGGCACAACATCATGGGCTAAAGGGCCTGTTCTGTGCTGTAATGTTCTATGTTCTAAATATAGATGATTACTTCTGGTCATGGCTGCTAATTGAATGCCAATGCTGCCAGTTTAGAAATCAGTGTTTCTAAACCTTTACAGCTAAACACATGACCAAAGCCAGCAGGAATTCTCTTCCAGAGCGATTTAAAGCGATAATCAACCATCTCTTTCTCGTTGTTTGGTTTCAACTGGCCTTTACTTAATTTGTTGTTCTATGCTGTTATTAAAGTTACCAAAGTTATTAAAGAGTAGAGTCACAAGTGGTGAAGATCTTTGTCTTGACTTCTGGGACTCTGGACAAAACTCATGGAGCAGTTAATATTTCTCTTAGTCTAATGTATCACCGCAACAGTCAGCAGAGCAGGATAAGTAGTTCGAAAAGGAGGTAGTAGGATTCTCAGCAGGAAGCCATAGTATTGAGGGAGTAATTCTCGTATATCTGCCCCAGCGAGAAACAGCTTTAGATCCTGCTTCAATAAGGAGGTGTTCACTAAAGTGTACAGCCTGAGGAAATTCAGGATATGGAAAAGATTGCATTGGCAGGGATTTTGAGCATGTAAAAGGTTTAAGCGTTTTGTTCCTTTTTGACTAAATAGTTGATATTTGCAATATTTCACCGCACCACAGAAGAAAAAGGGTGAAAATGTAGCTTCATGAGGACTGCAGGCTTTATTTAAATAGTGTAGAATGTTATTAACTATAATATGTTGCCTTGCAAGCACTGCATGTGAACTCTGAAATGAACCACAATATTCTACTCCCCTCAACATTCAGCTAATGTGATTCCATAAGCAGCAATTATCTGGCCAGTGTCTAATACCCTGACCTCAGGAATGCTGACTTCAATCTGCAGTAGTTCACAGTGCCAGCTGTATTTGAGCTATTAAGATGAACTAATTGCCAACCTAATGGGCAACCGGGTATCTGGCCAACTTTTGTGCACAATGCAGGCACATGTGCACATTGTGCACAAGAAGCAGTTAATGACAGCCAGGCTGTTGCATGAAATGTAAGCAAATAGATTGATAAACACTAATGTTGTATTGCTCTAGGAGAGCCCTGCAGACTCAGCGGAGTCCATTGTCATGGTCAATCACAGTCTGCTGCATACTGCACGCCTCTCTATTCTGAGCATGAGGGACAGATTTGCCACTAGGTATTCAATACTTTATTGTTAATATAAATCAAGAAAATCAATGGTTCTGATAGTAGCTCGTAGGAAACACTACAATAATATGTTCTCTCGACCAAGAAGACAGCCGTTTTCCATTACTCTATCTTCTGCTGATTTTTGTATCCATTGTGACCACTCTTCTTTCCATAGGCCTCAAGTTTGGTCACAGCCTTAAATCTGACATTTCATCAGACGTCTTTTGGCAGGCATAGAGATGTACAGCAGGAAAGCAAACCCTTTGGTCCAACTCATCCATGCCACCCTGGCACCCTAAATGAATCTAGTCCCATTTGCCAGCATTTAGTCCATATCCCTCCAAACCCCTCCTCTTCCTGTACCCATTCTGATGTCTTTTAAATGTACTTTTACCAGCCTCCTCCACTTCCTCTGGCAACTCATTCCATAATACACCACCCTCTGCATATAAAAGTTGCCTTTTATAATTTTCCCTCCCACCTTAAACTTATGCCCTCTAGTTTTTCTACCCTACCCCCTATCCATGCCCCTCATAATTTATAGACCTCTAAAGGTTCACCTCACAACTTCCAATGCTCAAGAGAAAACAGCCACAGCCTATTCAACTTCTCCCCCTAGCTGAAACCCTCCAAACCTGGCAAGATGCTTGTAAATTTTTTCTGAATCTTTTTAAGTTTGACAACATCCTTCTTATAACAAGGAGACCAGAATTGAACACAGAATCCAAAAGTGGCCTAACCACTACCCTGTACAGCCACAACATGACCTCCCAACTCATATACTTAAAGCACTAACGAATGAATGCAAGCATACCAAACACTTTCTTCACTACACTGTATACCTGTCTTTCAAGGAACTATGAGCCTGCACTTCAAGGTCCCATTGTTTGGCAATACTCCCCAAGATGTTATGCACTTAATAAAAAGCTCAGTTTTGGTTTGCCTTACCAAAATGTAGCACCTCATACTTATCTAAATTTAATTCCATCTGCCACTCCTCGGCCCATTGGCTTATCTGATCAAGGTCCAGTTGTACTCTGAGTTAACCTTCTTGGCTGTACACTACACTTCCGATTTTGGTGTCATCTGCAAATTTACTAACCACGACTCCTATCTTCACATCCAAACCATTTATATAGGTGACAAAAAGCAGTGGACCCAGCACCAATCCATGCTGGTCACAGGCCTCCAGTCCAAAAATCAGACCTCCACCACCACCCTGTGCCTCTTATCTTTGAGCCAATTTAGTATCAAAATGGCTACCACTTCCGGTATTCCATGTGATCTAATCATCTTAACCAGTTTACAAGCTATCGGAACGCTGCTTCTTCAGGTAGTGTTTCCAATTAAATCTGTTGGATTATAACCTGGCATTGTGTGATTTTTAACAGTCCAACTCCAGTTCCTCCACATCATGAAGTCCATATAGACAATGTCCAACACTCTGCTTTCTTCAGTCCTCTTCGCCACTTCTTCAAAGAAACTCAATCAAATTAATAAGATACTTGTTCTCACAAGCAAAGCCATGACTATCCCTCATCAGTCCTTGCCTTTCCAAATACATGTAAATCCTATCCCTCAGAATCCCTTCCAACAACTTGCCCCAATGATGTCAAGTTCACCGGTCTAGAGTTCCCTGGCTTTTCCTTACCACTTTTCTTAAATAATGGCACCATGTTAGCCGACGTCCCATCTTTTAGCACCTCACTTGTGGCTATCGATGATACAAATATCTCAGCAGGGAGCCCAGCAATCACTTCCCTAGCTTCCCACGGAGTTCTAGGGTACACCTGGTCAGGTCTAGGTGATTTATTCACCTTTATGCGTTCTAAGACATCCAGCAGCACCACCACCTCTGTAACATGGACATGTTTCAACATATCACTATTTACTTCCCCAAAGGTCTCTCGCTGTCATGTCTTTCTACGTGGTAAGCACTGATGCAAAATACTCGTTTAGTATCTTACTCATCTTCTGCGGTTCCAGACATAGGCTGCCTTGCTGATCTTTGAGGGGCCTTATTCTTTCCCTAGTTACTCTTTTGTCCTTAATGTATATCTAGAAACCCTTTGGATTCTGCTTAACCCTATTTGCCAAAGCTATCTCGACCCCCTTTTGCCCTCCTGATTTCACTTTAAGCACGTTCTTTCTACCGTTATACTCTGAGGATTCACTCAATCCTTGCTGTCTATACTTGACACTATGCTTCTTTTTTTATGACCATAACATCAATTTCTGGACAAAGTTAAAAAAAATCACACATCAACAGGTTATAGTTCAACAGGTTTATTTGGAAGCACTAGCTTTTTGGTGTGGTGCTCCTTCATCAGATAGTTGTAGAGCAGGGACATAAGACACAGAATTTATAGCAAAAGATTAGTGTCATGCAACTGAAATGATATATTGAAGAAACCTAGATTGTTGTTAAGTCTTTCATGCTTTAGGGTGGGTTGCAGGTTTCGTCTCATTAATACTTTTAAGTCAGTCTCAAGATAACTTTATGTCTGATAATGTCTGAGCTGAGATGTCACTTTTTTTTCTATAAAATCTTGAGTTATCTCGAGAATGTGACTTAAAAGTTGTTCTGGGATTTACATATTAATGAACCGAAAGCTGCAACCCATTCTAAAAGATGGAAGACTTAACAACAATCTAGGTTTGTTCAATATATCATATCAGTTACCTGACACTGTAATCTTTTGCTATAAATTCTCCGAAAGCTAATACTTCCAAATAAACCTGTTGGACTGTAACCTGGTGTTGAGATTTTTAACTTTGTCCACAGTTCAACACCGGCTCCTCCACATCATTTTTTGTAGTCCTCCAGCATTCCCTCCATCTATCTTCTTTGCCCTTCTTCCTAACAGGGCCATACTGACCCCGGACAAACTCTCATTTTTGAAGGCTTCCCACTTTCTGGCCGTCACTTTACCTTTGAAATTTTCTTGTACACACTTAACAAATTCCTCTCCATCTAAGCCTTTAGCATTATGGCAATCCCAGATGTTTGGAAGGTTAAAATCCCCTACCATTACCACCCTATTGTTCTTACAGATAACTCAGATCTCCTTAAAAATATGCTTCTCAATTTCCTGTGACTGATGGGTGGGGGGTGGTCTATAGTATAATCCCAATAAGGTGAGCATCCCTTTCTTATTTCTCAGTTCCACCCAAATAACTTCATTGGAATATCCTCCTTAAATATTGCTGTAACATTATCCTTCATCAAAAATGCCACTCACCCTCCTCTCTTGCCCCTTCCCCCCCCCTTTATCTATCCTTCCTATAGCATCTATACCCAGAATATTAAGATGCCACTCCTATGCATCCCTAAGCCACATCTCTGTAATAGTTATGATATACCAGTCCCATGTTCGCAACCATGCCCTGAGTTCATCTGCCTCACTTGTCAAGCCACTTGAAATAAATGCAGTTTAATAAATCAGTCCTACCTTGTTCTCTGCCTTGCACCTGCTTGCCTTGACAATTTGATTTGCTCCTTTTCCCAACTGCACCAGCCTCAGACTGATCCCTTTTCTCACTATCTCTCTGGATTCCCCCTCCCCGCAACTCCCACCCCCAACCCTTTACTAGTTTAAATCCTCCCAGGTGGCTCCAGCAAACCCCAGATAAGTCACATCAACTGTGCTAGAGTCATCGAATGTTATCTCATTAACCATGTCAAACAACAAGTTAAATATGATTTACCTTTACTAAATCTATGCTGGCTTTTCTTAATTAATCCCCATGTTCAAGGGATGTGTACTTCTCCCCTGAATTACTATTTCTAAAAGCTTTGCCAAAGCTAAGTTATACTAAGTGCCCCGTGATTGCTGGATTCATTCTTGTACCACTTTTATGAATAAGGGGGTAATATTTACACTTCTCCATTCCTTTAGCACCATTCCCAGATGAAGAAAAATTAAAACATTATGGCCAGCACCACCAGCTTCCTGCCTGAGCATCTTCAGAATCATCCCAAGTAATTCTAATACCTTCTAAGCTTATAAATGCAGCTGATCTTTCTAATATCTCTTCTGTCAATTTTTAATCCACCCAGAATCTGAACTGCCTTATTTTTCACTTAGACTTTGCAGTATCATCTTCCTTGTTATGGACAGAGTCCAAGGAAAGAATGCCACTTGGGGCAGTTCCTCAACATTTGTAGCAATGTATGGGAGGACAGATTGCTACAGTGCTTTGACAGCCTGCAAATGCACACTATTGTCTCCAGCTAGAACAGTAGACTGCATCATCTGAATGTTGAATGTCTTCTGCTTGTACTGCAATGGGAGTTGAGTCATCAGTTATTAGACACTGAATTGTGCTTTGGTGAGCATTTCTACTAACCAAATTGGCCACTGTTTCCAGCCTCAAAAGGATGGGCTTCCAACTGTTGGATGCAAACCAATGTTAACCATCAGGATATTTCATTCTCATTAATATTTTCCACAGGCCTTTTTTTGGCATGCGTGACAATGCAATATGATTTCAGTATGCGCCATCTGCTTTCTGCAGGATTCCCCATCAAAGTCCTCATTTGACATCTTTTTCCAGAATTCCACGTAAGCACCAGTGCTCCCTTTGTACTCTTTACCAGTACCAGTCTGTCACCACATGCTGATCCCACTCCGGAGTTGTCCTGTAATGCGCATGCAGTTTTCACTTCTAATTTGACAATTACAGTTAAAGACCCTCATCATTATTGTTCTTTCACTTCTTTCTCTTCAAAAACTGTGACACAGCAATAGCTTTATGGAGAAGGGGTGGGAACGAAGAAATCAATGTTAACATTTTATGCAGTCTACGAAGTGTTGTATGGTACAACATGAGACTTTCGGGTGAATCAGCTTGAAATACTGTGGATCTCCAACACTATAAAGCTTAGTCATATCCATTACATGCCAAGTGTCACATAAGACAAATATTGGGGCTGTAATTTTCAGAAATCATGACAATGAAGCTGTCAGTATTCACACCTTTATAAATTAAAACAGACACAGAAATATGGAAGCTGTTGACTGATTTGTTCAGCTCTTAGATAATCTGCATTACCCCTAAACCTGTGATTCAGCATCAAAATCCATGTAAGGGCATTAAGGGCATTAAGTTGTACTTGTTTCCTAGTTACCCATTTTAAAAAAAATAAAGTTAGACTTTTGCATTCAGGTGCAAGTAAATGTTTAATGATGTGATGAAACTTTAAAACCATCACCCTTGTTCTAACAGATGTAACTTTGCATGTGTTTCGTCCTTTCGTAATGTCCTTTTGTGCCAGAGATTTGGGAAAAAAATCATGAAATTTCTTGTCTCCATCATCTTTCTCAATCCTTCCTTTCTTTTCCTCACACTTCTTTTTGCTGTTTGCACATGATTTGACATTAATTTGAACAGTAAGTTAATTTTATACTTGGTTTGGAGTTTGTGTCTCAGAAGATTCTTTGGTCTCACTGAGGAGATCACTCTTGCTTGCACTGTCACCAATCTCCTGTGAAGGGACTTATGCTGAATCAAGAGGCCAATAACAGCAAGTTACTGCTCAAAAGCCCCTGAGCGCACTGCAAACTGCTTTAAGATAGTGGGGCAACTTTGCATTGGTTCATGTGGTGAATGTATTTCTTTATTAGCTGTGACATAATCAGAAATTTTTCACTGTGGTCATACTGGCAATTATTGTGGTTTTGATGTGAGCCTAGTTACTATAGCCATTGCCATTCATATTTTAACAGGCCAATTAATGAAGATGAAGTCCAAATCCTTCAAAATAGACAGTATGATGCTATTTCTCAGAAGCAAGTGGTGGTGGACAAACAGCTCCAGACTGAGGTACAATGCGGATAATTTAGTTCCTTCTTTACTATTCATTTTTCTCTTTGAAAATAAATTGATAACTTTCAACTTACTAATCCCAGAAATTACCAATATTGGAAGTTTTGTTTTTTGTAGTAGAATCTCTAACTACTCCATTTTGAATAGTATGGAAGCCGGTTTTTTGTAACATCTTGGTAAAATTCTGTCCAAGCTGCAGTAATGCTTAATTTGTTCAGGACCTCAAATCCAAAGAGCATAGATTCATGAGTCATTGTGGCGAGAGAGTACAGAGGTTCCATATTTAATTTATGCAGATTACCTCAGAGCAAACTCCGTTAGCTGAGTGGATGGTCATGTGCACTTTGCAATGTCATCCTATTCTGTGGACTGACAAATGAATGTCTGCCGCAAATGGAATACTTTTATTGTGTGACTTGTGTTGTTTCATTTTACATTTAGCCTGACGATTGATTCTTCTTGCATTGAAATACCAGCTACATACAGCATGTCTACAACTCTACTAAAGTAATTTGAAGGCTGATGGACTCGTCCAAGTATTGCATTCAAGAAATTTTCATTATGATTTTAGTAGAAGACAATAAATATCTCAATGTATTGTATATTCAAAGGAAACTAAGTACATTTTATCCATGGCACTCTACCAAATTGATTTCTACATCTGTGAAAATTTTTCAGAAATAGTGTTCTTGGGCCCCACATTAGGCTGTTTGAGTTTGTTTCTATTAAAATTGATTGAAAATATATTAGGAGTTTTTGAAACATGGTATTCCTACAAATTCATTTCAGATAACTTATCTTCTGAGAATACTATGTTCAGTAGGTCCCCTCAAGCTGGAGGATGTCATCTCTTGTTTGGCAAAGAAAAAAATGCAGCTTTGGTCATGGATAGATTGAAGTAATGAGCAATAAGTCACCTCTTCAACCACAGAAGTGCATGATGGACACTGAAGTGGGTCTGCTAATAATGCTAGCTTTGTTTTATGGTTTACCTTTCCAGGAATCAATTACGTTTGTTATTAATATGTTTAGGCAGACTGGGCCATATAGCAAATTCCAATGATCTCTTCTCATCTCTTGAACAGAAATTCGGATCGAAGTTTTTTGAATTATTTTCATTTGTCTAAACTCTAGTGAGTAGAATCCCAACCTGAGACTTCCTCAAAACATTCTAATAAATTAGTCAGCTCATAAGGCAATCCCGCCATATCAGTGATCATTGTAGTGCATCTTCTCTGAACTGCCTGCAATGAAATAACATCCTCTTTTATAAAAGGGGACCAATACTGCTCTCCGTACTCCAGATGTAGTCTGACCAGCGCCTTGTACAGTAGAGAGATGTCCCTACTCTTAACCCCTTAAAATAAAGGTCACCATTCCATTAGCCTTCCTGATTACTTGCTGCATCTAGCTGTATTCTAGCTTTGTGTTTTGTGCACATGTACCCTCAAGTCTCTTTGCAGCTATCTGCAGTTTTCTCCACTTAAATAATATTTTGCTCTTTTGTCCTCCCTTTGAAAATGAACTTCACATTTTCCCCACTTTTGCCAACTTCTACCTATTTTCATAACCTATCAAAATTATCTATGCATTCTTCTCAGAACTTCCCTTTCCACCAATTTTTATTATCTGCAAATTTGGCTACAATGCATTCACTTCCTTCCTCCAAGTCATTCATATATATTGTAAACAGTTGTATTCCTAGCACTGATCCCTATGGAGTCCCATTAGTTCCAGGTTGCCAACCTGAAAAGAACTCCTTATGCCTGCTCACTTTTTCCTGACCATGTAGCAATTCTCAATCCATGATAATATACTATCCTCAATACCATGGATTTTTATCTTCCAACTTAACCATTTGGGAGATATCTTATTGAACATATTTTGGAACTACAACACATCTATTGGTTCTCCTCTATCTGCTTTGGTTGAGACTTCCTCGAAAAACTGTAATAAATTCATCAGACACAATTTCCCTTTTGTGAAGCCATGCTGACTCTGCTTGATTAGGTTATGATTTTCGAAATGTGCTGCTATTACTACCTTAATTGATTCCAACATTTTTTTCAACAATAAATGTTAGGCTAATAAGGCTTTAATTGCCCATTTTCTGCCCCTCTCCCTTTTTTAATAAGGGTGTTACATTGGCAATTTTCCAATTTTGCGGTACTTTTCTAGAATCCATGGATTTTTGGAAAATTACAACCAGCACATCCACTATCTCTGTGGCTACTTCTGTGAGACAGCAGTGCTAACCACTGAGCCACCATGCCGCCTCAAGCCCAGACAATCCAGTCTTTTCTCAATGACCGACCATAGCAAGAATGTCCTTCGTCAAACTAGGAGAGACACTGCATACAATACACAAGGTATGGCCTCACCAAAGTCTCACCAATTGCAACAAGACATCCTTACTCTGATACTCAAATCCTCTTGCTATGAAGGGGAGCATGCCATTAGCTTCCTTCCCTGCCTGCTGCACCAGCATGTTAACCTTAAACTGTTCCACCATGATACCCAGGTCTCATTGCACCTCATCTTTTCCTCAACTATCACCATTCAGAATAATCTACCTATTTTTGTGACCAAAGTGGTAACCTCACATGTTTCCACATTAGTTTACGTTTGCCAAGTATTCGCCCACTCAGGCAGTCTGTCCAAGTCATCCTACAACCTCTTAGCATCTTCCTCACAGCACATGCTACCACCCAGCTTAGTGTCAATTGCAAGTTTGAAGATATTGCATTCAATTCCTTCATCCAAATCATTAATGTATTTTGTATTGTCTGTACAATTTTCTAGTAATAATGATGGTACTTATAGAGTCATAGAGATGTACAGCATGGAAACAGACCCTTCGGTCCAACCCGTCCATGCTGACCAGATATCCCAACCCAATCTAGTCCCAATTGCCAGCACCTGGCCCATATCCCTCCAAACCCTTCCTATTCATATACCCATCCAAATGCCTCTTAAATGTTGCAATTGTACCAGCCTCCACCACTTCCTCTGACAGCTCATTCCATACATGTACCACCCTCTGCGTGAAAAAGTTGCCCCTTCGGTCTCTTTTATATCTTTCCCCTCTCACCCTAAACCTATGTCCTCTAGTTCTGGACTCCCCGGGGAAAAGAATTTGTCCATTTATCCTATCCATGCCCCTCATAATTTTGTAAACCTGCTCCAGGGAAAACAGCCCCAGCCTGTTCAGCCTCTCCCTGTAGCTCAGATCCTCCAACCCTGGCAACATTCTTGTAAATCTTTTCTGAGCCCTTTCAAGTTTCACAACATCTTTCCGATAGGAAGGAGACCAGAATTGCACGCAATATTCCAACAGTAGCCTAACCAATGTCCTGTACAGCCGCAAC
>NC_057710.1:134303460-134308151 GCF_004010195.1 Chiloscyllium plagiosum | reverse complement strand
CTCCACTGGTCACAGACCTCCAGTCTGAAAAACAACCCTCCACCACCACCCTCTGTCTTCTACCTTTGAGCCAGTTTTGTATCCATATGGCTAGTTTCTCCCTGTATTCCGTGAGATCTAACCTTGCTAATCAGTGTCCCATGGGGAATCTTGTCGAACGCCTTACTGAAGTCCGTATAGATCACATCTACTGCTCTGCCCTCATCAATCATCTTTGTTACTTCTTCAAAAAACTCAATCAAGTTTGTGAGACATGATTTCCCTCGCACAAAGTCATGTTGACTATTCCGAATCAGTCCTTGCCTTTCCAAATACATGTACATCCTGTCCCTCGGGATTCCCTCCAACAAATTGCCCACCACTGAAGTCAGGCTCACCGGTCTATAGTTCCCTGGCTTGTCTTTACCACCCTTCTTAAACAGTTAATTCCTTCTCTGCATTGTTTTCATATTAATGGGATGTGTGATTTATTTCCACATGCCAAATATCTGTTTAACTCTGCAATTTGCTTGTTCCCTATAAGTATCTCCTCCGATTCATTTACTAAGGGGCCTATGTTCACTTTGACCCCTCTCTTCCTTTTTGTAGATATTCAAAGTTCTTGTCAGTTTTTTTGATATTCTTTGCCAGTTTGCCCTCATGGTTTATTTTCTCCTTCACTTGAATAACTTTTAAGTCGTCCTTTGCTGGATACTGAATTTATGCCAGTCTTTGGGACATGTGCCTCCTTATTATGCAAATTTTCTTTCATCTTAGTAGTGTCCTTAACTACTTTCGGTGGCCATGTTAGATTTTCCATCTCATAGAATCTTTCCTCCTCACTGGGATATATTTTTGCTGCGAATCATGAAATACGTCCTTGTTTCCAACACAGTTGTCTCCCACTCAAACAGAATAAGAAATTGCTACTTTCTTAGAGATCTTTTACTCTGAAGTTATTTATTCAAGCTGCCTCATTACCCATTCCCAGATCCAGGATAGCCTGTTGCCTGACTGACTCCATGACATATTGTGTAAGGGGTAGTTTCATAGAGCACTCCAAATTTGTTATCGTTGCTACCCTTTCCCACTTGATTGACCCAATCAACCTGAAGATTGAAGTCACCAGAGTTGTTGCTCTTTTATTTTTACATGCTCTTATTCTTTGTTGATTTATACCCTTTCCTACACTATGGCTACTATTTGAGGGTCCACACATTAATACCATCAATGACTTCTTTCAAGTGCTGTTTTCTGCTTTCACCCAAATGGACGCTATATCATCCAAGACTAGATCATATCTTGTAAGAATCCTCATTTGATCACTTATTAAACAGTGCTACCCAACCATATTTTCCTTCCCTTCTGTCTTTCCGAAAGGTCAAATATCTTTGAAAGTTAAGTTCCAAGTTCTGATCTCCTTGTAATCATGTCTCCGTGATGGCTAAACAAATCATATCTTTGATTTTTACCTTGACTTGCACCGTTAATTCATCTACCTTATTCTGAATGTTTTGTACGTTAAGGCTTGCCTATTATCCACAGACCAATAGCCTAGACTTCTGAATTACTTGCCTACTAAACTAGCTCTTAAACTGTTTGCACATTCTCCCATGTCTACATGAGTTTCCTCCGGTGCTCTGATTTCCTCCCACAGTGTAAAGATATGCAGGTTAAGTGGATTAGGAAATGCAGGGCTACAGGGCTAGTGTAGGTGGGTGGGTCTGGGTGAGATGCTCTTTGGAGACTTGGTGAGGACTTGTCGGGCCAAATGGCTTGTTTCCACACTGTAGGGATTCTACAAAATTAAACCACTGTTTCCCTATATTAAATTGGTGTTGACCCAATAGAAGAGTAACCCCAGCTTTCTAAGTTTGTCAATTAACATGGACTTTGGTAAAATTGCACCCTCCCCAACCCATGCCCCTTAACCTCCAGCACCACTACCTTTCTCCCCCCCCACCCCCACCCCCACAAATAATAATGTGGCCTGTGTCCGATTTGAAAACAAGTCAGTGGAAAAGACTGAAAAATTTTGCATTCTGAAAAAATATAGTTCTTGTTTCATTAGTTCAAAATACACATTATATGCTATTAAAAATCCACCTATAAGTATTTGAACAGAAAGGATTTTGTTTTGAATTGAGGAACTAATGTCATTAAATGTGAAGAATAAGTAAATTATCCTTTCTAAATGTTTCATATTAGTCCAATTACTAGTTTCAAATTACCTAATTCCAGATAGAACTAATATCTCTTGGTGAAATCCAAGCTTCAGTTCTAAGGTTTATGGCAGTCCATGTTAATTGACTTGAAAAAAATCAGATCATTTGAACAATCACTCCCCATTAAAATAATTGGAGTAAGGAATCTGGCACCATTCTGAACCGTAGCTTTTGAATAACATAAATCCTTGTGGGCATCTGCACATGTTTTGTTTCACAGCATAAATATCTGATGAAGGCAGGGAATCTTTGTGGAACTGGTGTTTTTTGCCTCAAATGCTATAAAGCCAAAGAAGGCTGTCAAAATACATCATAGGAAATTGTCCTCAACTCTCAGTAGCTCCCCTCCGGATGCTTCAAACCCAATGGCTGTTGATTTGACATCAATATGGAATGTGCACATAGTTGTAAGAGAAAATTAGAGTTGTGTCTATATTTATGTCATTTATTTAAGTAGAACTGACACTTAAAGATTTTACTAAGTTTTATTCTTCCACTGCAGGCTCTGTAGCTAACTGTCATGTCTCTAAAATGTTACATTACAGAAGTATTAGCTATTTTTTCCTTGTGTTTAAAAGGATGAATGAATGAATGAAAACGGGACAAACAAGTGTAATTTTTTTTTTGAAACTGCGAACTCTGAATTGTGACATTTTAAAAACAAAAATCTGTTTAAGACAATTGTAGTTGTAATTTCTTCCAACTTAGAAAGTATCCAAATTTTCAGAGTGGTTTTCCACCTGATGTCATAGAAATCTTACCTTGTGGAAGCAAGCCATTTGGCCCATTGAGTCCACACGGACCCTCCAAAGAGAATTATATCCAGAATCAACCCCTTACCCTATCCATGGGTGGCACAGTTGTTAGCACTGTTGCCTCACAGAACCAGAGACCCGGGTTCAATTCCCACCTCAGGTGACTCTGTGTGGAGTTTGCACATTCCCCGTGTCTGCATGGGTTTCCTCCGGGTGCTCTGGTTTCCTCCCACAATCCAAAATTGCAGGTTAGGTGAATTGGCCATGCTAAATTGCCCATAGTGTTAGGTGAAGGGGTAAATGTAGGGGAATGGGTCTGGGTGGGTTGCGCTTCGGCGGGTCGGTGTGGATTTGTTAGGCCGAAGGGCCTGTTTCCACACTAAGTAATCTAATCTGTCCCAGCAACCCTGCATTTCCCGTGGCTAATCTACCTAGCCTGCACATTCTTGGACACTGTGGACAATTCAGCCAGATCAAGTCACCTAAACTGCACATTTTTGGGCTGTGGGAGGAACCCAGAGCACCTGGAGAAAACTCACGTAGACACGGAGAAAAGCTCCACACAGACAGTTGTCCAAGGCTGGAATCGAACCTGGGTTCCTGGCACTGAGAGACAGCAATGCTAACTACTGAGTCACTGTGCTGCCCAAATGTTATGTTCCAATTCCTTTCCCTTTCCCATCTTTCCCCTGGATCATAGACACTTTACCAACATACAAAAAGGTATGGCTAGTGGTATTGATTAAATATCGTGTGCATGGACATTTTCTCGTGTAATGAGATGACGTTTCAATATATCCTGTGCACTGTGATTGCAATAAATCAATAGTATAAGAAGTCAGCATACTATAGGAGAATTGTTTGACATCAAAAATTAGTATAGAATATAAATGGCCTTCAAGATAACTTAGTGTATTAATTTGGTATTTTTATTTTATTTATTTATTTGTCGTCACATGTATTTAGTTACAAAATATAGTGAAGTGTTGCCACTCTCCGGTGCCATCTTAAAACAGAAAAATAAACCAAAACAAAGTATAAAGGCAGAAAAATAGTAAAGAGAAAGCATTCAACTTTACTGTCCTCCTAGTTAATTGCTCCTCCATGGGTCATTGGCCTGGGTGGCTGCCACTGCTGGAACAAAAGTTGCTACTGACTTCCTCACTACTGAATCCTTGCTGGACCTCACCAATGCAGATGCCACCAATGCCACTGGGTACCACACTTGACCCCACTGCCACCATGAACCAGCTTCAGGCCCATCTCGCCGATGCAGGTGCTACCGTGCTGCTTTGTCTCGTACTGGGCCCAAACTCACCTCCATGACTCTGCGCTAGACACCGCTGGGAACTCAAAACCGCCTCCACTGCAGCAGCTGAGAGTCGACGCCAGGCCACAACACTGCCTTGCTGGTGCAGATGCTGCCGGGAACCCATACACATCACGAGCCCGTGCTGGATTCACTAACCACCACCAATGTGCTCTTCAAGAGGTAAGTAAAAGAAAAGAGCAAAAAGAAACTGAGAGAAGAGAAAACAAGAGTGGGTGAGCCCTGGGCTGCAAAGCGCAGCAGGTCAGGCAGCATCCAAGGAGCAGGAGAATCGACGTTTTGGGCATGAGCCCTTCTTCAGGATTGAGGAAAGTGTGCCAAGCAAGCTAAGATAAAAGGTAGGGAGGAGGGACTTGGGGGAGGGGCGTTGGAAATGCGATAGGTGGAAGGAGGTTAAGGTGA
>NC_057710.1:134290429-134303093 GCF_004010195.1 Chiloscyllium plagiosum | reverse complement strand
GAGTCACGGAAGGAGTGGTCTTTTCGGAACGCTGATAGGGGAGGAGAGGGAAATATATCCCTGGTGGTGGGGTCCGTTTGGAGGTGGCGGAAATGACGATGGACAATACGATGTTGGGGAGGTTGGTGGGGTGGTAGATGAGGACCACTGGGGTTCTGTCCTTGTGGCGATTGGAGGGGCGGGGCTCAAGGGCGGAGGAGATGCGGTGGAGAGCATCGTCGACCACGTCTGGGTGGAAATTGCGGTCCTTGAAGAAGGAGGCCATCTGGGTTGTACGGATTTGGAACTGGTCTTCCTGGGAGCAGATGCGGCGGAGACGAAGGAATTGGGAATATGGGATGGCGTTTTTACAGGAGGCAGGGTGGCAGGAGGTGTAGTCTAGGTAGCTGTGGGAGTCGGTCGGTTTATAGTAAATGTCCGTGTTGATTCGGTCGCCCGAGATAGAAATGGAGAGGTCTAGGAAGGGGAGGGAGGAGTCTGAGATGGTCCAGGTAAATTTGAGGTCTGGATGGAAGGTGTTGGTAAAGTGGATGAACTGTTCAACCTCCTTGTGGGAGCATGAGGCAGTGCCAATACAGTCATCGATGTAGCGGAGGAAAAGGTGGTGGGTGGTCCAAATGCCCCTCCCCCAATTTCCTCCTCCTACCTTTTATCTTAGCCTACTTGGCACACTTTCTTCATTCCTGAAGAAGGGCTCATGCCCAAAACGTCGATTCTCCTGCTCCTTGGATGCTGCCTGACCTGCGCTTTTCCAGCAACATGTTTTCAGCTCTGATCTCCAGCATCTGCAGTCCTCACTTTCTCCAGGGCTGCAAAGTCCTACTTCACTGCCATCTTACTGGAAACTTTGTGCTCTAAGTTGAGCTCAAAATCTGAAGAAAGTTTGAGCATGCATTATTTGCAAGCATTGAAGGCCAGTTTCCAGACATTGTCAACCTCTTGTATGAGCATCTATGGCATATATTTTAACAATCAAATCGCTGTATATGTTTAATTTGCAGTGACTTTTTGATATATAATGCAATCCGATGTAATTGGCAGCAAAACTGTGGTTTTACCTATTAGAATAAATATTTCGTTATTTATATTTTGTATTGGCAGCTGTCCAGTGTAAAAAATATTGTAAAGAAAGGCTTACAGGCAAGCCACCTTGACTGAATGTATTCTCTTGTTCGTCACCAAAATGCTTAGATTGTCATCAAAGTGAATACAGTTTTGATTTTCACTCTTCTGTCTTACAAATTCGAGGATGACTGGCACCCATGTGCTGACAATCAACAGCTTCTTGAGGAACAGAACAGGAAGGGAAAGATTACCAAGAAATAGAGGCAGTTTTTCACTTTTTAAAATCACAGTCAAATATATGTCATTGCTGCTTAATAAGTCTGATTTGTTTTCAAAGAGGGGATAGTATGTAAAAAAATGAAAAGAGCTGTTTATCGTGAAATGGAAATGTGACCATCCTAACGAGGGTACAGTGTGAATTAGGAATCCAGGTTATAAAGAAGACCAAAGAAATATGTTTTTTTTCTCCTCCTGGTAAAAAGGTTAAAATGATCCAACAGATTTAAAATTTTAAAAATGATTTTATATTGAAAATCTTCCAAATTATCTGCACTGATTTGAAAATTATGTTTAATTTGACAGAAACAATAGGCAATTAGAAGTTTCTTGGGTACTTAAATAAAACTTTTCTATACAGGAGGTAATGAATGAAATAAGTGACAAGGGAAGATCATTGAGACAGCTCACACAAAAGTGAACCACATCGCTGTCATAAAAGCGCAGAAAATTAGGGAACGTTTGCCTGAGAAGGCTGATTAAAAAGAGCCAAAGAGTATTGGGTTAATTACGTTCCCTATTTCTAAAATGTGTTCACCCCCCACCCCCCAACTGTGCTGACATCTGTGTTTGAAACTAAATATTGAGTTTCCTTATTGATGGATTATTTCATCCAGACATCTCAGTAGCGAATAGCAAGAGTAAGTTTTACCATTCTCTCGTTATGTTTTAATTTATATTTTTCTTTGTTTTCATTTTTGTTTGTAATTAAATTGTTCATTCTTTATTTGGTATTAAAATTCATGTAAGGAGCACTAACCTACTGCTGAAAATGCTTGTAATATAATTTTGATTTTTTTTCTAGAGAGGTTTATCATTTGTTAACCTTTTTATTTCGTTCACATGCAGTTAGCTGCACAAGAGGAGCAGTTAAGGATAGAAGAAGAAGCATTTTATGCTGCACAGCGTGAAGCAGCCAGGGCAGCAAAGCAGAAAAAGCTTTTGGAGGTGAGGGCATGAAGCCCATGTTTGGTTATGATCTGCAAATTTATTTACACGTCTCTTGTTTACAAGTTTAATTATGTCATGTTACTGTAGAGTTCTTTTTCCCCAACAGCAAAGCCTTATCTAGTTTTAGAATGTACACAAAATATATTGACTCTGCTCAGATTAACTATAAATATACAGCTGGAAGAAATTATCAATGGTCGTGTATTGACATTACCAGATAAGGTCATTGAATAGGCCAGCGGTATTTGCACTCTTGCAGCTCGATGCATGGAGAAGAGAATAACTTTGTTTTGAGGTAGTCAGTCTGACTACACAAAATGTCAGAACCCTTGAAGTTGAAATGGTGGATTTCACATCAGCCATAGTATAACTGCGTCTGGTGCAAGCCAACATTTCAAACTTAAATTTATTTGGATTACTGTAGTCTGCTAGACTGCTTTTTAAGTTTTACTTTAATATTAACATCAACATTTCATCGATGCTCTAATACTGGGGAGCATGGCATTGTTTAAGGATTTGAAACTACACAGTTCAGACCTCTCCTTTGTCTGACAAAACAGCAGGTCTAATACAATTGTGCTACCAACTCATGCTGATGCTTCTGCAATAAAACCATAGTTTATATTCAGAATTGCCAGTTTAAGCAACCAGTTCACTTAGTTTCTACCATCCTGTCCACATACTCTAATTTGATTGTTTTGATATCAACAATAATCCAATTATTCGACAGTGATATGATCTGAACAAACGACCATTACTTTCTATGAGGAGGCTAATCACCTGAGCATCATCATTTGAAATTGAATCCATTGAGTTTAACATCAAACTCACCAAGTATCAATGTGAATTTTAATCTTTAATATAACTGGCAATAAATGAGAGCCTTGCTGCAATGAGCCTATCTTTGAATGAAAATTGTTATGCATATAAACACCTGCATCATTGACAGACTTTTTTAAAGCACAGGGTAGAAGCTTGTTTGTGTCAGACAATATGTGGATGCAGACCTAAAAGTGGAAGGTATTCTGCTTAGGGGCAGGTTGGGTTTTCTGACGTGATTGTATTCTTCTCAGCTCATTGCATATACATACATGGATGAAGCACCAAATTTTATGTACAGGCAGGAAGGTCTGCTCTCTTCCAGGCTTCAACTTCCAAGTACAGGAGAGGTCGCAGACCAGGCAAAATATGACACTGCATTTAGCAGCACTTTCCTGGAGATTCTTGCTATCTCCTAGAAGGCTGTCTACAAGAGAGGGTCAGTCCTTTGCCATACAATGAAAGCAGACTGGACAGAAATGGCTGCGACGGTCAGCATCCTTTGGTAGCATCCAGAGAACCAGGTTCTAGTTTCGCAAGGTGGTGAATGGTCTGCTGAATTCTGCCAGGGCATGTAAACTTGTCTGTTCAATTCCTCATACCCATTTTGCAGCTGCAGAGGAAACCAGGCACAAGATTGGATACAAGATATCTCCGTCAGATGCCTTGATATTAATTTAAATGCCCTGCATGTAATGCAGTGATGCTACCTCGCCCCACACACTTCTGACAAAAGGAGCTGCAACACTCAGTTTATGCACTGACAGATTACTGATCTTCACAACCAGGAGATCGTATACATTGCTTCTCGCCAAAGACTTATGCGGGACAAAGGCTGGACAGAAAAGTCATACAACACCAGCTATTGTCCAAGAAGTTTATTTGGAGCACTAGTTTTCGAAGTGCTGCTTCTTCATCAGATGGACAACCACTTAATGAAGGAGCGACGCTCCGAAAGCTCGTGCCTCCAAATAAGCCTGTTGGACATTAACCTGGTGTTGTGATTTTTAATTTTGTTCACCCCAGTTCAAACTGGCTGCTCCAAATTATGGACCAGAAAAGAGAGCTTTGAGATGAGCACCTTAGAACTCAGGCACGAACGTCATTGGTTTTACTGCATCATCAAAACATGGAACCACCTCAAGCTTACTGTGTGCACAATGTGTCCGGATCATTGGGAGGGAGAGGGGTTGTAGAAAACACTTGACATAAGCCTCCAAATCCCTTCAAGAAGCAAGTTGCTAATGTGAAAGGAGAGCATGCCAGGGATGAAGGGCTGCTCGGATATTTAAAGCCATCTAGGCTGAGAAGCTCCAATTTATTACTCCACTTCTGGACATCAAGCACCAACATTTATAAGACCTTGAGTAAGGGTGGCAGCTTGTGCAATTAAAAAAAATCTTTGTTTCTTCATACAGCCTCCAGATTCCACACTCAATCTAGGACAAAATAAAACCCAGAGGAGCATCAGGGCTATCTCCATCAGCCACTTTAAACTATTTTAAAAAGGAACAGTAAGTGTCTCTCAGATTGCGCCATTGAGGGCCTCTTCCCCAGCAGCGCTGAGGCATTTACTCAGTAGACAACTCTCCAGAGAAGGCTTGAGCTCATGCCAATGCTGTGCCCACCAGAATATGGACCCATAGCCAAAGAAGGAAGAAACAGCCAAGATTTCCAACACCAAGAGACTTGCTGGGGTGCAGGCCTCTCCTGAGTCTAGTACAAATGCTGAACTTCTGAAGTAGACTATTGAAGAGCTGAAGAAGGGAGCAAGCAGGGAAATGTCTGAAGAGGTGCCAGAGACCGTGCATTGGCTATAATGAAAGACTTAGAGTCGGCCCAAGTTCTGAATGCTGTTGTGGCTCTAGCGTACATGCGTGGATGCAGGGGGAGTTTATTTCTCAAGCTATGGATGCATTCAATTTATTGGCTCAGTGAAAGAGGGGGAGTTGCAAAGGGTCTTCAACTTCCCTCCAGGGAGGTCATACTTGTTGAGGGAGTGGTGGTATGGGGTGTTATGGAGGTTTGCTGGAAACACCCCAGCAAGCAGACATCTCCAGGTCCCAGACCACTAGAAGATACCTGCCAATGCTATCAGTGGCAAACTGGCAAAGCATGAACAGGCTTTCTGAAGCTCCACTACAACTGTCAAGGTGACACCAAGACAGTGATATGAAAGAAAAGATTAAAGGACATTGAAGTCAACTTACGTGCAAGGGTGTCATCCTTCTGTGTGAACTAGCACTTTAAACAAATATAGTAATTTTGAGCACAGTCCTGTACTCTGTTTTAGTCTGATAAGGGTTCTGGTTATTCGTTTTGCTTATGGGCTACACTTTGTACCACGTGTACAAGTGTGTCATGTTAAGCAGCATGGAGAGTGCTGCAGAGGCTGGTATTCTCGGCATGTTCTGGAGCATAAGTGAGCGAATCAGCAGAGGCTAGCCACTCTACATTTCTGTCTTACATGAACGCTCCTTTAAATAGAGGTTTGAGCCATCTAGGCACTGCTCCCACATAATCCCACGTCTGTACGTAATAATGCTTTGGCTATGAAATGTAATAGGAGATTTTTGGTGCAGAGGGAACAAATAAAGTTATGCCAAGCAAACTACTGTAACATTTAAGGAAACGTTCCCCTTAGGACAGAAATCCCTCTACACCGTAATCATCTCATAATTCTGATTGTCCACATACCTTAATGTAAAATCTAGCGTAAAACCTTGCCTCAGATCTTTACTTTGAGTCAATTGCTGCATGCATGAAAAGCAGTCTGACTCTTGGTATTTGATCCCCCTGTGATATAGCCCAGCAACTTTGGAATCTCCCGTCTGTATTACAGTTTTGTTGCATGACTTTAACTTTCAGATTCATGGGTCAGTGAATGCTCATGCACGGCTGCACATAGCATAAGCCTTTCCACCATCACCACTATTGATGAGTCTTTAGTGTCCTTTTTTCAGTTAAATAGACCACAGCATGTGGTTCAAATGTTAATGTTAGGAATTGATGGAGCTTCTACACCTTTATTCTGCAATTACTCCTTCCTATCAGTACTAAGTTCTTAACTGAGCACGCAACAATATTTTTCAGTTCCTGTTTTGATACCTCTCATTTGGGTGTTTTTTGCACTGTGCCAGAACATGTGCAAACAGAACTGGGGACCCTCCCATTTGGGTTACGCATTCTTTACAAGACTGCCTTTTGTAGATTGATTTAGGAGAAAGACAGTGGTTAAGTTTTAATTTGATTTGTTCAGACTTCACACTATGCTTCACCTACCACCTTCCCGTCTCTTTCACCAGTATTATAGATAGCCTTCTCCTTTCTTCTGGCATGGTCGGTCTGTATTCAATTTCTACAAGACTATCAGCCTTACCATTATCTTGCTTAATAATCCTACTATTTCCTGATGTGACTCCCATCTCCAATGTTATTCAAGTCACTTGTTCTTTCTCCCCCCCTAATTCACTAATTCTTCCATTCCATTCCCTGACCTAACATTACAGACCTCACCTCTTTGTCCCCTTGCCCCTAACACTGATTCTGTCCTGTCCATCCCAGTTTCCTTCCTCCATTCCCCAGATTGACACAGTGCCTCTGATAAAGGTCCTTTAATTCAATCTCTTCTATTTTGTTTCTTCCTACCTGATCCACCCTGATCGGAACCTTTTTGCTTGAGCTTCCCTGCCCATTCTGGCCAGGTTGCTGGTATGGAAACCAGGGAGGCAGCTTGCTTGGTAAGGTTTCTTAACCCCTTACTCTCAAGTGACTAACAACAACAAACAAGACTACGTTCCAACTGAAACTTCTTGAATTGCTTGTCCTCATCAGGATTTACTCCTTAAACTGTAAGCATTTGTACAGATAAGTGGCTTGGTTTTGAAGGAGGCAAGTTAGTTGATGTTTGTACACTCCATGATTTGGAGAAGATGACTATCTCACCAGGTATGCGCCTCTCATGTATGGTCAAGTTGTGAACACATGCTGTGCAAATTTGGGAGATAGGATAGTAATTCCATCAAGCCAAAGTGTCGATGAGTATTCATGACATGTTAACAAATGTAGAGGACATCAGGAAAGCCGACCTGCCCGAAAGATTACGAGAAGTTAATACCGAAACTTTAACCACCCTTCTAAAATCTGCAAGTAAGTGCAGAAGATTCCATCCACAAAATCACATGGAAAAATGAATAATTTTCCAATAATGAAACAGTCTTGACTGGAGAGCGGATGCAAATTGGGCAAAAAAAGCAACACATCGGAGGGCTGGGAGCAGTTTAGATTTCAGCAAAAGAAGCCTAAGAAATTAACAGGCAGCAAGTATAAATTGAGGGTAAACTTGCGGGTAAACTTGCAGATAACTTACAAACGGCTCAGTGGTTAGCACTGCTGCCTCACAGCATCAGGGTCCCAGGTTCAATTCCAGCCTCAGGCGACTGTCTGTGTGGAGTTTGCATGATCTCCCCGTGTCTGTGTGGGTTTCCTCCGGGTGCTCTGGTTTCGTCCCACAGTCCAAAGATGTGCAGGTCAGGTGAATTGGCCATGCTAAATTTCCCATAGTGTTAGGTGCGTTAGTCAGAGGGAAATGGGTCTGGGTGGGTTACTCTTCAGAGGGTCGATGTGGACTTGTTGGGCCAAAGGGCCTGTTTCCACACTGTGGGGAATCTAATCAAACTGACTGTTAGAGCTTATATAGATATATGAAAATAAAAAGACGAATGGAGACAAATATAAGTTCCTTACTATATAATGGGGAACAGAAAGACGATAAACCAAGAAATACATATTTTGGTTCTGTCTTCACAAGGGAAGACAAATAATGTCGCAAATGCTAGGGAACACCACCCTGTAATGAGGAAAAGGAACAGAAGGAAATTAATATTAATAGGGGATTGGTGTTGTGGAAATTATTGGGATTATAAACCAATAATTTACACCCCACACTATAAGAAGTGGCCCTTGAAATAAATGGATGCATTGATGGTCATCTTTCAAAATTCTATAGACTCTAGAAAAGTCATTAAGGATTGGAGGGTGGCTAATATAGCCCCATTATTTATAAAAAGAGGCAGACAACAGGGAATTATAGACCAGATACCCTATTATCATTATTGAGGCTAGTGCGAGAGTCCATTATAAAAAGATTTAGTAGCAGAGCACTAGGAGAACAGTGACAGTATCAGACCAAGTCAGCATGGAATTACAAAAAGGAAAATAATGCTTGGCAAATCAACTGAACTTTTTTTTTGAGGATCTAAGTAGAAAAGTTTGAGGAGTAGCCAGTGAGTGTGGCTTGCTTAGATTTTCAGAAGGCTTTCGATAAGAGCCTACATAAGAAGAGGTTTGCGTATAAAATTAAATCATTTGGGATTGGGGGTAGTGTACTGATCGGGATAAAGAACTGTTTGGCAGGAAACAGTAGGAGAAATCGGTCTTTTTCCAAGTGGCAGGCAGTGAATAGTGGGGTACATGGATCAATTTTTGGATGCTAGCTATTCACAATATATCATGATTTAGATGAGGGAACTCAATGTAATATCAAGTTTGCAGATGACAGAAAGCTGGGTGGGAGGGTGAAATGTGAGGAGAATGCAAAGATGCTTCACTGTGATTTGGACAGTTTGACTAAATTGGCAAATGAAGTAATATGGATTAATGAGGTTATCCACCTTGGCATAAACAGGAAGGCCGATTGTTATCTGTAACAAATTTGGAAAGCGAGAAGTGCAACAGGAGTTGGGAGTGCTTGTATAGCAGTCCCTGAAAGTAAGCATGTAGGTACAACAGGCAGTGATGAAGGCAAGTGGTATGTTAGCCTTCATAGTGACTGGGTTCAAGTACAGGAGCAGGGATGTCATGCTGTAATTATATAGGGCCCTAGTGAGACCACACTGTTTTGGCCTCCTCATATGTGGAAGGATGCTCTGTCTATGGAGGGAGTGTCACAGAGCTTTACCTGAATGATTCCTGGGATGGCAGGACTGACCTACGGAGAGAGATTGGCTCTGTTAGGAGTATTTTCACTGGAGTTTAGAAGAATGAAAGGTAATTATAGAAATCAATAACATTCTAACAGGACAAAAAAGGATGTTTCCAATGATTGGGATGTCCAGAACCAGAGATCACAGTCTAAGGATACAGGATAGTTTAGGATTGAGATGAAAATTTTTTTCACCCAGAGTGTGGTGAGCCTGTGGTATTCTGTGCCACAGAAATCGGTCGAGGATAAAACATTGAATGTTTTCAAAAAGGGGGGTAGATGTCTAGTGCTAAAGCTTATTGGGAGAAAGCAGGAACAGGAGACAGAGTTGGATGATCAGCCATGATCATGTTGAATTTTGGAGCTGGCTAGAAGAACTGAATGGCCTATTCCTCTTCCTTTTTATATTTCAATGTAAAGTCTTGACTCTGTCCTTTTCAGTTCAAATCCCTTCATCAGAGGGCTCCTCATCCCATCCTCTGCCTGTAACTTGCTCCAGCTGTACAATCATCAACCAATTACAGTGCTTCATTTCTGGCCTTATGCATTTGTTACTCTTTTGTCCCATTATTGACATTTGGTCTTACTGACACTGAGCTCGCTCCCTAAATCTGGATCAATGATGCTGGAAGAGCACAGCAATTCAGGCAGCATCGAGGAGCTTCAGCAAAATCGACGTTTCGGGCAAAAGCCCTTCATCAGGATGAAGGGCTTTTGCCCGAAACGTCGATTTTGCTGAAGCTCCTCGATGCTGCCTGAATTGCTGTGCTCTTCCAGCATCATTGATCCAGAATCTGGTTTCCAGCATCTGCAGTCATTGTTTTTAACCTCTCTCCCTAAATCGCCATCTGTGTTTTTGACTCTCATCGGTAAGATCCCTATTGAAAGCTATCTCTTTGTGCAAGCTTTTGACAATTATTCTCTCTGGCTCGATGTCCACTCCTATGTGAAGCTCCTTAAGCATTTCCGTATTTTCAAGATGTTATATAAAATTAAAAACAAATTGCTGGAAAAAGTTAGCAGCTCTGAAAGCATCTGTGGCAAGAACGTAGAAGTTCTGAACTCCAGTTCTTTAGAAGGGTCGCTGGACTCAACGTTAACACTTTTTTTGTTTAGATGTTGCCAGACTTGCTGAGTTTCTCCAGAAATTGTTTTTCAGATTTCAGGAATCTATGGTTCCTTGTTTTTGATATAAAAGTAAGTTATTTACATCCTGAAGTCATTTGGTCAATACACCTGGGTAATATTGCAATAACCTATTTGAAGTTTTTTAAAAAATTTTTAAATGTTGTTTAAGAAATTAAATTGCAGTTCAATCTGTTTATTTTAGTGAGTAGCTCACTGATCTGATATAAATACATATTTTGCCTGTTTTCACGACTGCATTAGGAGTATTTCAAGATTAGCTCTGGTATGATACTTGATCCTGAGGCAGGAAATGAAAAAATATTTTATTTTGGAAATATTTTGCAAGAGTTTCTGCTCAATACTTTTCCTCCCTTGGTAGTTTGCTTTCTGCTTTACTACTCATGTTTTTTATTTAAGGCCACCTTGATGGAGGCTCTACCTGCAAGTTAAACCTTGTATATTTTGCATCTTGCTTCATCTTCCAGCTTCTGGTCTAAAAAATAAAGTAATAGTAACGAATGAACTAAAGATAATTAGTTAATCTATGTGTGTGCTTTATAGCAACAAAGGCTGCAAAAGGTGAAACAGAGGACCAAGTCTGCTTCAAGCTCTGATCAGCAAAAAAGGTGAGTTTTTTTGTATTAAAGTTTAAAGTATTTTTTATTTGCAACTGCTCCAATTATATCTATAATTAATAGATATTGTAAATGTTTATCTTTTAATTTTTGTAAAATAAGGATTAAGAATTATTTGTACAGTCTGTTCTGGTATGATAGTTCCATTCCCATGCAATCCTGCATTAAAAGAAAATAGTGTAATAGCAGCACCATTTAAACCAATGGGACCAGAATCGTGTTATAGCCAATACAGGTGAGGGAAGTTAGTGTTCTACAAATAATGGTCTAAATTGTTCAATTGCATTATAGCCAATTTGTGTTGAAGAAATGCATGTTGTAGTGGAACCAACTGTAGTACATATTATGAATTCCAGTTATTTCTTTTGGACGATTATTTTCCCCAAGACCTTAAAATGGCAAAGCATATGGGAGTTACAAAAAAATAGCAGAAGCTAGCTGGCATGCATGTTCCCAAGCTGTGCTCTTGGCTGGAATAGTTAAGAACTGAACCTTACAACAATCAATGAGCTAAGTCGACCAGTGGCAGTATTTGACATCAGAGTGTTTTAAGGAAGGAAAATATCAGTTGTTTCCTGGTTCTGTTTGGTATCCTTGTAACATATTCAGTGGTCAATTAACTTGCCTATAACTACTTAATTAATTGTGTCATCTAAGCTTCCACTTCAAAGTTGTTGTGAAAGATTGCTGTGTGGTTGTAAATCCCTTGTAATTTGAATAAATAAGTTTGAATAGATACAAGTCCATCTGTGCTGGTTCAGGGGATAAAAAGCAGTTCTTGCTTCTTGAAAAGTAGTGAATCTGCCCAGTGTTCCTCCTCACCTTTATTCAAGAGTATAACCTAATTTCTGCAACCTTTCCTTAAAACTTAACTCTCTTAACTCTGGCATTGTTGTGGTAATTCTGTGCTAGCTCCTCTCCAAGTCTTCTGTATTCTTGCTGAGGGTTGTTGCCCAAAACTGTTCCAGATGGAGTCTAGCCAGACCTCTGTGAAGTTGTAACACGGCTTCCACCCCTTAACTGAATACAAATGCCCAAATCCATTATCCTTTTAAATTATTTTTGTTCCTGTCGAGTGATTTCTGTACTTGGATCTCAAATTTCTTTCCATCCACAGCTCTTAACGTTCACCATTTAGGAAGTATTCACATTACCTTTTTGTCTAAAATGGATGATCTTATTGTTATACATTGTGTTCTGTCTGCTATTATTTTGCCCACTTATTTAATCTATCACTGCGGCCAGCATTCAATAAGATCATAGCTGATCTGATAATCCTCAACTCCTTTGTGCTTTTCCCCCATAACCCTTAATTCCCTTACTAGTTAAACCTTAGCCTTGAAAATGCCAAATGACCCAGCTTCAACAGTTCCCAGCAGTAACATGTTCCACAGTAACATGTTCCACAGATTGACTGAGGTAAGGCCCTTTGCTCTCCCACAAGGGGAAACAACCTCTCCAAATCTATCATGCCCCTAAGAATATGCTTACAATAAGGTCACCTGTCATTCTTAAGTCCATTGAATATCCCCCCAACCTATTCAACTTCTCATAAGACAGTCCTCCCCTTGTATTGCCATCGAACAATTCTTCCGTCGCCTCCGCCTCCGAGCTTACTTTCACAATCAGGACTCCCGCCCACCTTCCGAGGACCCCTCGCCCACCTTCCAACACACTGCATCCACCTGGACACCCCGCGCTGTCCTATTACCTGCCCTCGACCACTTCATTTCCAACTGCCGCCGGGACATTAACCGCCTCAACCTGTCGACCCCCCTCCCCCACTCCAACCTCTCACCCTCACAAC
>NC_057710.1:134282454-134288255 GCF_004010195.1 Chiloscyllium plagiosum | reverse complement strand
TTCCACCTATCCACTCCCCCCTCTCCTCCCTGACCTATCACCTTCATCTCCTCCCCCACTCACCTATTGTACTCTATGCCACTCTCTCCCCACCCCCACCCTCCTCTAGCTTATCTCTCCACGCTTCAGGCTCTCTGCCTTTATTCCTGATGAAGGGCTTTTGCCCGAAACGTCGATTTTGCCTGTCCTCGGATGCTGCCTGAATTGCTGTGCTCTTCCAGCACCACTGATCCAGAATCCTCCCCTTGTATTAGCCTAGTGAGCCTTGTCTGGGTCACCTTCAATGTCAATATATCTTTCCTTGGACCAAAACAGCTCTCCATATTCCAGGCATGGTCTGACTAATGCCTTGTACAGTTTTTGTCAGACTTCCCTGTTTGTCAAATATCTAAAAATAGGCACTTCAGTGCACATAACTAAATGGATTGTTTTACTTTTCTACCCTGTTCTGTGTAGTGAGACAGTTGAAGAAGACTTTGAATCATATTTACAACATGCAAAATCTCAATCTGAAGCTTTTAGGAACCAACACAGTAAGTTTTTTTTTGGAAAATAAGAATACAGGTTCTGTTCTGGAGTCTATTTGCAAATCAATTTGTTTGCAAGTCAGAACATGGTTCAGGAAAATGAAAAGCAGCATATATAGAAAATGTACGTGTCAGATTTTTAAATTTGAAATCTATGCAGGTGATTGCATTCGTAAATACACGCATTCATAAGTCGGATGTTCGTAAATTAGTGAACCTTTGTATATTTTCTCCAAATGATATTTGCCACAAATATTTTATTAAATACATAAATCACTGTTTTAGCAACATGTATTGAATGTACTGATTGGCAGTGTGCTAGAATAAGGACATCATGCCACTTAACATTTCAATCAATAGATTTGGTTTTAATACCTGCGATAAGAATGGTACAGATTCATGAATTGTTATCCTCAGACGTTGTTGTGGAACTTCTCATTGAAACAATGAAATCATGTACTGAAGGTGCTCTGTTAATGGAGAATTCCAGGATATTGACCCCAGTATATTGCTCAAACAATGATACAGGTCCATGTCAGAATGCTGTGTGATTGCAATAAAAACTTATTGGTGACCACTCATAATTCATCACAGTACCTTCATTGGCAGATTTGATCTTTTTCAATCAAACTGTTAATTGTTTTGATTTCCGGGTTTATGACAGAATTATTGGCTTTGATAAGGGATTGTAGCTTGTTCAAAGGTCCAAAGAGTGTTTTATCTTGTCTCATATCATTGCAAAGTTTTAAATATTTCCGGCTCAATTGTATACTTAGCCATTTAAGATCTATTTGTATATGTAATTCCTGAATTACTAACAATAGTACCTTGTTGGTACAGGTTCCATATTCATAGCTTCAGCAGAAATAGGCCATTAAGCACATTGAGCCTGATCTGCCACTCAAAATGATGCTGGGTGATATAATTTGTCATTTTTTTTGTCATTGTTACTTTGCCCACCTTTCAACATTTTTCATTATGGATATTCTTTAACAAACCTGCAAAATGCTATTCCTAACTACATGCTTAAAATTTTCATACCACATTCCTTCACCTATCACAAATCTCTACTTACCTTTCGAAGGCTCTTAAACATGTAATTACTATTAACTTTGTTGCCTTATTCTTCCATCATAATTTATGTACCAAAGAATGCTGGGGTTAAAATCAGTGATATTCCGCCTATTTCAGACCAGGTGACAATTTATCTTTCTGCAATCTTTAATACAATCAGTCACTCCACTATCCAAAACCCCTCTGACATATTTCCAGTTTCACATGTTCTCCAACTCCCAAATTACCTTGTATTTACATTATCTATCTGTTCACTTGGCTTCCTTTTCATCACTCAATTTCCACTAGCTTTTTGCACCTTTGTGCATTGCTTTAAGAATTGTTGTTTGCAAATCTATCCATGATTGCACTGCAACCTCTTGCAGCTCAAAATCACTGTTTTTAACTTGTTACTCTGACTTGGGTCTATATGCCGTCTCCTCCTTTCAACCTTAATTTTTATTCGGAATGTTCATGTTGAGGCTTTTGTGCCTGTGGAATTAGTTTATTGAATCTCTCTGCTTTGCTATATCACTTCCCACTTTTCAAAACAGCCTTAAAAAGGAATGTCTTGGGCCTTGTGTTTAATCATCCTGCCTAAATGATTTCCTTATCTTTCCCAGGGAAAAAGCATTGTGCCTCCGTTTAAGTGTTATGCAAATAATACATTGATGAGCAGCAACAGCTCTGAACAAGAGTCACTGAACCTGAAACATTAACTCTAATTTGTCTCCACAGATGCTGCCAGATCTGCTGAGATTTTCCAGCAATTTATGTTTCATTTCATGTTTTCAGCATCCACAGTTCTTTTGGTTTTTTGAAAGATTGAGGAGATTTCTTTTTTTTTGTAGTGTAGAATGAAGAAATCTTAAACATAGACAATTCTCTCAGGGATATAATGTAGATCACAATGGCTGTGATGTCTAAAACTTTTAGGGGGGGAATCCATGTTGGAGCAAAAGATAAACCATTTAAGACCAAGATAAGACGGGACTTGTTATCTTAGGATGGAAAATCTTTGAAAATCTCAGTTTCAGGGAACTGTGGAAGCTCAATCATTCAGTAAGTTCAAGACAGAGACTGATAAATTTCTAATTATTAATGCCATCAAGTGATATGAAGATATCAAAGGAATGTGGTTTTGAGGATTGAAAATCGTGGAAAAGACTCAAGGGGGCAAATGGCCTATCCCTATTTTCCTAAACTGTTGAAGGACAGTAAGGATCAGAAAGTCATTGAGGTGATTTGAACATGTTATCAGTCTTTCCAAGCTCTAAACAACTTATGATCGTTTCAACTATTGTACTGAGGTTTTAAAGGTTTATGCTTGAAAGAATAGTGATAAATGGGAAAATCTGTTTCACCAAAACACACTTATGTACAAAATTAAACCAATTTGACATTTATGGAAGAGCATAAATCACTTACAGACTGCTACATATAATAGTTAGTGTTTTCAAGATGTTTGAAAGCTCTTTGAACTTCCACAATGATTTGAATGCCTCCTAAGAGGATCTGAGGATGGATGACAAATACTGGTATTGTGCCAGCAACACCCATCTCATAATGCAAAAATAAATTAGCCCTGCAAACTGCTCTAACTAATTTGTACAATTCCAATGCCCTTTTATGTTTGAAATAGTCTTGAATAAATATGATTTCACCAGTAATTTATTGATTATCATAGAATCCTTACAGTGTGGAAACAGGCCATTTGGCCTGACAAGTCCACACTGACCCTCCAAAGGTCCCACCCAGACCTATTCCCCACCCTATTACTCTACATTTCCAATGACTAACCTACATATCACTGAACGCTATGGGCAATTCGCCTAACCTGCACATCTGTGGATGATGGCGAAATCGGAACACCTGCAGGAAACCCAAGCAGACATGGCAAGAACATGCACACTCCACACAGACAGTCGCACGAGGCTGGAATGGAACCCGGGTCCCTGGTGCTTGAGGCAGCAATGCTAACTACTGAGCCATCATGCAGTAGATGTGCATGATACAAGGAATTATTCAGCTATCGACTGAAGCACTGCAAGAAAGAAAAATAAGATGCATTAATTTGAAAATGGACAAACACTGACCCATCTAACGAACTTGAGCTATAGCTTTCCCAATTAATATCAGGAAAGTTAAAGTCCCCCATAACAACCACCTATCGACTAAAGCACTGCAAGAAAGAAAAATAAGATGCATTAATTTGAAAAGGCCATCGCTGCAAACATCAACAATTTTGACAACTTTGCAACGCTTGCATGCATGAGGATATACAATATTTGAAATATGAGGTCAAACTCATCAAATGTGATATCAAAGTTGCAAACAGATTGGCTTAATCTTAGTCTCTAAGAGGGGTGGGGTTTGGAGTGCTTACACAAGTCAATGGCTTCAGTCTTCCAAGTGTATAGTTGAAGGAAATTTCCTCTCATCCAGTCCTGAATGTTCGTAAAGCAGTCTAATAGTTTTTATCAGCAGTGAAATAGTAAGAGTTGGTGGTTAGGTAAAGCTGAAGGTATCCTCTCTGTAGATGTGATAAATAATACAACTTTGGATCATGTTGCCAAGTGGCAGTATGATTGGAACCCCCCCCCCCCCCCCCGCCCCTTAAACTGGAGAATATTTTGGAAGCGCTGTAGGGAAATGGAGCAAATACTTTGTTTTTGTGGGATATGGCCAAAAGTAATGAGGTTCTTGCCTGGCTAACCTCTCAATTGCTATGGTTAAAGGATAACTTCTGTGTGCCATCCCCTTCCTTTTCTTTTTATCCAGATACAGATGTGGGATTTTTTTTCAACTATCTGACTGATATGGTTTAACAATTTATATGAAAAGTTGCACTTCCAAGATTGCAGTGCTCCATTACTACAATACAGTAATGTCAGCTAGGATTCATGTGCTCAAAGCTCTGGATTGGAAGTTGAACCCATGGCCGCATTGACAAAATTGCTACCATTGAGCAGTGCTGACTATAGAAGCTAGTCAGTCAATATTGTATAGCATTCACACAAAATATTGTAAATGGAGTAATGTGACTACTTTCTGTAACCCCTCCCTCACTTACATTTTATCTGAGTTCAAAAAGGTTGTGAAAGGTATTAGGTAAAAACAATGACTGCAGATGCTGGAAACCAGATTTTGGATTAGTGGTGCTGGAAGAGCACAGCAGTTCAGGCAGCATCCGAGGAGCAGTAAAATCAACGTTTCGGGCAAAAGCCCTTCATCAGGAATAAAAGCAGACCGGAGTTCTAAGGACCCACAATCGTCTGAATGAAGGCAGTCTTCCTCATCTCAGTTTTAAATTAGTATCCCTTTATGCTAAGATAATGCCCTGTTGTCCTGGACTCTTTTTGAGGGAAACATCCTCTCAGCATTTATTCTGTCAAGCCCCTTAAGGAAACTATATGCTTCAATGAGATCACCTCTCATTCTTCTAATCTCCAGTGAGTACAGCTCTAACCTGTTTAATTTTTTTTCATAAGACAATCCCTCCATTCAAGGGATCATCCTTCTGAACCTCCTCTGAACTGCCTCCAAGGAAATAACATCCTTCCTTGGATAAGGCGACCAAAACTGCTCGCAGTACTTCAAATGTGGCCTTGCCAGTTTATACCTTTTGAAGACTTGACTTGCAAGGAAACAAACAAACCATTAAAGAGGCACTTTCATTTTATTGCAACTAAAACAAAACTGACAATGTCAAAGAAAACTTAAACTAAAATGTTGTTGCTGGGCCTGATGATTTAATGTGCACAAGTAATTATCCAATAACTGCCCACAACATCCCTTATAACTAATGTTAACATATAGAAAAACACCTGTTATGCAATTATGGATCCTTATGTAAGCTTGACTTCAGAGAGATGGCCATATAAAAAACTTGCCCAAAAGTAGGAAGAAGCAAAGTACACATATTCAATAAAAATACATCAGGAGGACCTGACACAAATAGAAATAGTCAAATGTCCAATTTTATCTACTTGTTTCTCCAACTCGAGAAACGCTGCAATAATTGCTCTCCAAAACATTACATTTTCAGCTTTGTTAATCAGTTTATACTTGAACTTAAGAAATAAATTTATTTTTCAGTTGAACAGCAGCCAGACAAGGGGCAGCACGGTGATTCAGTGGTTACCATTGTTGCCTCACAGCACCAGGAACCCAGGTTCGATTTTACTGTCCAGCGACTGTCTGTGCGGAGTTTGCACATTC
>NC_057710.1:134230153-134279436 GCF_004010195.1 Chiloscyllium plagiosum | reverse complement strand
ACCTTTTATCTCAGCCCGCTTGGCACACCAGCCTCATTCCTGAAGAAGGGCTTATGCCCGAAATGTCGATTCTTCTGCTCCTCGGATGCTACTTGGCCTGCTGCATGTTTCCAATACTACAGGCAAGTCAGACAACAGAATGGTGGAAACCAAACAACAGGAAGTGGGGTTTTTTGATTCTCTGAAAGTTTTAGCGAACTTTCTCCTTAATAACCTTTTAACACAGTAGCTTACCCACAAGATTTGGCCAAATATTTCATATTGTAACAATTTTCAGTGAGATAATATAAAAGGGAATAGAACATAGAACAATACAGCGCAGAGCAGGCCTTTGGCCCTCGATGTTGCGCCGACCTGTGAACTATTCTCAGCTCGTCCCCCCACACCATCCCAAAATCATCCATGTGCTTATCTAAGGGATCTGATACAAATTCACAGGCCTGAAAGATGACCAGGCCAACAAATCAGCAATGGGGCATATTCAAATAGGAAATACATGAAAAATAAATCCACATGGCATAAAGAATATGAACCAAAATCTAGATTGGTATCAAAAAATTAAAAGGTTTAAGCCAAACAAGAAACTTAAGTAAGATTCTTGATAGTGTGGATGAGCAGAGAGATCTCTGTGTCCATGTGCATAGATCCCTCAAAGTTGCCACTCAGGTTAATAGGGTTGTTAAGAAGGCATCCAGCACACTAGCTTTTATTGGTAGAGAGATTGAGTTTTACAGCCATGAGGTCATGTTACAGCTGTACAAAACTCTGGTGCGGCCGCACTTAGAGTATTGCATACAGTTCTGGTCTCCACATTAGAGGAAGGATGTGGAAGCTTTGGAAAGGGTGCAGAGGAGATTTACTAGGATATTGCCTGGTATGGAGGGAAGGTCTTATGAGGAAAGACTGAGGGATTTGAGACTGTTTTTGTTAGAGAGAAGAAGGTTAAGAGGTGACTTGAGACATCTATTGTGATGACTAGCATGAGGGGACAAAGCTTTAAACTCTGGCAGCTCATTCCATACACACACCACCCTCTCAAAATGTTTCCCAGTCTGGTCACTTTTAAATCTTGCCCCTCTCATCTTAAACCTTTGCCCTCTAGTTTTGGACTCCCCTACCCTGGGAAAAAGACCTTTGCCATTCACCCTATTCATGTCCCTCATGATTTTATAAACCTCTATAAGGTCACCCCTCAGCCTCTGATGCTCCAGGGCAAAATCATTCTCTCCCTATATTTCAAATCCTCCCATCCTAGCAACATCCTCTAAATCTTTTCTGAATCTTTTCAAGCTTAATCACATCTTTCCTACAGCAGGGAGACCAGAATTGTACACAGTATTCTAAAAGTGACCTCACCATGGCCTGTACAGCCACAGCATGGTATCCGAGCTCCTTAACTCAATGCACTGACCAATGAAGGCCGCCTTCATCACCCTATCTCCCTACAACTCCACTTGCAATGAGCAATGCATCTGCACCATTCGGTCTCTTTGTTTGGCTACACTCCCAAGGGACCTCGTCCCAAGGGAGGCCTAAGTCCTCCCCTGATTCATTCAGTGACTAATTCTATATTCAGAGATTTGAAAGATTCCTGACAGCAACCAAGAACGTAATCCATTTGGGTGAAGTGACTGATTTTCAGTCATGCTGTTCATTTTAGTGTGACTTTCCTTTTATTGATAAGTATTCAGAACATCCCCACCCTCCTTTGGAAAAAGAAAATTTCAAATCATCCACCACTTCTGTAAAGACAGATACAAATTACTTGTTTAATATTTACCATTACCTCTGCAACTTCTTGCAAATTCCCCTAAGGATCCTCAATAAAATCAACATTTACTTCTAGCCTAACCACTTACACGTTTGATGTTTATATGCTCCGTATTGCCTGGTTCCTGTATGAAACATTCTCAATCGATTCTTGCACTTTCCACATGCTATTGATTAATAGCTAAACCATACTCTTGATATGCCTCTTCCTTTTTCAGTTCTGGTTTAGTTTTGATTTTCTTCATTGAGGCTGCATTCTTTGGATGTTCTACCTTTTCCCTTCAAAGGAGCTTGTACCTGTTCTGTCTCTTCTGTGAATACCGTCTATTGCTTTAATTTGCAATCGCCATTTCCAATTTAGCAATGCACCATCCCTTCCTGAAAACATTTCTTGAGAAATTTCCCCTTTGCTATTTTGTGGTCTTCACGTAATATTACCTTAAACTGAAGTGTATTGCTACTGTTGGCTAGATTTCTTCTTAATTACAAACATGTAAACCATTGCTAAGGCTGGAACTTATTATCCATCATTAATTGAAGTTGAGAAAGAGGTGGTTAGTCACCTTGTCGACGACAAAGTGATTTGTTAGGCTGTTTAATAAGGCAGTTGAGAGTGTGGCTAAAGTTATTTAGATATTGGATTAAATAAGGAGAAGAGATGGATTGTATTGTAACAAACTTCACATGGTTTACTTTATTTTCCAGAACAAAACTTTGTTTGCTTCTTTATCAACTGGAGACTTTTTGATCAGGAAGATTCTCCTATGTACATATCAGAAATGCCTCTCTTTCACTATTTTTAACAGTTTTGCCCAGTCTATACTCAGGAAATCAAAATCTTACCAATATTGCAATTACTTTTTTTGTTGCATCTCTTTGAAATTCACAAATAAATTGTACTAAAGCAATATTAAATAAAGCAATTCTTTGTACTGTGTGACCTTTATTATGTAGTTACAGTAGCTTCACATTCACTTGGTATAGTTAGCTGCAAAAATGATAAATATATAAAAGTATTTTATGTCTGTAGAATACTCAACTACAGAATGAGCAATTCATGATTGTTAGCAGAATGCAAACATTGCTGGCTGAATAAAAATCGAAAGAACTGTGGATGCTGGTAATCAGGAGCAAAAACAGAAATTGCTGGAAAAGCTCAGGAGATATGGAAATCAGAGTTTTTGTTTCATCCTCTGAACTGGCTACTTTGTTTTTCAATGATCATTTTAAAAATTTTTTAACCAAGCAGATGGAATATGTTCGTACTGGTTCAAATGTAATTCAGTCTTTGTAGCTTTGTGTCATAACTGTGATGACTTTGATCAATACTCATTTTTAATTTGATTTATAAGTTGCACATTTTGAGACAGAATATAACATTCTTACATTTTAAGATTTGTTTCTGCCTTCATGCTAGGAATCTCTTCAGAGGCAACTATTCTGACACCAAATACTGAAAGTAGCTGTGACTTGACAACAAAAACCAAATCAACAAATGACGATAGCACTTCACTGGACCTCGAGTGGGAAGATGAGGAAGGTAAAACTCCTTAAATATGTAGACCTTCCGTCATCAGTTTTAATTATGTCGCTGAGCAGAAGTCAGGAAATCCCTGTTGAAGAGGTAGATAAGTTCTAGCAATCTGGGAATGGCTTTCAGATACTAAACTTATCCTTGGCTCCACAGATTTGCATTCACTTTTCAAGGTTAGAATACCATCACATCAAATATTGTTTTAAGTTTAAGTTCAAATACGAGGAATATTTGTTAAATATTGGATGAACTGTTACGTTATTTTGGCTGCAAAAAATCTTTAGTTAAGCCACACTGAACAATTAAGTAGCCTAATCTTCTGCACTCATTTTAAGAATGCACAGTCACTTTTTCACCTTAAATTGTAATCTACTTTATCAACTTAGATTAATCTATCATAACTTGTGGAATACATCAAACAAATTTTAGAATTAGAATTGGGTTTGTTGTCACACACTCAAGTACAGAGATACAGGAGTACAGCAAAACTGTACAAAGTCACTATTTGTGGCACCATCTTAGATACAAAGATACCAAGGTACAAAATCTTCTGTGTAAATTGGAAAAATGAAGAAATAAAGTTAAAAGATCAGCATTACAGCCCTTCTAAAGCAGGGAGTCCATCCTAGGCTTCCTCAGGAAGGCCGAGAGTCTGCACTGGGCTTCCTTGAGGCTGGGAGTCCCTGGAGTCTGCACTGGCTCAACTCTCCACCACTGATGCCGTCCAAGGAATAGAGGTAAGTCGAGAGAAAAAAATGGATGGACAGAGTGGATGAGCTCCAGTTTAGGAGCCTCTTCTGCCACCAACTCACAGGAAATTTGTCTCCCTTCTAGGAGCTTCACAGTGACTTGTTTCTTATGAGACTTCAAGTGGTTAGCACTGCTGCCTCACAGCGCCTGAGACCCGGGTTCAATTCCCACCTCAGGCGACTGACTGTGTGGAGTTTGCACGTTCTCCCCGTGTCTGCGTGGGTTTCCTCCGGATGCTCCGGTTTCCTCCCACCGTCCAAAAGATATGCAGGTCAGGTGAATTGGCCATGCTAAATTGCCTGTAGTGTTAGGTAAGGGGTAAATGTAGGGGTATGGGTGGGTTGCGCTTCGGCAGGTTGGTGTGGACTTGTTGGGCCGAAGGGCCTGTTTCCACACTGTAATGTAATGTAATCTAATCTAATTAATTTTAAGTGTTGAAACAAATCAAATCGTCCTGTGCAGTTCAGAAAAACAAGAAAATTAAGACATCAAAACCCAGCGTTGCAGTTTTTAAAATTGATGAGTCATTTGCTCGTAAAACTAATTTTGTGATGTTGTTTGGCCTGCTTTGATCCTTGCCTCTAACCATCAAACATGTAAAAGTGTAGGAAAATAAGCCTGTTCTAGGAATATGAACTATGGTTTGCTTTGAAAACAGTTCTATGTTGCATTTGGAGTTAATACAATAAAGTCCCCATTGTCTGGAATTTTCATGCAACAGACAATTGATAGAAGTAGGTTTCCTCACATTGGCAACTGATTGTTTGGTCATATCTTCCTCTCTCTCCCTTTGATCAAAAATCACTGACAGTGCTTATGAGCAGGCTTGGTCACAAGCACCCGTGTAACCAGCACCCCCATTCCCCATGCAAGGTGCACATTACAGAGTTTATTGTAATTCCAAATCGAACAGTTTTTTTTTGCTACAGGCAGCTTCCACGAAAAGTCAGTTTTATTTCTATGGTCCAGCAGCTGTAACCTTTGTGTTTTTTTTCGTCAATGGCAAGAAGGAAATATTGCCATAAAATGAGTGCAATGAAAGTTCCCATCCAAGCCACTTGCCATCTTGACTTAGAACTGTATTATGTTCATTCACTGTCACTGGGTCAAAATCCTGTAACTTCCTTCCTAATGACGTTGCGGGTGTATCCCTACTTAAAGGACAGTGGAAGTTTTAAGAAGGTAGCTTATTTATTAACACCTCCACTGCAATTAGGCATAGGCTACAAATGTTGGATTAACCAACAGTGCTCACATCCCATTAATAAACTTGTAAAAAATGAAGGTTCACTGGACTGAGTCCTAGTATCAGACTGTTATTCTGTGAGAAAAGATTGAGTAGACTAGACTGAAATTTGCTGCAGTTCACAAGATTGAAATACAATCTAGCTTAAATATATACAATTCTTAAGTGGCTTGACAACATAGAAGCAGAGAAAAGATTTCTTCCTGGCTGGACAGTCTTGATATTTGTCTCATTGGCCAAATAATCTCAGTAGATGAGATGGAGGTTGTTTAGCTTGAGATCGAACTAGCCTACTCCATTTTCTATTTGAATTCTTTCATATGCAACCAATGCTGCATTTGTCTGAGCGAGTGAATTAAACTTCCCCATGGACAAGCAACCACATTGCAAAGGCTGTAAAATTGTATAAGATGACCAGGGTGTAAAGTCTGTAGCCATACACATTCAGGGCTACTCCCTACACTGATGGGCAACAATTCCACACACTCAAACTTCAGATTATTTTCAACAGTCAATGAAATTTTATGTGCAAATGCTTTATTCCCAAGCAGCTGTCAAAATGTCAACATATCAAAACAGTCTAGTGTCTGATCTTTCTGAGAAACAGACTGTGCAATTAGTGCAAAGATAATCTCCTTGATGCTGAACAATTACAGATTAATATTTTATTGAATGATGAGTTGTTCTCTTCATCTGTATCATTGGTGTATCAGTTTTGTATTTTAATTTATAACTTTTGGAAGTAATTGAAACTTTGGGATTTGATTAATATTTAATCAAGGATCTACCTTTGGCCCTTCCAATTCTCCTCTAAATGTTGCAACTTAACATCCAAAAATAAAGTCAGATATCATATGTATGCTGATGAAACCCAGTTTTATCTCACTACCATTCTTGACTTTTTCTCATTATATCTGATTTGTCATGCAGCTTGTCTGACATTCATTATTGAATCAACAAAAGTTTTGTGGACTAAGTATTTGGAAGACCAAAGACTTTGGCCCTCAGCATAAACTCTGTTCCCTCATAAGCCATTCTATTCTCCCTAGCCATTATCTAAAGCTAAATCAGATTCTTTACGGTCTTGCCATCCTATTTGAACCAGAGCTGAACTTCTGACCATGACCACACTAACACTAAGATTCCTTGAATCCAACTTTAACAGCATATATTTTTAACCTGTCTCAGTCTTTTTGCTGCTAAAACCATTATCTGTGCTTCGGTTACTTGTTAATCAATAATTCCAATCTTCCATAAATTTGAGCTCTCAAAAAAAGGTTCCTTTGAGCAATTTCCAAGCATTTATCATCATTGCCCTTACCTACATGAAATCCTAGTCCAGCAGCCTCTCGAAATTCCCATCCTTGTGTTAAACCTCTTCAAAAACCTTTTGCATCCCTACATCTAACCTTGTTCCCATCATTATCCAAGAATACTTGTCACCTTCAGTTTTGTTTTTAATGCAGTTTCTCACTTATTTTGTCACAATGCCTGTTCCAGTATAGGCTATATGCTTTGGAATTCCTTCCCTATCCTGGCTATTTAAGATGCTTCTTAAAACCAATCTCTTTAACCATGCGTTTGGTCACCTATCTCCTTGTGGCACAGTGTCAAAATCCTGTCTGAAAACGTTCTTGTGAATACATATTGCTGTGTTAAAATTGCTACATCATATAGGTTGTAACAAGAGTCATGTTTAAGAGGCAGCACAGTGGCTCATTGGTTAGCACTGCTACACCAGGGACTCAGGTTCAATTCCAGCCTTTGGCGACTCATGGAGTTTGCACATTCTCCCCTTGTCTGCATGGGTTTCCTCCAGGTGCTCTGGTTTCCCCTCTGACTCCAAAGATGTGCAGCTTAGGTAGATTGGCTATTTTAAATTGCCCATAGTATTCAGGGATGTGCAGGTTAGGTGGATTGGCCATGGGAAACACAGGGTGGGGAGTCTGGGTGGGACACACTGCAGAGAGTCAGTGTGGACTTGGCCTGAGTGGCCTGTTTGCACACTGTAGGGATTCTATAAGAAAGTAAAATTATAAAAGATGATTTTTCTCACTGCTCTTGCCTTATGATACAAACTGAAATTTTAGAATTATTTCACCTGCTGAACTAAACAAAAATACCTTTTTTTTCATTCAAGGGATTAATAGAATGATTCCAATGAGAGAGCGCTCTAGAACTGAAGAAGACATTCTTCAAGCAGCCTTAAGGCACAGCAGCCATAGACCTGGGAGCAACCCACTGTCTGCATCAGATGAGTCAACTGGACTGGAATGGGAAAATGATTTTGTCAGTGCAGAATTGGATGATAATGGAAATTCTGAATATGCAGGTTTTGTGAACCCAGTCCTAGAACACTCTCCTAATGATATGAAAAATACAGGTGGTGATAAGCAGAGTAGGTAGTGAGCTTTACTAGATTGTAATTTGGTTGAAACCAAACTTTTAAGGCATTGTAAGAATGTATTTCAATTCTGGTTGGACTTTTTACCTTTTTGATTGGTGGTCTGAGTCCACGTAGACAGCAAAAGGACATGACTGCTTTGTATTTTGTTAGCACATACAATTTACAATTAAGTGCAATTCTTGTAAAATTTCAGCTTATGAATGAATTTTTAAGCCATTACATTGGGTGTTGATTAAAAAGGTTGTGTTGTAAAGGGAAAATGTGATGTGAAGTATAATTGATGAAACTTTCTAGCTATGAGATGCATGTTTGTATGTATTCATTTTTATGAGTCACTGCTGTTCTGGTTGTATAAAGAGTAACAAATAATGGATACACTGGATTATTAAACTGGTTTATTGATCAGTTTTGATAAATACTGTTATATTAATATGTAAATATCATGAAGCCTTACGAGATTGACTTATTTTCTTTTCATAACAAATGAACCTTTGTTTAAGTTATATATCCATTGGTTTTATTGAGTTATTCTTGATTGTGTGTTAGCTCATATTTTTTCATCAATATAAGTCTGTTACATGCTTTGTTCTAAACAAGAGTATTTCAAAATTGCAGGTCAAGTTGTTTTGGTTCCGTAATGTCAACTCCTATATTTCTTTGTTTCTGCTACTTCCTCCTCATTCTGGGAAGGTAGGTGGGAGAGCCAGAATTGCTTGTGTTTTATAACCTCAAGAGTCCTAGTGGACCTTAACTGAAATAATGTTTTCTTTTTTGAGGTTCCCCTTGCAGCCTGACCAAATATTGCTGAGCTCAGAAATAGCATGTTCAACTTCAGATGTATAAAGATTTGATTCCCATTTTAGTCTTCTGATATGAAGGCTGTAAATTTTACTACTGAGATCAAGTTACAGAGAGGTTACACATTGTTCCTGTTGCCAACAAACACAGTTTCAGGCATATTTGAGAATGTAAAAATAAAATTCTGTCTTTTTATTTTGCTGACTGTAGGCCTCAGTGTGAAAGTCGTTTGAACAATTTTAGAACATAAAAACAGGAGGTTGTGATTTGACAATTCAAACATGCTCAGTCCAACACTAGCCTGAGACCTCTTATTTCATGAGCTTCTGACAATCTATTGAATATGTTCACTGAACATCCAGAATTCTCTGGTGTGGGGAATTCCAGAAATGCACAATGCTTTGATGAGAAAATCTCTCATCACTGCAGTCCTTAATGGCCAACGCTTTATTCTGAAACTGTGAACCATAGTTCTTATTCCCAGTTCAGAGAAATGTCCTCAGAACATCCATCCTGTCACACTTTGAGAGTTTTGAATGTTGAAATCACCTCTCATTCTTTTAAATTTCAGGAAATGTCAGTCCAATCATTATCATCATAAGACAATCCCCTCATCCCGGAAATTAATTGACTGGGACAATTCATAGCTGCCCGTAATTTGTTATTAAACGAGCATTTTAATTTGGAAGCCAAAATAAATAACCTCAAAAGCATGCTAGTGCAACAGAAGAGCAGTTTTGATTTAAGTGAGACATGTTATTGTGGAACGTTTTTGATTTGTTTTTAGACAGGCTGGTGGGTATTTCATTTTATAAATTGTCTGGTATTGGATTTTGAGAGAGCTGTTTGAAAGAACTACATGCTTTTTCTGATTTAATATCTCTCATCTGGCACTCATTCTATAAACTTGATGCGACCAAGCTGGTGGATAAGCACACAGTAGATGTGCAATAAATAATGTAATTTTCTAAATGATGCAGTTTTCTCTCAACATTTATGTAGAAGTTAGGGTGTTATACACTGTAATCGGTCAAATCAGCTAGTTATGAACATCTGTTCTGGACACATTGTAAATGTATTTTGACAGTGGCACTTTTAAATCTTCCCTGTTTCTAAAGTGTAAATGAGAATCATCTCTTGTTTCTGTTAATTTTTGGTATTTATAGTTGTAACTTCTCAATCAGTTTATTCGAAAAGTTTACTCTTCTTACATCAACCTCCCTGCTGAATATATCCCAGACATTGTTGGTCAAGCTATGCCTTTCTTCCACCTCCAGGGACCTTGGCTTACTTGCCCTTGGTTCCTTAGCTTATCAGTTGAATTTTGCCAAAATCTAACATTTCCTTGTTAAAGTGGGATTCCCATGCTAGTTTGCAACAACTTCTGACACCGAGTTTGGCTGCTTTGAAGCTTATTCCTTTCACTGTTAATGGTTAAAATTTTTAACAAAATGTTAGTGTAAATAATCCCATCTTTTTGCCCTGAGAAACTTGTCTGTGTGTAACACGTCACATTTGTTTAATTGATAAACAGAGCCAGCTCATCGGTCTACTCGTGTTTCACTCATTTTGTTTGGAGTGAAAGCCAGCTGCTCAAAAAACCAGGGTGTGAATCAAGAACAGAAAATGCCGATTATACTCCATTCCTGGCAGCCTCTCTGGACAATGAAAACAGTCAGCGTTTGAGGATAACATTTCATCTGTTACTGACCTGAAAAGTTCTCTGTCAAGAGTGTAGTGCTGGAAAAGTACAGCAGGTCAGGCAGCATCCAAGGAGTAGTAGAATTGACGTTTTGGGTATAAGCCCTTCATGCCCGAAACATCAATTCTCCTGTTCCTCGAATGCTGCCTGACCTGCTGTGCTTTTCCAGCACCATGCTTGGCAACTCTGAGCTCTAGCATCTGCAGTCCTCAATTTCTCCTGTTCATAGATGATGTCTGACATACTGAATGTTTCCACTATTTTCTGTTATTACATGAATTCAGCATATGAATCTGACTGCATTTGTTCAGCAGTACAGCAACTGAGGAAAAATAAGAGCCATCAAAACACCAGAAGTTGCACTTTAGAATATGTTAATAATTTAATAACAGGAGAAGCTAATAAGTACATGAGGGAGAAAGGAAAAGGATATGGTGATGGAATTAAGTTGTAGGAGGTTTAAATGAGCAGAAAAGCAGAGGTTTTTTAGGCCAATTGTGTTATTTTTGTGCAGTGAATTGTAAGTTAGCAGCTAAAGTTAATGCATTCTTTAGGTTCTGAAAAGACTTGCTCATAATATACCAGAGCCTTTGTGTTGGTGTGAGAGAATTATCACGATATAACATTTTTTTGATGGAATTCCATTTTATTTCTGGAGTCCTGATAACTGGCACATTCATATTGTACATTTAATTTTTTTTCCACACATTACTAAATAAATGCCCTTTTGACATGGAGTGGTAGCTCTTTCGGGTGTGCAATGATCTCTTAAATTGTTGTTTGAACTCTATTGAATTGATTTCCTTCCATATTTCCGGTTCCAGCACATGAAACCATTTTACTTGCAGTGTTTTAGACTCTGTCATTTTTTTTCATTCTGATGCATTCATCACTAACTAGCATACTAAAAACTGTTCAATATTTTTAAAAGTGCATATGGATTATAATAAAGCATTTTTGGACAAAAATTAAGGTATCATCCCAGGCTATAAAAGTACTGATCGTTAGAAATATAGACTTTGAGAAGTGAATCATTATTAAAATCAAAGAAAATCTATTGGTTTTATGGTAATAATGAATGTCCACACTCCAATAGTTTGTACCAAATTCACCACTAGTTATGTTTGGCTTTGTATTTGCATTTTGGTCCAGCGATACACCAATGGTCCAATAATTAATGAGACTGGACAGAAATCAAACAAGGTTCATCCATTATATATGTTAATTTAGTTACCATGAAAGATTTAATTACTTATATCTGCATTCAAAACATTTATTAAAGCCATCAAAGCAGAAGAATAATCACTATTCTCAATTTATAAAGAGTTTTCTTCCTGGCTGTCTGTCCACCTGGTCAAGCTGCTTAAGTTTCTTCTGACTGTCAATCAATAAGCACATCGACCTGGACCCAATATACCGGCCACTGCAACGGACAGCTGAAACTGACAACCGGAAGCCGCAGAGATAAACCACTATAAATGCCGGAGGAAACATCACAGAAGCGCTTCACAGGAGGCTCCCAAGCACTGAGGATGTCACCTAGACAGGGGCTAGCTCGGCGAACAGAACCACAACAACGAGCACCCGAGCTACAAATGTTCTCTCAACTTTTTATTGTACCTGCACGCTAGCTTTCAGTGACTTATGAATAAGGGTACCTAAATCTGTTTGAACATAAATGCTTTAATTGCTCACCATTTAAGAACTATTCTGCACCATTGTTCCTCCTACCTAAGTGAATAACCTCACATTTATCCACATTATATTCCATTTCCCATGCTCTGGCCCATTCATTCAACCTATCTTAAATCCCCTTCAAACCTCTGCATCTCCTCCTGTGACTCGCTGCAACCAAGTTTTCTTTATCATTGGCAAAATTTAAAATGTGGAGACCAACTGTAATATTTTCATCATTACAAACATAATAAACAGCCGGAATCCAAGCACTGGTCACATTCTATCAACTTGAGACTGATCTATTTATTCCTACTGTTTTCTGTCTGTTAACCAACCCTCAATCCCATGCACTTCAATTTTATCAACTAACTTCCTGTATACAACTTTAACAAAAGCTTTCTTAAAGTCCAAATACAGTACATCCACTGGTTCCTCCTTATTGATTCTGCTCAGAACATCCTCAAAAGACTTCCCAAGTTTGACATGATTTCCCCTTCCTGTTGAGTTTCTTCAGCACTTTTGTTTTTATCCAATATATGCTAACTGTGCTAAATCCCCCGACACCCCTGCGTCCCCTAGCTCTGCTTCCTCTAATATAAAGCCATCTCTTGTAGTATCATGGCAAGGTAAATCAATAGGAAAATGTTTCTTGAATAAAGATTTCCTTATGTTTTCCTTATCTCTGAAGACTTTATGCTGCTAAAGGATATTTACAATGAGACAAGGGATATTACATGATTTCATTGAGTGAAAGAGCAATACAGCAAAGTCTCTTCTCTACTGAAAAACCTCAAGTAAGTTGTAAGTCCCCATTACACAGGAGCGTGCATATGTTAGTGCCAAAGATTCGTAAGGTATTACAAACCATTACAAAACCAAGCAATGAGCAAATGTACACTATCATATGCAATGAGTGACTGTGCAGATATCTTAATCAGGCAAGGGCTTGATGATAAAATTATGTAGGTAGAAGGAATAAAAGCATCCAATGCCTATATTTTAAAAATAACTGTCAAGAGTGCTAAGTTGGTGTGCTCAGTAACAAGGGCAATGTACTCATTCTTTTATCAATGATCTGCATAGAGTTGCAGACAGCCATATGACAGCTTGAAAGAAGAATTAATCGGACTGAATTGTAAGAATCCTTAGAGAAAGCATCATCTGACTACTTGCATTTAGGGATGACAATGTTAGCAAAAGCAATTCAATCTTAAAATCAGGAGTAAAATCAATTGGTGATTCAGGGTTATAGGGAGAATCGTATCCCAAAAATGACAAATTCAATGTAATATGTTTATTTAAAAGCAGAGACGGTCTTTGCAAAATGGAAGACAGGAAGAGGATACATCACCCACCCCAGCAAAATGTTATGGGTGCGGCAGAAAAAAATGTAAGTGCAAAATCTGCCCTGCCAGAGCTCCAATAGCACTTTTGCAAGGTCATTTCCAACTTTTGTGTCAACACAAGAAGATTGTACAGAATAAGTCCAGAGAAGCTCAAATGATGGCAAGAACCATAAAATAGAAAGCACCAATAATGTACGGGTGCCTTTCCTTTGTGAAACAAAGGAACCAACTGAAACCTACTGGAGTGCTGATATCGTAGTAAAGAGAAACAAGACTTTCTTTACGTTAGACCCAGGTGCAGCAGTTTTAGTTCCTTTAGAAAAATCACTGAAGTTATCATACATGATCATAAAACAGGGTTATTCACTCTTAAACAGGAAAACCTGTACCAACATACATGTGGTTTGTAAGGTAGAGGAATGGGAAAGCTAAGGCTTTAAAAGTTTTTCAGTTGAATTTTCACAGCTTGATCAGATGAGCTAATGGGTGGCAGATAGAGTTTAATTTAGATAAATGTGAGGTGCTGCATTTTGGGAAAGCAAATCAGGTCAGGACTTATACACTTAATGGTAACGTCCTGGAGAATGTTGCTGAACAGAGAGACCTTGGAGTGCAGGTTCATAGTTCCTTGAAAGTGAAGTCACAGGTAGACAGCATAGTGAAGAGTGTTTGGTATGCTTGCCTTTATTGGTCACTGCATTAAGTGTATGAGTTGGGAGATCATATTGAGGCTGTACAGGTCAGTGGTTAGGCCACCTTTGGGATTCTTTGTTCAATTCTGATATCCCTGCTTTAGGAAGGATGTTGTGAACCTTGAAAGAATTCAGAAAAGATTCGCAAAGATGTTGCCAGGATTGAAGTTAAAAATCACACAACAGGTTTATTTGGAAGCACTAGCTTTCGGAGCACTGCTCCTTTATCAGGACTAGTTGGATCAAAGGGTCTGTTTCCATGCTGTACATCTGTATGGCTCTATAACTCAATGACGCAGACTTTAGAAGTAATGATGTAAAAGGAGGTAAATGGTCATCAAACCATCCCATCACTGGTGAAACTTTTAAGTGTGTTGGGTAAATTAGAAGTTGGAGTCTCCTGAATTCAATGAGAAGTTGAATGTTTGATGTGGGCCTAGAATGGGAAGCAGGTCTGAGTGCAGCAGACTCTCCCGTTTTGATGTAACATATTGGTCATTCACTAATATGTCACTTGCACCACTTGGACTCCTCCACCCTATGGAAAAGATCTTGTCTATTCATCTTATCCATGCCCCTCATGATTTTATAAATCTCTATAAGGTCACTCCTCAGCCTCTGGAATTCCAGAGAAAATAGCCCCAGTCTATTTGGCCTCTCCCAATAGTTCAAATCCTCCAACCCTGGCAACATGCTTGTAAATCTTTTCTGAACCCTTTCAAGTTTCACAACATCATTTCTGTAGCAGGGAGACCAGAATTGCACGCAGTTTTCCACAAGAGGCCTAAATATTGTCCTGTACAGCCGCAACATAACTTCCCAACTCATACTCAGTGGACTGACCAATAAAGGTAAGCATACCCAAATGCCTTCCTCACTCTCCTGTTGACCTGATACTCCACATGTATTTGCCCCTTTAATGTTTAAGCATCGAGCAGACAGGGATCCCATGTCCAACAAATTGGCACTGACCTGGGAGTTGTCCTAGCCATTTTCATCTGTAGAACGGGAAGTGATGGAAAGAACGCAGCTTACCTCTGACACTATCAGTATTGGGTTCCACCTGGGCATCAGATGCCACCACCTCATGCTCCCCCACCACACACACACAAAGACAGTCCTTATGTCTCTCTTTATTTCACATTATCCCAAAAGGCCATTTTGCCCAGCACCCGTGTTCCCCAATGTTTCAACCCACCAGATTGCCTCCAACTATCTTCCCTGCCTCGTAAACGCTGACACCTGAATGATGCCCACCCTGCTCCTCTACATGCCCCATGTGGAGGCCATGGTGGTTGGTAAGACCAACAACCTCCACCCCCTGCAGCCTACCATGCCCATCAATGCTATTCCCAGTGAGCCTTCTGTACATCCTGCGCAACCCCCAGACCTCCCATCACTATCTTGGAACCTACCCTCTACAAATACCGCTGCTTCCCTCCCCCAGCCTTGACTTTCCCATCCCCTTTTGTCAGAAATCATCTCCACTGCCACCCAACCCCCTGCCCCCCCATGCTGCCCTCTACAGGCTTCACTCTCAAACTGCTCAACAGACAACACACGGACTTTCCCAGGACTGTATTCATAGCAGACCTCAGTCCAACTTCGACATGACTGACCAGATCCCTCCCTGATTGCTCTACTTGCTGCTTCCCACTGGAACAACCATGATTCCTCAGACTTCTTGGATGGCCCTAGAGAACTGACCATTGCCCACTCCCGGCAGTATGGTTGAATATATTCCATGACTGTGACCATTCCTTGTGGATAGCTTACTATAGCCAGACCTATGGAATGTGTGGAGATTGCGTCTGTGATTGACAATATTTGGACGCCCAGACAGTGACTCCCACACCCTTTGGCAAGACTGCTGGCATGGCCCCACATATTTTCCAACATGTCTATTTTGTTCGATGAGTACATACTGAGTTTGTTGCACATGCAGCTGACACATGCTTTAGGTATTAGGCTCTCATGTCTTCTGGACAGATCCTTCCTGATAAACATAACAAGCAGCCTGTTAGTCTGGGCTGAAGTGAACACCAACACAAAAGCACAGGTAGTGTTTGGTTCTGGTTGAAGTGTTGACAGGGAAGGCAAAGTGTGGATGCTGCAAGCATGCAGGTTGGCTGTCAGTGAGCGAGCACTAAGAGAACAGACAAGCAGCCCTGAGATGCAGCCTGATCAAATCTGTGTCTGTGCAGAGGCTCTTACAGCAACCTTTCAATATTAGTTGCTGGTGCACCCTGAAATGCAGATCTGAGCTTCCTAAGTGTCCTGCGACAGGTTAGGAATCATGACGGGTTGATAAATATCAGATGTCAATGTCCATGAACAAGGAATACATACAGCAGTTATCCATGGATGCTGCCTGGTGCTGAGCAACTTGGACTCTTGTTGCACCCAGCAGTAAGCTGAAGTCACCAGGTATTCACTCTGACTTCCATGGTGCAAATTTTCAATGTCTAGCTTATTCGGTATGGTAGAAAGCTTAATATTAAGAAAGCAAGTTGTGCTGTTAATAAGGCACTTAACAAGCCATAATCCCCTTTTATTGACATCTTGCTGTGGAAACTCACAATGCCTGACCATGTACTGGATTGCTCCTGACATCAAGATAGACCTCGCTGAATTTCTCATGTAATTCTGCCACAAATCTTGCCATAGGGCATCTTCAGATTTCTATTTCATGCATTGTTACTGCAAGAAATACACAGAATCTTCCTTATAGTTTTATTTAGCAAATGAATATTTTAAAGTTAAGTTTCCCTGGGGGAATTAGGATAATGTCAATTAATGATTTCTTGCTGCTAAAGAAATTAGATTCCTCAGATTTGTAGCATTTTTACAACTTCTCAATTTTTCTTAGTGTTGTGCAACACTCCCTTTTGCATATTTCTTCTTGGTACCGCTTTATAAGCCAAATTGAGCTCAAGTGTCATGTTGCAAACATTTAAGCTCCTCCTTTCCAAGCTCATGTGCTATATTTACTGACAATTACAGAATTGGGCTCGATCTTGGATCATTTCCACATTATCTCTGAGTCTTTTGGTATGCTGATATCAGCACACTTGCTGCTGTTTTTTTGGTTGTGTTCAAGCTAATTATTAGTCAACATTGGAATGAAGTGCAGCAAACCTTTGATGTCACTTACCTCAGACAAAAGATACACGTACCAAGTCAATAAATTGCATTATTACAAACTATCATTCAAGCATTTTATTTCTATTACTCAAATTAAAGATTCAAACTATTCTACAAACATTACCTGCAGCATAGATTTTCTGTCCACGTGAAAATTGGCTAAGTTTCTGGTAGAGGTGTTCAAATTACTGTTCAAGTTCTATAAATGATGCTGAATACCAATTGTGAATCCTGGTTTAAGAAACTGGGTTCATACTTACAGGTGTAAGAAAAGCAGTCATCTCACAAAATTGTTAATGGTGTTTTTGAGCACAAGTTGTCATTTTTTAAATCTCATGCATTTATCCACAAATATAATTTTGGATAGTTTATACACCATTAAACTCTATATGTCATAATTTCTGTCTAAACTATTCTATATGACTTAAAACCTTTTCCTATCCTTTTATTAGGATAGTTAGCATACCATGTCAAATGAATTTGATGATAATAAAATGACTTGATGTTTGCAGTTCATGAAGCCTTATCAAACTGATTACATACCCATCTACAAAATGTCGTAAGTTTATAGGGATAAGAGCCAGTAATACAGTGAAAATCTGTTCAGGTGAAATTTATAAAAAGGTAAACTAAAAAGACAATAAGGAAATAGTTACCCATTTGCCATATCAAATGGATGGATAATTCTAAGAACTTCCTGTCTCATTTGCCAACTGAGAAAGATAAAGTAGTCCCAGTTATCCCAGGCACCCACCATCTATGAACTGTACTATTTGTAGCAGCTCAGCTCTGGTCCTGTCATACTTCTTTGTATTTTTAACTCCATTCTCCTGCAAGCAGTGAAAAATAAAAGACTTTTGAGAGAACATAGAACATAGAAAAATACAGCACAGAACAGGCCCTTTGGCCCTCGATGTTGCGCCGATCCAAGCCCACCTAACCTACACTAGCCCACTATCCTCCATTTAAGTGATAAGTGAGATGTTGTTGCAAAGGATACATAAAGATTGGGATGTGTGAATAGTGGATAATAAATAGGGAAGTGATGAAGTGCATAGAAAGTGAAGGCTGATACTGCTGAACATTGACTGAGTGTGAGGAGTGATATGACTGGAGAACATTTAGCAAGGCAGAATGAAAGTGGCGGGGTTGGGGGCTAGTGGTGGGAGCTGGCTTAAAGCACAGCTTGTAGTTGAAACCGGAAAAACACTCACTCTTATGTAGCTGATCAGATTATGGCACTATTTTCTGCACTGCCTCCATCCAATTGAGGAGAAAGTGAGGTCTGCAGATGTTGGGTTGGTTGGTCCGGGTGTCCCAGAGGTGTTATCTGAAACGCTCCGGAGGTAGCCGGCCTGTCTCCCCAATATAGAGGAGGCATCATCGTGTGCAGAGGATGCAATAGATGATGTGTTTGGAGGTGCGGGTGAATCTGTGGCGGATATGGAAGTGTGCTTTGGGGCCTTGGAGGGAGGTGAGGGGGGAGGGGTGGGCGCGAGTCTTGCACCTCCTGCGGTTGCAGGGGAGGGTGCCGGGAGTGGAGGTTGGGTTGGTGGGGGGTGTGGGTCTGACGAGGGAGTCACGGAGGGAGTGGTCTTTACGGGGTGCTGGTAGGGGAGGGGAGGGAAATATATCCTTGGTGGTGGGGTCCGTTTGGAGGTGGCGGAAATGGCGGCGGATGATGCGCTGTACATGGAGGTTAGTTCCTTGGTGGTGGGTCCATTTCCTAACCTGCAATCTTCATCCCGACCTCTCCGCCCCCGCCCCCGCCTGTCCTATCACCCTCACCTTGACCTCTTTCCACCTATCACATTTCCGACGCCCCTCCCCCAAGTCCCTCCTCCCTATCTTTTATCTTAGCCTGCTGGACCAACTTTCCTCATTCCTGAAGAAGGGCTAATGCCCGAAACGTCGATTCTCCTGTTCCCTAGATGCTGCCTGATCTGCTGCGCTTTTCCAGCAACACATTTCCATCTCCATCCAATTGAGACTGGATGGTGTCTACTTTAATGCTAGCAGCATTATAAGCTTGACAGTTTAGTTAAGGGCATGGATTGACACGTGGAATTGTGACATTGTTGTCATCACAGAGACATGATTCAGAGAGGGGGCAGGGTTACCAACTCAATATTCCAGAGTATTGGATTTCCTAACAGGGCAAGAGAGGATAGATAATCACTGGAAGAGTTATCAGTTGAGGCTTTACGGGTTCAGCTTGGAAATAACACAATAAAAAGGGGGCAAGTCACACTGAGGGGAGTGTATTCTAGGCCCCAAAACAGTCAGTGGGAAATTGAGGAGCAGATGTGTAGACAATTCACCGTAGGGTTTAAAAACAATAACAGGGTTATTACATTAGGACATTTCAAATTTCCCCCATGTTAATTGGGACAAGCATTGTATAAAGGTTTTAGAGGAAGCCAATTTCTTCAAATGTGTTTAGGAGAGCTTTTTATATCAACACACAGATAGTCCGACAACGGATGGTGTGCGGTGCTAGACCCAATGTTGGGCAACAAAACTTGGCAAGTATTCCAGGTGGCAGAAGGGAAGCATTTCAGTAACAGGGACTATAATATGATACATTTTAAGGAAAAGGAAAAAGGCGGCCTCCAAAAAAAAGTTTTGGATTGGGAGAAGACAGATTTTATTAAAATATGGCACGATCTGAGGAAAATAGATTGGGAACAGCTAGTTGAGAACAAATAAACTGTAGGACAGTAAACTATATTCAATAAGGAATTGGACAGGACCCTTTAGGGTGAAAGAAATGTACAACAAGCCTAGAGAACGCTGGATGTCTACGAATATTCAGAACTGGATAAAAAGGAAAAGAGAAATATAATAGGTATGGGGGAGCAAATCTAGAGGCCCTGGTGGAGTACAAATCTTGTGAGGGGGGAGCTTAAGAAAGTGATTAGGAGAGCAAACAAGGTATGAAAAACAATGGTAGGCAAGATTAGGTAGAATCCCAAGATCTTCAACAAGTAATCAAGAGACTAACCAAAGAAAGAGTATGGAATATTAAGGACCCAGATGGAAATCTGTTGGTGAAGTCAGAGGATATTGGTAGAGCGTTAAACAAATACTTCACATCTGTCTTCACTCGGGAGAAGGAGGATGGAGGAACTAGTTGAAGAATATATTATTAAAGCACGCAAGTTATCTTGAAACTGGCAGAATTTTGGGTAGGCAACAGCTAGAGTACAGTGTGCCAGTCTGGTCACTGCACTACAGGAAGGATATGATGCACTGGAGGGAGTGCCGAGGAGATTCACCAGGATGTTGCCTGGGATAGAAGGCTTTGGCTGAGAAGGGAGGCTGAATAAACCCAGGTTGTTTTCTTTGGAGCAGAGAAGATTGAAGGGGGCCCTGAATGACATATTTATGAGGGGCATGGACAGGGTGGAAAAGAAAGCTACTGTTCTCCTTAATCGAAGGATCACTACAAAAGGGCGCAGTTTTGAAATGAAAGCAGGAAGTTTAGAGGAGAGATTAAAACTTTTTCACCCAACTATTGATGGGGGTCTGGGAGAGTAGTTCAGGTGGATCAATTCACAATCTTTGAAAAGTACTTGAATGAGCACCTGAAATGTCATAACATTCAAGGCTAGGCTATGGCCCTAGTGCTGGAAAGTGAAACGGGTTTAAATTTAGTGTCAATTTGGCGACATAGGTATGATAGGCCAAATGGCCTCTTCTGTACCTGTGTGATTCCATGATGCTGTGATCCAAGACCTGGGCATAATGCCCCTTCTACTCACCACCTTAGCCACCTCCAACGACACCTAGCAGCCAATCAGTCTATCCTCAATTAAAAGCAACAAGGTGGAAAGGATTGTTGACAGTGTTACCAAGCAACACTTAATCCCCAATAAAATGCTAATACACAACTAGTTTAGATTTATTATGCAGCTCTAAACGTTATTACAGCCTTAGTCTAAAACAGACAAAACAATTGAATTTGACAGATGAGATCCATTCTCCTGGCTGTCACAGCTGTTTTTTGATTGAGGAACCAATGAGACTGAGTAAAATTTAAGTCAATGAGGATCACAAGGAAACTCTTTTTTTGGAGAACGGTTGCACCTGATGGAGACTTGTAATCTTAACTTAGTCTCCAAAATATTGTGCAATAGTTCCTCGTGACAATGTAGGAGACCTCACTGTATTCAGCTTCTTCATCAATGACCAAACCTAGATTATAAGGTCTGAAAATGGGAATTCTCACTGATGAGTGCACTAATTTTAGTTCCTGCATTTCCTGAAACAATGAAGCCATCTGTGCTGGCACGAGGTCTGGACAACATTTAGATTTGGGCTGATCTTTGACAAGGACTTGCTCCAGTAAGCGAGAAGCTTACTGGAGCAAGTCCCACGCTATTTATAGATTTCATAGAATGTAAGCAGTACAGTACTAACAGGCCATTTGGCCCAATAAAGTCCACACCAACCCTCCAAAGTATAACCCCGGTGAATTCCCCTATCCTATTACTGTACATTTTCCCTGACTATTGCACCTATACCTCCCTGACCACAATGGGCAATTTAGCATGGCCAATTCACCTAACCTGCATATTGTTGGATTGTGGGAGGAAACCAGAGCATCTGGAGGAAATTCGCACAGACATGGGGAGAATGTGCAAACTCCACACAGACAATCACCCAAAGCTGGAATCGAACCCAGATCCCTTGTGCTGTGAGGCAGCAGTACTAACCACTGAGCCACCATGCTCAATTGCATTTCCAAAATCAAATCCTTTGCTATCAATATCCCAGTGACCAACTCTAACTGGATCAGTCATTTATATACTGTGGGTGTAAAAGAAGCTAAAGGACCGGACATCCAACTCGTCCTGACTTCTCAAAGCCTTACCACTTCCTATGAAGCCAGGAGTCGGATGGAAAACTTTACACTTAGCTAAATAAGCATAATTCTACAACACACAAGAGGCTCCATATCATCCAGGTCAAAGCAGTACATCTGATCAGCATTCCATTCACCAACTTCAATGTACAATCCCTCTTGGCACCACAGCACTTTGACAGTTTTTGTAGTATCTGAAAAATGCAATAATTCTCCAAATCTTCTACACTCATTCTGACTTGGAAGTATATTACCAACTTATGATTGATGCTGGAGCAATCAGGGATGCACAATAATTCAGGGATGTCAATCTTGCCTGCATCTCATGAATAAATTTTAAAAAGGAACAAAGCAAATGAATACAATTGCAAATCCAGTTTAAAGGATTATATTTTATTGCATACCATCTAAGTTGGCTACACATTGAGCATGGCTAGATGAATATTCCAAGTTATAAGAAATTTACACAAGTTAGAGAAATTAGAAAATGAGTAACATTTGTGATGAAAGAAGCTATTGGAGTGTTAGAAAGAGTGTATTATAAAATGCAGCAGAAGCTCTGGATAAAATTGAGAAAGAGTAGTCAATGCTCTTGTTCAATAAAATAGCACAATGCATAGATACAAAGAGTAGCAGATTATTGGAAAATAAAGTAGTTATCATGGTATTTATTGAAAATTCACATATAATGGGAAAAGCAGAACATGGAAGAGTATGAGAAAGAAAGGAGGATGGGATTCTGGGGTGAAAGGGAGTGAGAGAGAGAGGAGGGTGGTGGAAAACGAGGAGTCAGAATGTCCCTTATCTGATAGTATAGTGGATGCATAAAATAGAGAAATCCCTATACTAGATCATTATTTGCTGGCTTTTGGGATAATTGATCTAATGCAAAAGATAGTTAAAATAAGTTGGTACATTGAACCTAAATAAGAACATTACCTTGAAATATAACTTGTAAATGGGTTGCAATATCTCATAAAGTTGCACATAAATTTATTTATATTTCATAAGATTTCAAGATTCTAACTGTTCTATTTTACAGTGCAAATGTTTTCCACAATTACCAATGTTGCACATACTGGAGGTTTACCAATTATATAGTGTACACATGGCTAACAAGTAAATCTGGAAGTTGCAGTAAAACTCATGCTATGTTTATCCTATTGAAAAGCGTTGCAACTTTAATCGTGACTTGCATAATCAAATAACAGATACAGAATGAGTGAGAACTTGTACTAATTAATCACTAATAACAAACCATTCACACAAAAATATTTTGGGGTGATTAATTTGAGTCTGATCCCAAAATCAAGCTAATACATTCCATAATATTGGATAAAAATGTAAATACAATAATTCAACCAGCAAAAAGGAATAGTTTCCGTGCTAGATAAACAATGTCAGCAATGATTTGCTCAGAAATAGACAAGGATTGCTAACGTATTCAGCATAGGTCAGAATGGACAATAATTGAGTTCATTTATTCAGTCTCATCATTCGTCTCTAAGTAAACACTATACTTGTCAGGTTACATCTCCCTGCCCATAAATCACTGTATATCTGGACAGCACTTAAAGAAAGGCTCAAATTTTCTATTCATGCTGATTAGCAAGTAATCATAAGGCATTACTTTATTTAATTTCATTTTCATCACTCTCCACTGCAGTCTGAAATTGGTATTGAGGAACTGGAACGTCCATGAACTTTAAAGCGCCAATTTCAGGTACAGGGTGTGTTAGGGTCTCCATACTGACCTCTTGACAAAATGGAACTAGGGAAAGTTTGATGAAGATTTCAAAGTGTTCTCTATCTTCTCCGTCATCTTTTTCCAGATAGAATTGATATTCCCCAAATCGCAAAATACATTTCCTTGGTAAATCAATCTTATTAAGGTGATCCAGACTTATATTATTGACAGATAGTTTACTCTTCAAGCTTGTATTTTTGATTTCAAAACAGAGTTCTGAGCTCTCACTGTGTCGAAAAGCTTGAATAATAAACTGCATTCGAGAGGCACGTTTGTCCATTAGAGGAAAATGACACACTTTGGAATCACGGCCAAACATTACCATTTCCTCCACTCGGTATTTCTGTTTGCCAGCATAATTCAGAGAGGTAAATACTGTTGCCTGGGGGTGATAGACATTGATATTGAGACAAGTAATGGTCTGTTCAGTGTCTTCACTTTCAAAAGACATTGTGTTGTGCATTGCTATTTCTGTAAAACAATAATAATCATTTTTTTTTCTGTCCAATGCAAAGTACTGAAAATATACATTATTAGTCATTAAATACTTTGGACATTCTGTCAATGCAACTGTTTTCTCTATATAGCTTGACAATATAAGTGCACATAACATTTCATTCAAAGTTGTGAAGAGTTGGCAAGGAGACTTGAACAGGACTTGAACATGTTAAGTGAATGGGCAAGAAGGTAGTAATCAAATATGTGTGAATAGATTCAGTTTAGTAAGAAAATCATAAAGTCAGACAATATATTAAAGAGTGACAGTTTGGAAAGTGTGGATCTCTAAAGGAATTTGGATGTCTTTGTTCATTAGTCTCTAAAATCTACCATGCAGATGCAGGAAGGAATGAGGAAAGCAAATGGTATGCTGGCCTTTGTTAGAAAAGGATTTGTATACACAAGTAAAGATGTCTTCTTGCAATTATGTCAGGCCTTAGTAAGACATACCTGGAGTGTTATGTACAGTTTTGATCTCCATATCTAAGGAAGGATACAGCTACCTTAAAGGGAGTGCACAAAGCTTCACCAGATTAATTCTAGGAATGGCAAGATAATTTTTATGCGGAGAGGTTGAAAAGACTGGGCCTGTATTCCACAGAGTTTCAAAGAGCAGTGACCTCATTGAAATGCAAAAAGGTTCTACAGGGTGTGACAGTGAATGTATTTTTTTTCCCTTGGTGGTGAATCTAAAACTAAGGACATCATTTCAGGATAAGGAGTAGGTCATTTAAGGCTGAGATGAGAAAGAATTTCTATCCCGGAGTCTGTGGACTTTCAAGGATTCAGCATGTTCGAGACAGATATTAGTAGACACCTGGAGGCGAATGACATTAAGGGATATGGAAATAATACAGGAAAGTGGGATTGAGGTCAATTATCAACCATGATCTAACTGAGTGGTCTAGCACACTTGACAGGTAGAATCACCTAATCCTATTTCTCTGTTCCAATATTTCAAAGCATTTAAACTCATAATGAACTCATCATTCTTAAGACAGTGGAATGCATCTAATGAAATTACTAACAGCTCTAAACAGCGCATTTATTTATCTTGAAACAATTTTTGTTTACTACTGACTTTTTAAGTTCCCAATAATTGCATTTATCACTGCACTTGCTTACACTGACTGATCAGGGCTGTCAAATTATCTCATTGATCCTTTTCAAACTGGAATTACTGCACACGTTTCCAAGCTTCTATGTTGGTTTTATTATAAAATGTTATTTGTTTCTCTTTCTAATGCATTTACAATGTAGGTTAAATAGCATCTTCAGAAAAATGCCAGTAATCCAGTTTTGTATATGTAGCAAAATTAGATGCATTAATGACAAAAATCATGAATTTTATTTTCATCAGGTTCAGCTACGATCCAAGAAATTGTCAATTCTATCGCCCAAACCTGTGGAATAGAAACTGCCAGCGTAACCTGTTGCTGCTATTAGAAAACTCCTTTAACTCATTTAAAAAGATCTCAAGGATTCTACACTTGTGCCATGCTGGGCACAATCAGGTAAACAAGGACAAAGTGATATTGGGATTGTTATTAGCGATGTACTAACGAAATAGTTATTATTTTCGAAGACCATGCAGGAATTGCTAAGTGCTACGAAACCCACAATACCTGAGTGATTAACTGTTCAGCGCATAAAACTCTGCACCATTTCCGGGCGCGCACTCGGGGTGGGCGTTAAATTTAACCTCAGTAACCGAGGTTTTGGAGGGAAGGCGTCAGAACAGTCCGATTGCAACCAAAAATGCAGCTTTCCCACGGGCGGGCTGAATGCAGAGCTTGCACGGCGATTAGGGGGAGGGGATGAAGAAGCGAGTAAAACTAAACGGTTAAAAATGCAACGTGATGGTTTGAAAACAACAATCCAAATATGATACGGATACATCTCTGGCACTCTGGCCAATTTAATCCATAATGTTACGCGCGAAGCGTCTAGTCAACCCTGTTGATTGATAAATATGTTTTTAAAAATGGCAACGGGTAACAAGCGCTTTTTTCCTCTGATTCTATGTTTAATGACTCCGGGAATCACGATAAACTAAGTAGCCCAGCACTCTTGTAATGTTGCTTTTCTCAGTGAATGAGTACCAACCTTGGAGACGCTACCGCCCTCAGAAATCGTAAATATGCAATCCGGCGGAAGGCTGCACCCGACGCTTCTCCGCGGATCCGAAAACCACGGAGCAAACACTGATCGGGAGCTGAGCAGGGAGCTGACTCCTATCTTTGACGGACATCCGAGTTATCAAATCAGAGCATCATGCTGCTGGAGATTCACCGCCCTCGCTGCTGTTTCCTTGGCTTGTGGGGGGATTACATCAGAATCAAGGAGCTGTTACGGCGCAGAAGGAGGCGTTTCGGCCCGTCGTGTCTGTCCTGGTTCTAGCACCCAGTGTCAATCTCCTGCCTTTTCCACATATCGCCGCAGACTATTTCGATCCAAATAATCACCCAATGCCATCTCAAATGCCTGAACTGAACTCCACTAAATTCCCAGGCGGTGCATTCCATACTTTAAATACTCGTTGTGTGAGAAAGTGTTTTTTTTACGTCACTTCATTTGCTCATTTTTTAATCTTATTTTTTATTACTAATGGGATCAATGCCGTTCTTTCTAATCCTGCCTGCTCATCATTTTGGAAACCTTTCAAATCACTTAGCTTTATTCTCTCCATACACTCCCAACCCAGACCACCTTAGATTTGTGAAGTTAAGAGGTCAGCATCTTTGATCTTCACCTATTTCAGTTTATAGCTGTTAATTATCTTAATACGACCACATGTACAACTACTGTTGGTTGTAAATATGTAGGAATACTGTCAACAATATCAATTGAGTAAAAACCGAAAAAATGCGAATGCTGTAAATTAGAAACAAAAACAGAAATCTGGATTAGTGGTGCTGGAAGAGCACAACAGTTCAGGCAGCATCCAAGGAGCTTTGAAATCGACGTTTCGGGCAAAAGCCCTTCATCAAGCCATTCCTGATGAAGGGCTTTTGCCCGAAACGTCGATTTCAAAGCTCCTTGGATGCTGCCTGAACTGTTGTGCTCTTCCAGCACCACTAATCCAGAATCTGGTTTCCAGCATCTGCAGTCATTGTTTTACCTACAAAAACAGAAATTGCTGGAAAAGTTCAGCAGGGCTGTCAGCATCTTGGAGAGAAATCAGAGTTAATGTTTCGGGTCCGGTGACCCTTCCTCAGAACTGAAATGGCAATTGTATTCCAGGGATTTTGAGGGAAGCAAGGGGAAGGGTAGAGGGGAAAATGTAGAGGAAGAATTGGGTTGGGAAGGAAGAATTAAAGAGATGGAAGAGGAAAAGGGGCGGTTTAGGAAAGTAGGGTGGAGAGGCGTGGTAGGGAGTGTGAGGGATTGGGGATGGAGAAGGAAGGGGGTAGGAATAGACGAGGGGGTGCTGAATGACATGGGAGAGGTTAAAGAGGGAGGGATTGAAAGAAGGATAAAAAGGGAGGTGAGGGAAATTGAGGGGAAGAAGACGGGGAAGAGGAGGGCATGATAAAAGGGGTGGAAGGAGAAAGGGTCGGAAAAGAGAGGTGAAGGTGACGGGTGGAGGAGAAGGGGGTATAGTTCGAGTCCCACCTGCCCCCGAGGTGTCGAATAACATCTCAGAACAGGTTGGTTAGAATCTGCCTCTCAGGGCAGGGAGGAGAGAAAAGCGGGAAGTGAAAGTGTTGGGGAAATGGCAAATGGAAGTAAAGAGGCGGAGGAAGAGGGGGCGTGAGTTCGAAGGATGGTGAAGAGAGCAGGAGTGAGACATTGAGAAAGGCGAGAGAGGGCGCGATAGAGCAAAGCTGAAATGATAGCAGAAGGAAATCTTGGGGCTCGGTCATTCGGAGAGAAATTGCGGAATTCCCCGGGACTTTCACTTTGTGTGTGAAAAGCTCAGCCCCGGTGTGATTCTTTTGTTCCAGTCCGCGAGCGATTAGAATAAAACAACCTGTCTGGATTAAAACTTTCATCATTATTTGTACAGCGTCTTTCTGAAAAGCAAAGTACAGACCCGGAAGGAAACTGATTTACAGAAACTATGCCAAGAAGCAGCATGGATTCCGGGAAAGGTATTGTCAACAGTTCAACTTCATTAACATTTATGAATAGTTATGAAAGTAGACATCCCTTAAAATCCATCAGAAAATGCATGAATACAAATCCTCAAAATCTGGAGGATTCCTCGTGATCTTGTGCAATAATACACTACAGTGCTGCATTTCATAGCTGTACATTCCGATGATGTACCTTCATTTAAACCACTATTAACAACACGGCTTGGCCATTCAGACATTTCTCCCAAGACCAGTATGTCATGTGTAAGGTGTGGCGCCCAAAACTGTACACACTATCTCCAGAACTGGCTTAAATCTAATTAAAAGTTAGAATTGCTGCAACCTCAGTTTATAAAAGCTAACGCCCCATCAGCCTTTACGGTTATTTCTCCTCAATGGAAATTACCAATAATCGGCAGAGCACAAACAAAACGGAGAGAAAAATTAACTCTACTGACATAACTTGGAGATATCGGTGTTGGACTGAAGTGTACAAAGTTAAAAATCATACAACACCAGCTTATAGTCCAAGACGTTTAATTAGAAGCACTAGCTTTCGGAGCGCTGCTCCTTCATCGGGTGGTTGACATAATGATCTTTTCCGGCTCCGCTTATCAGGTGTTATTCTCCACTAGGAGGAGCGAATGAACATAATAGACAGAGTGAAAGATGTTGCATGAAAAATGTTAGGATTGCTTGCCAAACCAGACAAAATCTTTAAAGAAAGAACCAGGCGTCCACACTATTTCTTTTTTCACAGACTCTACCTGACCTGCTGTGTATTTTCTATTTATAGTTCGGTTTCCATAACTTTGCTTCTGAGAGTGAAAAATTAGTTTTGAGTGAGCTAAAAAAGAAATTGCTGGAGAAACTCACTAGATCTGGCAGCATCTGTGGGAAGAAAGCAGAGTTAACATTTTGAATTCGGTGACATTTTAGTGACTGTGTTTCAGATAATGTGTAGTTGTTTGTTTTATTTGTATGAGGTAACTCCGAAGTAACTAAGTTAAAAGTCACACAACACCAGGTTATAATCCGACAGATTTAATTGGAAGCACTTGCTTTCAGAGCACTGCTCTTTCATCAGGTGGTTGACAATTGTCATTCTCCAATTGTTACTGCCCTGGCTCACTAACCATGCCTTCATCAGGGCATCCAAATTGTGACTTTTTATCAGTGATCATTCTATCCTCAAAGACTAAGTGTTCCTTTATATATATATATATATATATATATATATCAGACATGTTCTTACACACACCTGAATGCTTTGACTTCACAGTGTCAAATCACCCATTTTTTCATCTACTTACTACCACCAGCAAATCAGCCATATTTTCCAACTGAATTATTTACATGCAAAGCCTGCTAAGGACAATGTAAACCATCAAGGGGGGAGAGGTGCTAAATCCAAATGGAATTGGAAGTGGAAAGAGTCCCTCTTACGAGAACATAAATAGGAGCAAAAATAGGTAATTGGCCAGTTCATATCCATTCTAACATTGTGTTGGCTGATCTGATTTCAGCTTTTACCTCGCTTTCCTGTCTTGTCCCTGATAACTTACCATATGTAGAGTCACAGGTAGACACAGTAGTGAAGAAGGCATTTGGTTCACTTGTCTTCATTGGTCATAACATTGAGTACAGGAGTTGGGACATCATGTTGCGGCTGTACAGGACATTGGTGAGGCCAGTTTTAGAATATTAGATACAATTCTGGTCATCCTTCTATTGAGAGGGTACAAAAAGATTTACAAGGATCTTGCCGGGACTGGAAGCTTTAGGGAAAGGCTGAATATGCTGGGGCTTTTTTCCCTGGAGCATCAGAGGCTGAAGATGACCTTATAGAGGTTTATAAAATCATTATTTATTCATTCATTCAAAGGATGAGGGTGTTGCTGGCTAGGCAGCATTTATTGCCAGAGGACAGTTAAGAGTTAACCACTTTGCTATGGGTTTGGAATCACATGTCAGCCAGACCAGGTGAGGATGATAATTTCCTTCCCTAAAGGGCATTAGTGAACTAGATGGGTTTCTCCTGACAGTCAACTCAAGGTCACCATTAGACATTTAATTCCAGACTTTTTTTCTATTGAATTCAAATTTCACCATCTGCCATGGTGGGGTTCGAACCCAGATCCCCCAAAACATTATCTGGGTCTCTGGATTAACAGGCCAGTAATAATACCACTAAGTCATCACCTCCCCTTAAAAGGGATAATACCTAGTGGTGTTAGGGCACATAACCAAGCCTAGGTTGGGGGCGTCAGATTCAGATGTGTGGTCAGCGCAGATGATTTGGACGGAAGGGTCTGTTTCCGTGATGTATGACTCTATTGTAGATCAAATATTGGGCTAACTCAGCCTTGAATGTATTCAATGACATAGCCCCCACTGCTTACAGTAGTAGGGAATCCCACTTGACCCACTAGAATTAATTGCTGTATTGAGTAAACCTTTCTTGGGTGGTAGAAAAAAAATCCAGAATGTTATTTCCTTTCCCAGGAACCAATTTGTATTTGTGTTCCACAGAAATTTCTTAAATAGTCAAAATCATCACCTACAATTCAAGTGTTATTATTTAATGAATGCAACTATACACAGATAGTGGCTCTGATCATTGGCCATAATATTCTTGTAGTTCATTAAGGTGTCTTCAACCAGCAAATACATTTTATAAGGTATCTGGGTCTTGTCTCATGTGACCTGTCTCTATTCCACAAAACCTGCATGGCTCTAAAGGATCCTTGAATCTCTAGAATTTTTGCTTTCAAAGGTGGATTCCTGATTACATCTCTTCACTGGTGACTTGGATTTACTATATGAGAAAAGATTGAGCAAGTTTAGCTGACAGTCATTGGAGTTTACAAGGATGGTCTTATTGAAATATATACAATTCTGAGGAGACTGAATGAAGTAGGTGCCCAGTCCATGTTTCTCCTCATTGAGGAATGTAGAATTAGGGAGCACTGTTTCAAAAAAAGGGATCTGTCACTTAAGGTAGAGCTGAGGGTCATTAGTTTTTGGAATGCTCTACTCTAGAGAACGGTGGAGATTGGGTCATTAAATATATTTAAGGTGGCCTTAGACGGAATTTTAAGACTACAGGAGTGTTTTGGGGTACAGAGTAAGAAAGTGGAGTTGAAACCATAAAAGAGGCCATATGACCTACTTCTGCTCTTATTCCTTATATCCCTTAAACAGTCACTCGTGATAATGCTACAACCTGTAGGAAAGAATATTAGATATTGCAGGAGGATGTAGCTAAGCTGGCAAGTGAACAAATTCTGATTGATCCAGTTAAGGGACGGGAACCTGTAACACTTACCATCATGGACAGCACGGTGGCTCAGTGGTTAGCACTGCTGCCTCACAGAGCCAGAGACCCGGATTCAATTCCTACCTCAGGCAACTGTCTGTGAGAAGTTTGCACATTCTCCCCATGGCTGCGTGGGTTTCCACCCACAGTCCAAAGATGTGCAGGTTAGGTGAATTGGCCATGCTAAATTGCCCGTAGTGTTAGGTGAAGTGGTAAATGTAAGGGCATGGGTCTGGGTGGGTTGTTCTTCAGAGGGTTGGTGTGGACTTGTTGGGCCAAAGGGCCTGTTTCCACATTATAAGTAATCTAATCATCCAACTCCAGAACCACATTATATGGTTAATTCTTAATTCCTAGGATTGACAGTCATTCTCCCATCCTGAGATCATATAGGATATATAAACATATGGTTTGCAACAGAATTTAGCAGGACGAACATCCTTAATGGTGGGATTATATATAGAAATGCTTTTGGGGTTTTATATATAGGATAAATAAACATTAAGGCAGGTATTGTGTATAATTTGAAGGAATCCCATCCCTAAATACAGAAATGATAAAATGATTCACAAAAATTTTGTCATGAATGAGAAATTCTAATTGTGAATGAAGGTTTAAAAAATTGCAAGTGCTAGAGAAACTCAGCAGGTCTGATAACATCTGTGGAAAGAGTTAACATTTTGAATCTAATCTGACACTTCTTCAGAACTGAAGATTGGAGGAAATGTGGTTTAATATCACAGTACCATACAGTCAAGAAGGAGTCCTCCACATTGACCCTGAATCCCATGAAGTCTTGTGGCATTAGGTCAAACATGGCCAAACATACCCCTGACGATTTACTATTTAACACCCTCCTTGAGCTGGTGAATCAATACTCCTCCATATTGAAAACCACTAAGAAAAAGCACTGAGTATAGCAGGAGCACAGAACGTACCCTGGTTGGTGAAACTTCAATATTCATAATCGAATGTAGCTTGGTGGCACCAAAACTGACCAAGTTTGCTGAGACCTGAGGGACATGCCTACCAGAAGGGACCTACTGCAAGTGATGAGAAAACCAACAAGAGGGGAAAAAAACCTTCTTTCTTTGTCCTCACCAATCAACCTGTTGTCGTTGTGTTTTTCCATGACATTAGTGGTAGTGGTGATGACCATGCAGTCCTTGTGCAACCAACAACTCGTCATTCTTTATTCAACAGCATCTTACATACCCTCAACATTCATCATCTGGAAGTTCTGGGGGCAGCAGATACATGGAAACCCTACCATCTCGAAGCTCTGTTTCAAACCATCCTAACTTGAAGCTACGTTCCAGTTTGCTTGGTCAATATCCTGGATCTCCCTGCTTACAGTACCAACAGCATGTAGACTGCAGCAGTACAAGAAAGCAGCTGACCACCACTTTCTCAAGAGCAGTTAGGAATGGGCAACGAATGCTGGCCTTGCCAGTAATCCTTTCATCTCATAAGTGAATTTAATGAAAAAAACCACAGATGAAGATTAGATTAGATTACTTACAGTGTGGAAACAGGCCCTTCGGCCCAACAAGTCCACACCGATCCATTAAGGCGCAACCCACCCATACCCCTACATTTACCCAACTCTACGGGCAATTTAGCACGGCCAATTCACCTGACCTGCACATCTTTGGACTGTGGGAGGAAACCGGAGCAAACCCATGCAGACACAGGGAGAGCGTGCAAACTCCACACAGTCAGTCGCCTGAGGCGGGAATTGAACCCAGGTCTCCGGCGCTGTGAGGCAGCAGTGCTAATCACTGTGCCACCGTGCCGCCCATAAGTTACATGGAACAACTTAGGTGACTGGTAGCTTAGGAAGCAAGAATGTTTGAGGAGCTGAATGACAACTTTGTCCCAGTTAGGAATGAAACAAAGTAAGGGCCATGCTGAGGAGCAAGATTGGGATCATTGACTTGATAACTGCTTTCGGGAGAAGACATTGTTGATAAGAGTATATTTGTTGCCCATCCCTTGTTCCTTCGAAAAGATGGTAATGAGCCTTCTGCTTGAAACACTCCAAATCCTATGGCAATGGATCAAACCTCCAGAATATTTACCCAGCAATAATGATCTCCTGAGAGCCAAGAAGGTTAAGGTGAGATTTGATAATGGGAGGTGTTTGAAATCCTGAAGGGTTTTGGTGGAATGAATGAGGGAAAACTGTTACTCGTGGAAGAAAGGTTAGTGTTAGAGATCATGGAACCAGAGGGTGACACGAGGAAGTTAAAATCATAGTTATTATGATTTTGAATACACAAAAGAGTGGCGAAAGCAGGTTCAGCAATGATTTTCTGAAAGAGAATTAAAATCACAATGATTTGGAGATGCCAGTGTGGGACTGGGGTGTACAAAGTTAAAAATCACACAACACCAGGTTATAACCACCTGATGAAGGAGCGGCACTCCAAAAGCTACTGCCTCCAATTAAACCTGTTGGACTATTACCTGGTGTTGTGTGATTTTTAACCTAAAACCACAATGTAAGTCTACTGAATTGAATATGGAAAACGAAATGTTTCTTAGGCTATGGAGACAGAACAATGGGGTAGAACCAAATTGAATGCATTTTCAAAGACCTGAATGAGTTATCTGCTTTATCATTCTGCAATTCCTAAGTCCATTGAGCTGAGTTTATACATAGAGACGTACAGCAGGAAACAGACCCTTCTGTCCAACTCGTCCATGCCGACCAGAAATGCTAACCCAATCTAGTCCCACTTGCCAACACCTGGCCCATATCCCTCCAAACCCTTCCTATTCAAATACCCACCCAGATGCCTTTTAAATGTTGCAATTGTACCAGCCTCCACCACTTCCTCTGGCAGCTCATTCCAAACACGCACCTGAAAAAGTTGTCCCTTAGGTCTCTTTTATATCTTTCTCCTCTCACCCTAAGCCTGTGCCCTCTAGTTCTGGACTCCCCCACACCAGAGAAAAGACTTCATCTATTTACCCTAACCATGCCCCTCATGATTTTGTAAACCTTTATAAGTTCACCCTTCAGCCTCCGCGCTCCATGGAAAACAGCCCCAGCCTATTCAACCTCTCCCTTTCGCTCAAATCCTCCAACCCTGGCAACATCCTTGTAAATCTTTTCTGAACCCTTTCAAGCTTCACAACATCTTTCCGATAGGAAGGAGACCAGAATTGCATGCAATATTCCAACAGTTGCCTAACCAGTGTCCTGTACAGCCGCAACATGACCTTCCAACTCCAGTACTCGATACTCTGACCAATAAAAGAAAGCATACCAAACGCCTTCTTCACTATTCTATCTGCCTGCGACTCCACTTTCAAGGTGCTATGAACCTGCATTCCAAGGTCTCTTTGTTCAGCAACACTCCCTAGGACCTTACCATTAAATGTTTAAGTCCCACTAAGATTTGCTTTCCCAAAATGTAGCACCTCACGTTTATCTAAATTAAACTCCATCTGCCACTTCTCAGCCCATTGGCCCATCTGATCAAGATCCTGTTGTAATCTCTGGTAACCTTCTTCGCTGTCCACTACACCTCCAGTAATCTCTAGAAATGTCTGGGATTTTATCCAAACAATGATTAGCTGCAACAATAGTCAAACAATCATCACAGCATGTGACAGAAATGTGTACATTTTTCCGATCATTGGACATGTGACCATACCCAAGGATCTCATGAACAGGACATTGGTTAGACCACTGTTGGAATATTGCATGCAATTCTGGTCTCCTTCCTTTCGGAAAGATGTTGTGAAACTTGAAAGGGTTCAGAAAAGATTTACAAGGATGTTGCCAGGGTTGGAGGATTTGAGCTTTAGGGAGAGGCTGAACAGGCTGGGGCAGTTTTCCCTGGAGCGTCGGAGGCTGAGGGGTGACCTTATTGAGGTTTACAAAATTATGAAGTGCATGGATAGGGTAAATAGGCAAAGTCTTTTCCCTGGGGTCGGGGAGTCCAGAACTAGAGATCGTAGGTTTTAGGTAAGAGACCGAAGGGGTAACTTTTTCACACAGAAGGTGGTATGGGTATGGAATGAGCTGCCAGAGGAAGTGGTGGAGGCTGGTACAATTGCAACATTTAAGAGGCATTTGGATAGGTATATATATAGGAAGGGTTTGGAGGGATATGGACCAGTTGCTGGCAGATGGGACTAGATTGGGTTGGGATATCTGGTCGGCATGGATGGGTTGGACCAAAGGGTCCGTTTCCATACTGTACATCTCTATGAACATACTAAGTCCGGTTTAAACTATCTAAGACTGCTTTATGTGTAAAAAGATGACTCTACCACTCCATCATCTTCTCTACTTACCTGATATAGACAAGCTTATTCAAATGCCCATTCATTTTTTACATGGACTTTGTGAACTTCAGCTTATCTCTTCAAGTTCTTACTCCTCCGTAGATCTACATCTTGCTCCCTGAATTTCATGCTCACTTGATTCTGGCCTCTGTTGTCTCACCATTGGCAGCTCTACTTTTAGCCATTTGAGCCCCATACTCTTAAATATCTGTTTCTCCAACTCTGTTTCCTTATTTAAAACTCTTCCCAGAGCCTATGCCTTGACTACATTTTGAGGATGTTTCCCACCCCAATGCCACAACACTTTTAATGTTTGATTATGTTGCTGAATTGCATTTTAAGACATCTTTCAATGTTAAAGGTGCTGTACAGATGCAAGGTGTTGTTATTGTACAATAGAACTGAACTGAAAATATTCTGAAGAGTACTCCTATATAATTTAATTTAATATTGAGAACTAATAATCATACCATGTCATGTTTGTTTATGTGTATGCTTACTGTTGAGTGCTGACTTTTGTAAAATAATGATTCTTGATAGCAATTAAACACAATCACCTAAAAGGTAGGGTGAGTTCTGTTGGTTTCTCATGTGCATTGAATCGATCTAAAAATAGCAAGGATCTGGTTGTTATGTATTTCCAGCACATTTCTAATTTTTGGCCCAATTTGCAAGGGTGGAACATCTGGCTGAACCTAATACAGCAAATATCATCAAGGAGACTATATTAGGAATAGGATTTCCCACTGTGGCACTCTGATATTGTGTTGGAAATAAGCATACCAGGCATTATGACATATGCCATCCTCTAACTGGTGGAGTCAAAACGTGGCACATTAAAACGTGGAGGTCAGGAAGCATCTTGAGGAGCAGGAGAATCGATGTTTCAGGCATAAGCCCTTCCAAGGATGCGCACCCTAGAACATAGAACATAGAACAATACAGCGCAGAACAGGCCCTTAGCCCTCGATGTTGCACTGACCTGTGAACTATTCTCAGCTCGTCCCCCTACAGTATCCCAAAATCATCCATGTATTTATCTAAGGATTGTTTAAATCTCCCTAATGTGGCTGAGTTGACTACATTAGCAGGTAGGGCATTCCACACCCTTACCACTCTCTGCGTAAAGAACTTGCCTCTGACATCTGTCTTAAGTCTATCACCCCTCAATTTGTAGTTATGCCGTCTCATACAAGCTGATGTCATCATCCTAGGAAAAAAGTCTTTCACTGTCTACCCTTTCTAATCCTCTGATCATCTTCTATGTCTCTATCAAATCCCCCCTTAGCTGCCTTCTTTCCAATGAGAACAGACCCAAGTCTCTCAGCCTTTCATCATAAGACATTCCCTCCAGACCAGACAACATCCTGGTAAATCTCCTCTGCACCTTTTCCAATGCTTCCACATCCTTCCCGAAATATGGGGACCAGAACTGTACACAATATTCCAAGTGTGGCCGCACCAGTGTTTTGTATAGTTGCAGCATGACATTGCGTTTCCGGAACTCAATCCCTCTACCAATGAAACCTAACACACCTTCTTAACAGCACTACCCACCTGGGTGGCAACTTTCAGGGATCTATGCACATGGACTCCAAGATCATTCTGCACATCCACACTACCAAGAATCTTTCCATTGACCAAGTACTCTGCCATCCTGTTATTCTTCCCAAAGTGCATCACCTCACATTTAGCTGCATTGAACTCCATTTGCCATCTCTCAGCCCAATTCTGTAGTTTATCCAAATCTCCCTGCAACCTGTAACATTCTTCCAAACTGTCCACTACTCCACCAACTTTAGTGTCGTTTGCAAATTTACTAATCCATCCACCTGTGTCGAAGTTATTTATAAAAATAATAAACAGCAGTGGTCCCAAAACAGATCCTTGTGGAACGCCACTAGTAACAGGACTCCAGACTGAATATTTTCCATCAACCACCACTCGCTGCCTTCTTCCAGAAAGCCAGTTTCTAATCCATCCTGAAGACGTTCTCCTTCTTCATCCACATGTATCCAGCATCTGCAGTCCTCACGTTTTCTCCAAACTGGTGGATTTGACCACTGCAAGAGTCTGTGCCAGGGGATTAAACTGGGTGCAGGAAAGAGAGATTCAGAAATTCTCTTACAGAGCGAGTTGATGCTCATGAAAGGTGTCTTTGGAAAAAGTATCTGCCAGATTATCAGAATGGGCAGATGTTGGAGTTTTATCTACCGTGATGTTTTTTGTGTGCATAAAGCATTTAAGTGCCTGTGAATGATCCGCTGGGGGCAACATAAGTAGGTGATGCCTTGGCTTCATTTCCAGGGTTGCATGCTAAGGACTTTTTTGGCCATTGTGTAATGTAGTAATAATAGGAGGCATTTAACTTATGTTTTCCATTTCATCTCAGAATTTCTAAGATTGCTGTGAAATATAGGATAGCTGAGAACAAAAGTCCTTGAATTTTCTAGATTTCTTGCATCTTTGCAACAGCTTTAAGTCAAATTAATCAGTATATTTTTATGTGAAAATAATTTGTCTATAAACTCAGATGATTAATCTGCACAAACAAAAATCTTGGATTTTCGCTTATTTCAAGATTTCAGATTGTGATTATAGAGAAATGCTGATTTTTCAAAACTTTGTTGCAATTTGGAATGCCTCCAATGTTCAGGATCCACAAAGTAAAAGCAAGGAAGTGTGATAGTGCTGTGTTTATTATTCAACACGTCATTCATGAGTAATCAAGGCATGAATGAGTTTTGATATCATTCTCAGAAATAATTTTAGTTATAAAGCAAGTGAAGGTAAATTTTATTTGTTACCTTTTTTGTGCAGAACATCTATAATTCAATGGGTTGATTTTTACACTGCCCCCCCCCCCCACCCCTCCCTAAACCCCGAGAGGACAGGAACCATACGGTCCCATAAATCCAGCCTTAGTAGAGTGACAAGTAACTGATCTGGTATTACAAGTTTAAATGATTGTAATTGACTCCAAATTTTAATCACAGTCATCTGTGGTTAGACCTGTTTTCTGCACTCTGGTCAGCATCTGGGTTTTTTTCATGTTAAAAATACACTTTTACTCTTGTCACTTCCTCTTTGCAGCCTTTTGCCAATAAAATAATAAGCTCTCTTATATTGTTACTTGAATTCCTGATGAGACTTTGGAGAATTGAGGCTGTGTTTGTCACACTGTAAGGATGGCCTGTGACAGTCTTGTGGCCATGGAGTATTGCTGATTGCAAGGCAGCAAGTTCATTGCTGTCTGAACCACTGGAAAAATATTGAAGTTTTCAGAACAATTTTAACCTGCTGGCCCATTGCTATGATTTTTTTAAAGTCTAATGCACACTCAGACGATCGATCCTATCATTAATACTGCACCATATTTCACAAGAGTAATCATTTCTTTTCAAACTCAACTTTTCTGTATTTGTGGCATACTTTCTTCCTCCACATGAGGGCATAATTTAACCATTAGAGAATCTAACTCTTTTTATCCCATTTGGACTTATATGGAATTATGTGGATACTGTACTTTTCCAGTTGCATATTTTACAGAGCTATACAGTTTTGGCTGATTTAATGCTTTTAGTGACATTTGTATTTTTCCTGTGCTGACCATGATGTTGCAATGGTGAGGTACAGAGTAAAACTCTCTTTGTTCTACCTCAATTGCACCCTTTAATGTGAAATTCTGATCAGTATTCCTACTGCATTTTGCTTTTCCACAATGTGAGGGGTCTTTGCTTTACATGATTAACAGGCTTGTAATGTAAGTGCAGCCTGAGTTTGGAATCAGTGAGACCTGACACTGGAAGTGGAATCTCACTTATTTATCATTTGGATATACCTTGAGCCTTAACATTGATTTGGTGCAAAACAAAACCCATGTTGTACCAATGCCAAACATGAGTCATGTAAGTGCACTCTCAAAGAGGTTTCACATGGTCCCAATTAGTTGTAATTGGGTGCTGCCCATGGAGTCCATACCCACTAGGAATTGGATTGAGGCTACAACAGAAATCACTTAAAGGAGACTGTCATTTTTATCATTGCCTAATCCATTGCAACAGGATTTCACATCCGATTACTTACTCTTCCTCTGAGTTCTAAGCTTTTTCTCTTGGCTGTGCAAAATGAAAATCCGATTGGAGTAACACATTTGCTAAATTATAGTGGAGTCCCACCATTTGCATGGCTGCCATTTGCAAGTTTACTTAACTACACAAACCATTCAGTGTACTATTTCACCCATTGCCACTCCAACTTTCACTTTCAAAGGGTGCAACTTATTCAATTGGTCCTTTTATTTAGGAATGGTCACCATTTACGCACCTTGCCCTTTGTGAGTTCTTCCAAGAATGCAACCCATGTGAAAACTGAGAATTTACTAGTAGTAACATTCAGTAGCAAGTAGAAATTAGTTTCTATAAATTACAGTTAAACTCGAAAGCATGTGTTGTTAATTTTTCCTAATCTTCCATGAAACAAATAGAAAACTTAAAGAAAATGTCAAAACAAAAACTGAATTAAAAAAAGGCAAGATGTCGATCATGCACTGAAACTGTATTCCCTGGATTGGAAATGGTGCACTACTTGCCATTGTTTCCTATGTTGTATTCTGGAGTGTTTGAATGTGAAGTTTCATTGTTATGACCATTGCACTGCTGGAGGAGAGCCTTATAAAAAAGTGACACATTTTATGTATCTATTCTTTTATTTAAAGCATTTTTCCAGTATGACATCTTTATATTATTAATGTCCATTATTTTATCTTCTACTGTACATATTATATTTTTGGAAGCTATTCAACTGACTCCCGTTATAAAATATTTGCATCATTAATGAATTTGCCATTTGCAAAGTTTTCCAGAAAACTGGGATGTCACAGCAATCAGCATACTGCAGAAAGCAAAAGTGTGCAGTTTTGGCTTCCGAGGTGCATGTGTGTAGGCGTATGTTTGTGGGATGGTAGAGAGTTTAATTGATTACAGTTTTGGTTAGCAGGGATTTGCTAACTTCACCTTTATGAAACACAATTGGTGAGATGTCTTTTTGTAGACACAAGGTGACACACGACTTTAGTAAGGGCTTTGATAAGATTCCCCATGGTAGTCTAATGGAGAAAGTGAAGTCACATGGTGTGCAGGGTGTTCTAGCTAGGGGATAAAGAACCGGTTGAGCAACAGGAGACCGAGAGTAGTAGTTGAAGGGAATTTCTCAAAATGGAGAAAGGTGATCAGTGGTGTTCCACAGGGGTCAGTGTTGGGGCCACTGTTGTTTGTGATATACATAAATGATCTGGAAGACAGCATTGTTGGTCTGATCAGTCAGTTTGCAGATGACACGAAGATTGGTGGAGAAGCAGAAAGCATAGGGGGCTGTCAAAGAATGCAGCAGAATATAGATAGACTGGAGAATTGGGCAGAGAATTGGCAGATAAAGTTCAATCCAGGCAAATGTGAGGTAATGCATTTTGGGAAGTCTAATTCTAGAGCCAGCTATTCTGTAAATGGAAGAGCCTTGGGAAAACTTGATGAGCAGAGGGATCTGGGAATTCAGGTCCATTGTACCCAAAAGGTGGCTGCACAGGTGGATAAAGTGGTCAAGAAGGCAAATTGTATATTATACGGGGTATTGAGTATAATAGTTGGCAGGTCATGTTAAAATTGTACAAGACTTTGGCTCGGTTGCACTTAGAATACTGTGTACAGTTCTGGTCGCCACATTACCAAAAGGCTGTGGACGCTTTGGAGAGGGTGCAGAGAAGGTTTACAAGGATGTTGCTTGGTATGGAAGGTGCTAGCTATGAAGGGAGGTTGAGTAGATTAGGATTGTTTTCACTAGAAAAAAAGAGATGGGGGGGGGGAAACCTGATTGAGATCTACAAAATCATGAAGGGTATAGACATGGTAGACAGAGATAAGCTTTTTCCCAGGGTGAGGGATTCAATAGCAAAAGGTCACGTGTTCAAGGTGAGAGGTGAAAAGTTTAAGGAGGATATATGCGGCAAGTACGTTACACGGAGGCTGAGAGGTGCCTGGAACGCATTGCCAGCAGAGGTAGTAGAGGCAGGTATGGTAGATTCATTTAAGATGCATCTGGACAGATGGATGAGTAGGTGGGGAGCAGAGGGATTCAGATGCTTAGGAATTGGCGATACATTTAGACATTGGACTCGGATCAGCTCAGGCTTGGAGGGCCGAAAGGCCTATTCCTGGGCTGTAAATTTTCTTTGTTCTTTGAAGGCGGTATGTTGGGATGCAGGGGGGATAACAACTGCGGAGGATGTGGCAGTCAACATAAGGGGTTTTGCAGGGCAGGCGGGTGCAATATGATAGATTATGGGAAGGAAAAGGGGTAATGATCCAGGAGAGTGGGTCACTGACAGTCATCACCATCCTTGCTTTGATGGGAGGACAGCGCGGTCTGGTCTGATAGCTCGATATGCCTGGAGCTCATGGGTAAAAAGTGGAGATGAACAATTAAATAAAGGGGCGGGTGGGAATGTAGGGAATATCTGGGTTGATGGGTGATCAACCAAGAGTGAAATTCAAAGATTGGTGAGGGGAGGGGGGAATCACTTCAACTGAGAGCTGAGTCTGTAACTCCCTCCGTTTCCTTCCATCGTCATCCAGATTGTAAATGCACAATGGGATTGAAAATGGCTGTCAGCTCACTGGGAGAGGGGAGCATCAGTGCTTCATTCTGTGAGGATGGGGACTGGAGCAGGGAGCAGGGGAAGCTCAATTCACACCTCGCACAGTAAAACATCGCACAGCATTAAGGATGGTGAGACTCTGTCCCTTCATTCTTGTGCTTGCAGCCAGAATGACAATCACCCGCTCACACAGTGGTTGGTGATGAGTAAACATTTATTTACAGATGTGTCAACATATTTACAACAAACTTTCACCCCATGCTGGCACGTGCCCTCAGAAGGATCTTCTTCCTTTCCCTTCCACCATGTCTTGGCGTGATCTCAGTTTCAGAGTTGGGTTGGAGGGAGCCTGCCCTACACTGAAGCCTGGTGGCCTCTGAGCTTTGGCTGTACAACTCTTGGATAATTTTTATTCAGAGGGTCAGGCACATTGAGTGTCCTCTCCCGAGGTATTTGCACCCTCCTCGGGTTTGACCGCCTGTGTTGGTCCAGCTCTCACTCGGTGCCTTTCGACTTTGCCCTGTCTCCCTGTGGGGATAGGGCAGCTGGAGTGAGGTGGAGGTCCCTGGGTCCCCTGCCTCCTTGCTGGCAGTGCCGAGCACCAACAGCCAGACCCTGGGGAGACCAGGGCCCACAATGTATCCTGCAGACCCTGCAGCTGCTGGATCTGGTTCTCCATGGAGGAAGCCAAACACTCCTCTGCCAGAGGCAGCAAGTTCTAACGGCATTGGCGCAGTCCTCTAAACATTGAGTCATTTTGCCTAGTCACTAGGCCAAACCTACCTGCTGCTCCTATGCCTGTCTATGCACTTGTATGAAGCCCAAACACCATGGGATTCTTTGGCAGCCTTTCGAGTGCCAGTGACCTGAGGCATATCTTCCTCAATGACCTGTGGAGATGTGTTAATGATGTGCTCAGCAGCATGTTCTCCTATCTCTAATCTCACTGAAACAGCTACCAAGCTGTCAGTATCTGAGCTGGTGGAGCTTAGTCTTGTCGGTGTGGGATCGGTGGCTCCATCCTCAAAGGCGAAGGAGATGTCTTGTGGGGCTGCCTTCTGGACAATGACGACAATGTGGATTCCGTTAGTACCTTTGGGAGACACCACTGAGAATGCATCGCAAATAAGGGCTAGAAGTTCAAGCAAGTTAAGAGCACATTCACAGTGACAGCAGTGCGAGAGGAGCACAACAATAGCAGCTGGGACATAGGGTTCTGGTCTCACCACAGGAACAGTTGTAGTCTTCACTGGCCAGTGCCAGGATTTTCTCCTTGTCGTAGGAGAGGAATCACACACCGTGCATCCCAGCAACTGGCATGGCTCTCTCCATCCTATTGTGGGCTATTTCTTTCCCTGGAATGAGATGACAGAAGGGTTTGAGCAACATGAAAGTGCTAGCATGACGATTTGTGCCAGTGCAGGTGGGGAAAAGGTGTCCCCAGTTAGTGAGTGAATAGGTAGCACAGACCTACGGGTGCGGTAACATTGGACAGGTGAGAGTCACACATAGTGTGACAACACAAAATGGCGTGTTTCAAAGATAATGTATTGGCACAAAACAAGTCTCAGTTTTATTAGACTAGCTATATTGACATATTGTAAAAATTGAATCTCAAAAATGGCCAGATTAAACAAATTAAATCCAAAATTCAGGTCTGCTTACAATATTATTTTTGAGATAAACCCATTTTGCACTGTTTTCATCAAACATCACCAAGCTATTACTTTGAAATATGTGAAGACAATGTTTTGTTAAAATTATACCTTAAAACATCCTATTTTGATGGTTCATAGCAAATTTTATGTTCAGTAACATATCTATGAGTTTGAATGGGAACTCTTCAAAATGCTCATAAATTTGCACTGGAATAGGCAATTGTGCCCAAAACAGAAACCTTACCTCTTTCCTGTTGAGTTGGTGGTGCCGGTGTTGGACCAGGTGGGGGTCAAGAGTGTGATGCTGGAAAAGCACAGCAAGTCAGGCAGCAACCAAGGAGCAGGAGAATCAACGTTTTGGGCATAAGTCCTTCCTGACGAAAAGATTATGCCCGAAACGTCAATTCTTCAGCTCCTCGGATGCTTTTCCAGAACTACACTCTCGATTCTGATTTCCAGCATCTGCAATCCACACTTTCTACTACCCCTTGGACTGGGGTGGATAAAGTTAAAAATCCCACAACACCAGTTTATAGTCCAACAGGTTTATTTGGATGCCCTAGCTTTCTGAGCGCCATTCCTTCATCAGGAGTTGAGGAGATTAAGATCATGCTCACCGAATTTATAGCCAAAGGAGTTCAGTATCATAGAGATGTGATTAAAACTTTAATCTTTTATAATGGGATATGTTGGTTTCTGTTTTCTGTTTCCTCTTTTTCCTCAACTCTTTCCTGTTGTTATTTTTAAAAAACCATTTCTCTTCGTTGAGAACTGGTTTTTATATTCTACCTCTTCACTTTGATGCAAACAAGAAGTTATGTCAAAGATGCATTTGGAAATGTGATGGATTAATTACAATTCAAATTTCTACTGAAGTTCTCATAGATGTAAATTCTTCATTGAATCAAGCAACTTAGGGAACCTGACAGAGCAAAGCATGGTGGTTCAGTGGTTAACATTGCCACCTCACAGCACCAGGGACCCAGGTTTGGCACCAGCCTCAGGTAACTGTCTGTGTAGAGTTTGCACATTCTCCCTGTGTCTGCCTGGGTTTCCTCCGGGTGCTCTATTTTCTTTCCACCGTCTAAAGTTGTGCAGGTTAGGTAGATTGGCCATACTAAATCATCCATAGTGTCTAAGGAGGCTTAGGCTAAGTGGATTAACCATTGGAAATGCGGGGTTAGGAAACTGGGTCTGGGTGGGGTGCTCTACAGAGGGTTAGAGTGGACTAAAAGGGCCAAATGGCCTGCTTCCATATCGCAGGTATTCTATGAAAATTGTTTCTCTGACTTTAAACCTGAACTGCCCTCCAGGTCCCACCCTTGAAACTAAAAGCAGGAGCCACAGCCTTTTGGGCAGGGATCTACTACTGCTCGTGATCTTTTGGCAGCCGTGAGAGCTAAATGCTGAGTGAGCCCAGGCACTTTGAGGTCACTCCGAGGAAGTGTTTCAGTGTGTTTACTTCAGCTTAACATGAACATACCTCGATTCATTCGTATGTCAGTCACATTAAGGAAAACAAATGCAGTATTAATGCCATATTTAAACGGACACCAGCACTTAATACCTTGAGGACAGCCAGGACTTCTGCAAAACAAGAAAATTCAGCAGGAATAGCAGAAACAGGAAGACTCCGTGTGTCCCTCCCAGGACAGGGTAGAAAGTCCCCTCCCAGCCAGACTGGTGCCTGAAAGGAGATTGCAGATGAGGTCGACAAATGTGGAATCACCTCAACAACCTGTGGGCGGCACGGTGGCACAGTGGTTAGCACTGCTGCCTCACAGCGCCAGAGACCCGGGTTCAATTCCCGCCTCAGGCGACTGACTGTGTGGAGTTTGCACGTTCTCCCCGTGTCTGCGTGGGTTTCCTCCGGGTGCTCCGGTTTCCTCCCACAGTCCAAAGATGTGCAGGTTAGGTGAATTGGCCATGCTAAATTGCCCTTAGTGTTAGGTAAGGGGTAAATGTAGGGGTATGGGTGGGTTGCGCTTCGGCGGGTCGGTGTGGACTTGTTGGGCCGAAGGGCCTGTTTCCACACTGTAAGTAATCTAATCTAATCTAAAAAAAAAACCTGGATCTCCAGGGCCATCAGTCAATGATCCTAGGTGAGTGCCTGATACCCCTTTTTCCTTCTGGGTTTAAATGTGATTTGCACATGGTAATATGAGAGGGTAAGTTTAGTGGAGAGGAATTGACCCCACAGACCCTCTTTAACATTGTATCAGTCATCACTCTGATAGGTCAATGAGTCATGGACTGCTATGGCGATACTGGCCCTCAAGATGGCTGCCAGAAAGCAAGCATTGAGATCCTGCTGAAAATTCAGCCCTTTTCATTCTTTCCACTGACCAATACTCCCTGATGTATTTAAGAGTATAAAAAATGGTGCAATTTTATCAGCTCAGTTGAAAGTAGGCTTATCACCAAAAATAGCATTTTTAGTAAGAGCAACTAGTCCTAGAAGAGTAACATGATTGAAAATTATTTTAGAAAATCCGTACTGAATCATTTAATGGCTTCACTGGTGTATATTTGTCTTATTATTTGTTAATTAAATATTCTTGATTTGAGAATTTCATTTAAAATGTGGTGCCCAACATATTGGCATGGTGGCTCAGTGGTTAGCACTGCTGCCTCACAGCACCAGGGTCCCAGTGACTGTCTGTGTGGAGTTTGCATATTCTCCCTGTGTCTGCGTGGGTTTCCTCCAGGTGCTCGGGTTTCCTCCCATAGTCCAAAGATGTGCAGGTCAGGTGAATTGGCCATGCTAAATTGACCATAGTGTTAGGTGCATTAGTTAAGAGGGAAATGGGTCTGGGTGGGTTACCCTTTGGAGGGTCGGTGTGGACTGTTGGGCCAAAGGGCCTGTTTCCACACTGTAGGGAATCCAATCCATGACAATTAGCTTAATTTGTAGGGGCTTTCCAAACTAGCACACTGAACTGACTTGCAATTTTGAGCTGGAGGAAATCGTGTTTGTTTTGTAGGCTGTGTTGTATCAGGGCAAACAGAATCCTGAATTAACATTAAAAAATACACTGAAAACATGAGAAGAAGTGGTTTTGAGCAAAGCTCACTAGAATTCCCCTTTACACACTTTGTTTAATAAGGAGACTGAATTGGAGAAGTGGTCTAACCAATGCCTGTCTAATAAAAGCATAGCATCCTTACTTTTAATTTCAATATCAAGTCTACTATAACCTGCTCTCTAGCTGGCTTCAGAACATGCTATCTAAAAAATTACATTGAAAGTATTCCATGAATTCCATCCATGCTATTGTTGCCATTGTTTTTTTTTTACACTTTAGATGTAGATTAAAATTATCCATGATTATTGCCATCCTTTCATCACTAGCACCCTTTTTTTTGTTGTATACTTCTTCCTATGTTATGGTTATGTCATATTTTGGGAACTGTAAATCACTGCCAATAGGGATTTTCTTCCATAGCTGTCCCTCATCACCACCAGAACTGATTCTACATCCTGTTCTATCCATTCCACCAAATGACCTCTACCATTCCTCAAGCCCCTGACACCCCATGCCACCCTGTCCAGCTCTACACACCCTTCATATCCCATGCCAACGTAGACCAACCCATTGTTCCATTCAACATTCTTCCATTGCTTCATCTACAATGCCAATTCACTTGTCATCCAACAGTTTCCAGACACACAGGGGAAAAGAACAAAGTTCTGTTACTTGAGGTAAAGCATTGCCACCTATAATCTATTGAGAAAAACACTCTCATTCACTATAAAATATTTTGACACAACATGACAGGTTTGACACCTCTCTGACAGTTTGACATTTGAAAGTTCCAAGGAGATTAAGCAGCTTTTAGACATAATCTTCTGTAATATTAACAATCCAAGGATACCAGATCACTCCAAAGTAATGTTGTCCACCCCACCCAACAAAGATGTACCAGGACAATGTGCATAGGGGTGCCTTGCCTCTCACCCTGACTATCCAGATGTATAAACAAAATTCATACCTATTCATAAAAGCTCTAATGTGTACATTCTGGATTCCATACCAAAGAGATGCCAGAATCCGTTTTCTGTGGTAGGGCTGTTAGTGACTAAAATGGCAATCTTCAATCATAAACTGTGTATACGGAAAACCCAACCTGAACCTATTTTTTTGTGCTATGAAATAGACCACATCAACTGAGGTGATGTGTGTCCACCAATCCTCCTTTTTATAGTAAGTCTAAAGGGCCATTTGGTTAACAACCATAGAGGATGAACCACTAGTGAGCCTTAATGAGAAGGGAAACGTATCAAGGTACTAGTTACATAGTCTTGGTTATTGTATCTTACTAGTCAATCAAGAGATTTTTCTGGCTTATCCGTCACCATCAGGATCTTGAGCTAAATATCTCTCTTCCCCATCAAAGACTATATGACATTGTCAGATCGAATGGAGCTTAAAACCATCTTTAACACTAACCCTTTAACCTTTTACAGTTCCACTCCTATCCTTGTGAATGGGGAGCTCAAACCACGTTGGGAAGTGGGGGTTACAATTTCAGGCCATTTTTTACAATTTTGCCGCAGTAGAGATTCTTTCTGTAACGATACTATAGCTTTAAGAAGTGTATTTCTTTTTTCTGTTTTATGTTTTTCCAGAGTTCAATAGATTCGGGGTCGGTTCCTAAGGATTGGAGGGTGGCTAATGTTATACCATTTAAGAAAGGTGGGCGAGAGAAAGCAGGAAATTATAGACCAGTTAGTCTGACCTCAGTGGTGAGTCTATTATAAAGGATGAAATTACTGCACATCTGGATAGTAGTAACAGAATAGGACAGAGTTAGCATGGATTTATGATGGGGAAATCATGCTTGACTAATCTTCTTGAATTTTTTGAGGATGTAGCTATGAAGTTGGACGAGGGAAATCCAGTAGATGTAGTGTACCTGGACTTTCAGAAAGCTTTTGATAAAGTCCCACACAGGAGGTTAGTGAGTAAAATTAGGGCGCATGGTATTGGGGGCAAAGTACTAGATTGGATTGAAAATTGGTTGGTTGATAGGAAACAAAGGGTAGTGATAAACGGCTCCATTTCGGAATGGCAGGCAGTGACCAGCGGGGTAC
>NC_057710.1:134225148-134229716 GCF_004010195.1 Chiloscyllium plagiosum | reverse complement strand
CTGATGGGTGAGTGCCGAACCAGAGGACACAGCTTAAAAATACGGGGTAGAGCATTTAGGACAGAGATGAGGAGAAACTTCTTCACCCAGAGAGTGGTAGCTGTGTGGAATGCTCTGCCTCAGAGGGCAGTGGAGGCCCAGTGTCTGGATTCATTTAAGAAAGAGTTGGATAGATCTCTCAAAGATAGTGGAATCAAGGGTTATGGAGATAAGGCAGGAACAGGATACTGATTAGGAATGATCAGCCATGATCATGTTGAATGGCGGAGCAGGCTCAAAGGGCTAAATGGCCTACTCCTGCACCTATTGTCTATTGTCTATTGTATGAAGTGAAGTTGAGATAGAGGTACCGAGTGGTCTGCTCCAAGCCAATAAAGTAAACAGCTTGCGAGGCCTTGGTTTTTTTTAAAGTTGGAACAACAGGAGCACCATGAAAGGGTGGTATCAGGCTCACACAGAACCAAGGTTTTAGCTTAGCTTTCAGTAGTTATTGGGGTTTTGAAGCTGCCCTACATTTCTGTCAGCTACAGCTAAAACCTTGAGTTCTCTTTTGCTCTGCCAGAATTTTCTCTTGATGTTCTTTCCTCCTAACTTGAAGAACATTGCATGTGAGAGAATCTATTTTACTGAACTTTTCAAAGATTGTGTTTATGGGATGCTACTATATTGGAACAATTGCAGTTCAGTGTTAAATAATCAATTATTCTGTTATGTTTTCCAATAGTATTAAAGTTATACCAATTCTTCTTTCTTTGGTTTGTGTTTTAACTATAGGGTAAGAATAAAGAGTGTTTTGCTTAAAGCTGGTAGTGTAACCAATCAAATTACATCTGGAACATAGCACCTTACACTTGCCATTAAATGAGAAAAATTCAGGCTACATGAAGGCTACCTCCTTGATATGTTTAAAGAGGTTTTGGTCTGGTTCATATCATTTCCCTCATAGTGAAAATTAGGACCTACCTGTCTAAGCCTTATACACATAAATAATGGTTTTAAGCTTTCAAATTTCACCTTTCATGCAATAAAGAAAAGTTTGAAGAAGGAACATGTTGTAACTTTGGTACTTTCCTTGGACCTTGACTTCGTGATTCATAATGATCAACTTTTCACTGTTTTCTTGTTTTGACAAACGCTACTGAGATTTTGAGGAATTTCCACCTAACTAACTGTTTGCCATGTTTCAGGAAATTTTAGGTCACATGTTTAAAGTAGGACTTTTGCATCATTGAATCAGTGTGATCCAAACGAATAATTGAATCTGAAGCTAGGAACTTTGTGGTGTGTAACTCACCTCCTGCCTTCCCAGTGTCTGTTCATCATTTGCAAGTCTGTACCACGGACAAGATGCACTGCAGTAAGTCACCCAAGCTCTTCCAAATAGATAGATAGATAGATTGCAGACCCAGAGCACCTGCTACTTAGAAAGACAAGGATAGAAAATGTAGAGCAATACCACCAGCTGCATATTCCCCTCTAAGCCACTGAAAATCCTGTCTTGGAGCGACATTACTATTCCTTCACTGTCAATGGGTTAAAATCCTTTTCAATTCCCTCACTATAGGTGTCCTACACCCGTTAAAGTGAGCATACAGATGTAATAGGTAGTGAAGAAAGCAGTTGGTATATTAGCCTTTATTGTGACAGGATTTGAGTACAGAAGTCAGGATGTCTTGCTGAAGTTGTGCAGGGCCTTGGTGAGACCACATCTAGAGAACTGTATTCAGCTTTGCTCTCCTTATCTGAGGAATGATGTTCTGGCTATGGAGGGAGTACACTGATTCCGACAATGACATTACTGATATATGAAAGACTTACTGGGCTGGTTAGGTCTATGTTCACTGGAGTTTAGAGAAATCAAGGTGGTAGGTTGGGATCTGCAGGTGGAATTTCATGGAAAACAATAACATTCTAACAGGATTAAACAGGCTGGCTGCAGCAAGAATGTCCACAAATACCAGGGAGTACAGAAATAGGGATCACCATTTGAAGTTAAGGGGTAGGCCATTTAGTAATGAGATGAGGAGAAATCTCTTCACCAGAGAACGGTGAGCCGGTGGAATTCTCTGCCACAGAAAACAGTTGAGGTCAAAACGTTGAATGTTTTCAAGAAGGAGTTAAATATAAGTCTTAAGGCTAAAGGGATCAGAGGGTGTGGGGAGAAATGAGAGTTCTGAGTTGAATGATCAACCATGATCACATTGAATGGTGATGGAAATGTGTTGCTGGAGAAGCGCAGCAGGTCAGGCAGCATCTAGGGAACAGGAGAATCGACGTTTCGGGCATTAGCCCTTCTTCAGGAATCGAAACCTTTGTAGAGGGAGAAAGAGAGCTTCTTCAAGGAAGGCATCCTTGTAAGAGGATTCGCAGTAGGTTGAAATCTTTGAAGAGAAAATAAGGTCTGCAGATGCTGGAGATCAGAGATGGAAATGTGTTGCTGGAGAAGCGCAGCAGGTCAGGCAGCATCTAGGGAACAGGAGAATCGACGTTTCGGGCATTAGCCCTTCTTCACATTGAATGGTGAAGCAGGCTTGGAAGATTGAATGACCTACGCCTGTTCCTATTTTCTATTTTTTCAAGTTAAAGACTGAAGTGGTTAAAACACAGTTCACCACCATCTCAAGGACAGTCACAGTTGGACAATAAATGCTGGCCTAGGCTGGGCAGCACACCCATTGATACATTTTTAAAATTAGTTGTGTAATTTTCAATCTAATCCAAAACAATACACTCAGAACATTTGATTGCAACAAGTTTAGCCTCCATACCTTATGTTTGAAAATTAATGCCAGCAACAGGCTCTGGTCATGCAATGAATGAACTCGTGTCAAATTCTTGTTTCCTGTACTCAGTAGAGGTATTAACTCATTCTAAATTGATTAGTACACCCAGTATATATTGAAGATAGGAAATTCATATAAGTGCATGAAAGATTTATACAAAAACATCAGACACAATGATTTCCAGCAATTAATCTTTACTTTCATAAGTTAAAGGCAGAATTCTGTACTTATGAACAGTAAAAGGTATTGATAGAAATATGTTGTAATATTGGTTGACCAATAGAATCGAAAGGTCTGTGGTATGGAGATTTTCAATGGTCTGGACGAATGTTATCAGTGGAGACCCACAGGGCTATGTTTTGGGATCCCTTTCATTTAATATGTTCATAAATGCTTTGGAGTCAGGCAAACACAAATAACTTAAAATTATACCAGGCACTGTAAGGCTGGTAGACTCCTCAGACGAATAAGCTAGACTTGAGAAGGATTTGCATGTGCTTGGGGATTGGGCATTCATGTAACAGATGAGATTAAATGCAGAGGAGTGTGTTACATAAGACAAAAAATATCAAGGAAGAGACGTTTGCTACACAGAAAAGGAATAAATATGGATCATGAAGGAAACCCAGGAAGGGGAGGGTGCGGGGGGGGGGAGCGGTGGGAGTGTGGTTTTCATTGACAAATGCTTGGCGTCAGTGGGTAAAGTAAATTTTAAATGCTGTGATACTTTAAATGGTCAGTATTGAGCTAAAAGTCTAAGGTATCTCTCTTGACAAGTTTCACATCCTACTGGATTTCACTTGTAATTCTGTGCATGGTATTGCTCACCACAGAGCAACAAGACTTTTGCAGTGATCAAGTGGGTATAGAATAGGTCACCCAAAAAGATTGATGGGATGACGGGTCTGAATTTTGAGGAGCAATTAGGTAAATTAGAGAGGTTCTATAGTTACTAGGTGCCATTTCCAAGCTGGGCAGGGAGATATTAGAGTTTGAAACCAGGAAGTGCAGGTTTCCCTGAATGCTGTGGAGTTTTAAAGTTCAGAGTGTGTGTATTTTTTTTGAGGCTCCTGGCCGAAAGGTTTGATGAATTGACGGGTGCAGCAAGTAAGATTAGTGGTGGTGAGAGGGACAGATGGTAGGAAGGGTCAGGGTGATTACACAGGGTAGGGTGATAATAGTGAGGACAGGGGGTATGGGTAATCCATACGAAGCCATGAATGATTTTAGGTGGGTCAGGACTGATTGAAAGTGCAGATCTTGGGAGGGTTTGTCGGCGGTGGGGGGGTGGTTTGTGGTAGCAGTTGTGTAAAACGAATGCTCATGCAGGTAAGCTTTTTAGATCTGGAGAAAACACTCTGACTCATCTTAGCTGACAGACTGCGAGATAAATGCATATATCTCCTAAGTCCAACCTGCTGGAATTTCTAGGCCTGAAAACTGGATGGGATCTGTAAAAATGCAATGTCACTTCAAATGAAGGTGAGTAAAGTTTGTGAGAAGATTTGTAGCTCGGGTGCTCGTTGTTGTGGTTCTGTTCGCCGAGCTGGGAATTTGTGTTGCAGACGTTTCGTCCCCTGTCTAGGTGACATCCTCAGTGCTTGGGAGCCTCCTGTGAAGCGCTTCTGTGATGTTCCCTCCGGCATTTATAGTGGTTTGAATCTGCCGCTTCCGGTTGTCAGTTCCAGCTGTCCGTTGCAGTGGTCGGTATATCAACACAACCAGCTATCCTTAGTAGCCACACACAGATGACAAGCAACATGAATTCGACCGGGACAACACTAC
>NC_057710.1:134207889-134224398 GCF_004010195.1 Chiloscyllium plagiosum | reverse complement strand
GATACCCAGCATGGGCAAAACCAATGTAGTGTATAAAATCCCATGCAAGGACTGCACAAAACACTACATAGGACAAACAGGAAGACAGCTAACGATCCGCATCCATGAACACCAACTAGCCACGAAACGACACGACCAGCTATCCTTAGTAGCCACACACGCAGATGACAAGCAACATGAATTCGACTGAGACAACACTACTATTATAGGACAAGCCAAACAGAGAACAGCCAGGGAATTCCTAGAGGCATGGCACTCATCCAAAGATTCAATCAATAAGCACATCGGCCTGGACCCAATATACCGGCCACTACAGCGGACAGCTGGAACTGACAACCGGAAGCGGCAGATTCAAACCACTATAAATGCCAGAGGAAACATCACAGAAGCACTTCACAGGAGGCTCCCAAGAACTGAGGATGTCACCTAGACAGTGGATGAAACATCTGCAACACAAATTCCCAGCTCGGCCAACAGAACCACAACAAGAAGGTGAGTAACTTCCTTAAGAGGTTTCCAGGACCAACAGATTGTTGCTTATGTCTGTTCATAGATCATAGAATCCCAAGTGTGGAAACAGGCCATTTGACCCAACAAGTCCACACCGACCCTCCAAACAATCCCACCCAGACCCAATCCCCTATCCTATTACTTTACATTTCCACTGACTAATGCACCTAACCTACTCATCCCTGAACACTATGGACAACTTAGCATGGCCAATTCACCTAACAAGCACAGCTTTGGACTGTAGGAGGAAACCAAAGCACCTGGAAGAAACCCACGCAGACACAGGGAGAATGTGCAAACTCCAAACAGACAGTCACCCAAAGCTGGAAATGAACCCAAGTCCTTGGATGTGTGAGGCAGCAGTACTAACCACTGAGCTACCAAGCCACCTTTTGTTTTTTAAACTTCCCCCACTGGACAAAGAAAACAACTGTTTTGGGAAGCACTTGCCATTTTGACGTCCTCTATAGGTCATGGCAAACTGATTCCTTTCAGGAGGAAGAGTGGGACAAGAAATCATGACTGTACTTGAAAGGTAACAATTTTCAAAATTAATCTGCCAGAAGACTGACCGTGATATTCACTGAACTTTAAACCACACCACTGAATTTGTTTGTAAACAATTACATGGCTGGATGCTCGGAGGTAGTTTTAAAAAATATTTTAACCCTTTCTACACACCAATCTCACTGTGCAGTCATTGGAATCAGAGCCATAATTTCACTGAGTATATGGGATATCTATAGAGCAGTCACCAGAGGGAGGAGCTAGGAGCTGGAGATATTGATTAATGCAAGTATATTTTAGAGCACGGTGTGTGATTGCTGGATATTGAGAGGCTGGATGATTCACTTGGAAGAGGGACAGATGTTAAACTGGCCAAATTACATGTTTATTGTTATCATCAAGCGCTGGGCATTTGCACAGGAAATGAGTTTTGTTTTAATTCATTCACAGGATGAAGGCTTCGCTGGTGAGGCAGCACTTATTACCCAGAGGGCAGTTAAGAGTCAACCACATTGTTGTGGACCTGGAGTCATACATAGGCCTGACCAGGTAAGTATGGCAGTTTCCTCTCAAAAAGGACATTCATTTTTCCGACAAGTTGCATTGGATTCATGGTTATCATTAGACTCTTAATTCCAGATATTTTATTGAAGTCAAATTCTACCATCTACCTTGGCAGGATTTGAACACATGACCTCAGTATTATCTGGGTCTCTGGGTTAACAGCCCAGCGATAATACTACGAGGTCATTGCCTTCCTCTACTTGGGTAGTGTCAATGTGAATTACAACATATGGGAATCACTCAGAGTAAGAATGTTGCAGTAATAATGGCAGAACTGGTAGTGTCCACTTTTATAGCCTGGAAGATGGACATTGCTGAATGTGATGTAGCTGGGTTTTTAGCAGTGGAGTGGCTTCATAGTTAATGTGTAACCTCTCAATGCCTGCCAGTAGATTTAACAGCATGCAAAACTCACATGTATTCAAGCTCTTAAAATCCTCCAGCTCTTCAAATCATTATAGATATGTTATTGCTAGTAACTTTTATTGGGGCATCCCAGAATGACAGTAAGGTGGAGACTAGTGGAGCTGAGGTAGTAAAGGGAATTTGTACCATGGGAGATAGAGTCTGAGCAGGAGATCTTGCACATCAATCCAGAACAAACCTAGCAATCTCCCTGCTTCCTGGATGCAATCTCCCTGCTTCCTCTTCTTTTTCAACTTGCTCCTTTTCCTATTTCTTCTACAAAATAGCCCCCTGATTCCAATGGGAATAGCTGAGCCCTCAGGATGTCAATGTTATGGAGCATGCCATCAACAATTTAAATGCACACTCCGGCATTTACTAAGAGGTGCTGACGTTAGGAGAATTGCTTCAGCATACCAAAGGTCTGCTCAGACATGGTGGTTCCCGCTCTCATTATACATAGACTGTCATTGTGTATTAGGGTGGCACAGGGAAATCATGGACAACATGTCCAGGGGAATAGCCTTTATTCCTGAGCAAACATCCACTGGATTGTCATGGGTGTGTAAAGGCGGTGGGAACTGCAGACTCTGGGAATAAAAACTTTGTAGTTGTTACTGGGACTGATGAGAAACATTCACTCTCATACCGTGTACTGTGGATGGTCAGTCACAAATTGCACGTTAATGGAATCGTCACCCTTTGTAATTCCTATATTTCTCCCTGTGACGATAGAGTTGGGTTCATTTGGAGTTTACCTAAGGAATCAGGACTGCTGTGCTGGAAAATCCATATGTGCACTCATTCTCCTGTCTTGGTTTAGATGGGCACAGTGTAGTCACCTTTCTTGATGTATTAAAACTCCAGTTGTATCAATGGATGACATGTTGGAACCTTTTGAATATGCTCCCCATTCACACATGGAAAGATTCAATTTCTTGGACATCTAATGCCACTGTGATTTTTACAACCATTGGCATCACCACTCCCACCCAGGTATAAGGCTCCAAGTTATGTTGAAGGAGCTGGCAAAGTTCTATAACCATTTCCTTGGTGTAGATGAATTGTATTAATAAGATGGAGGGATACAAAAGGCTTGATAGGGCTTTCTGTGCAGAATCCTCCTACTCCCTCTTGCTGATCTTGCCATCAATGCAGTCTCTGCTCCATTTGTTTGTCATGGGGAGTATATCCAAAAGTTTCCAACATGTCAGCCATTGATACAACTGGAGTTTTAATACATCAAGAAAGGTGCCTACACTGTGCCCATCTAAACAAAGAGAGGAGAACGAGTGCACATATGGATTTTCCAGCACAGCAGTCCTGATTCCTTAGGTAAACTCCAAATGAACCTAACCCTATATCCAAAGAAAGAAATACAAGGAGATGCATTTCAACCAATATCCAGCCATCCTTAATACTGCTTGCAAAAACCAGAAGATAACAAAATCTTCTGAGCAACAGGGAGACAAAAATAAGTGCTTCAACGATAGCAAACGTAAGCCAGCAGCACCTCACCTGCGAAAGCTATGACTTTGAGCTAGAAATAATTAGCACAGGCATTCAATGGATCTAAAAAGTCAGAGTTATAGCAAACTGCATCAAATCAGTCCAAACTGCTAACATCTCACTTAAATCTCTCCTAATTTATACACAGTACATCTATGCCAACTCCCTGCCCAGTCCATTGAGATGCCATGGGAATGTGTCACTGTCTGTGCCTGGCAGTGAAGCTGATGACATTTTATGTCATGTAACATCTTTTGTTTCACCATTAGCAGTGATGCTACAAAGCCAAATTCTGCAGCATCTTTATATACATTGTACTATAACATTTGTACAAGTTACAGAATTAATTTTACAGAAACTATGGTCTTTGTATATTTATATAGGATGGCATGGTGGCTCAGTGGTTAGTATTGCTGCCTCACAGCACCCGGGACCTGGGTTCGATTCCAGCCTCGGGCAACTGTCTGTGTGGAGTTTCCAGTCTGTGTGGAGTTTGCACATTCTCCCTACGTCTGCATGGGTTTTCCTCCGGGTACTCCGGTTTCCCCCCAAAATCCAAAGATGTGCAGGTCAGGTGCATTAGCCGTGCTAAAATGCCCATAGTGTTAGGTAGGGGTAAATATAGGGTAGGGGAATGGGTCTGGGTGGGTTACTCTTCGGAGGGTCAGTGTGGATTTGTTGGGCTGAAGGACTTGTTTCCATACTGTAGGGAATCTAATCTAATCATCATATAAAGAGAGATATATGTTCTTAAAATCACTTTAAGGATACAACTTCATTTAATAGGCTGCAAATTTGGGTCTTCCAAGTGATTTATCCATCAGTACAGTACATTTTAGATTGTAGAAACCAGTGCACGTGTGCTGTCCTGCTACTGTTGTCCCAGTTATTTACAGAGTAAAATTAGTTACTTTACCTTTAGTCAAGAAATAAAGGAGGCAGAAAGCAGAAATTCATAGACCTTCTGGACTTTCTTAGGGAAGGTGATAGAATTAATTATTAAGGAGCTCATTTTTTACCTTTATCGGTCAAAACAGAGATTATAAGTGCAGGGAGGTCATGTTGGTGCTGTACAAGATTTTGGTTAGGCTGCAGCTGGAGTAGTGTATGCAGTTCTGGTCACTGCACTGTTGGAACAATGGAGTGGTTATAGAGGAGATTCACACAAATGCTGCTGGGGATGAAACACTTCAGCTAATGAAGGAAGGCTGAATAAACTCAGGTTGTTTTCTTTGGAACACGGAAGGTTAAGGGGAGACCTGATAGATGTGTATAAAGTTGTGAGGGGAATGGACAGGGTGAATAGAAAGTGTACCGTGGTGTACCGTGTACCGTGAGTAATTTTGGCTCCGATATTTACGGAAAGATATCAATTCATTGGAGGCAGTTCAGTGAAATTTCACTCGGCTGATCCCTGAGTGGAGGGATTGTCTTCCAAGCAAAAGCTGGATAGGTTGGGATTTTACTCGGCAGAGTTTAGAAGAATGAGTGACGATTTCATTGAGACACATTGAATTCTTAAGGAGCTTGACAAGGTAAATACTGAGAGGATGTTACCCCTCATAGAAGGCACAGTCTCAGAATTATGGGGTGCCAATTTAAGACTGGGATGAAGGGGAATTTCTTCTCTCAGACGGCTGTGAATCTTTGGAAATCATTGTCACAGAGACCTGTGAGGACAATGTCATTGTAAACATTTAAAGCTGAGGTAGATTGGGGATCAGTCAGGAAATCAAAGATTGTAGGGAAAATGTAAAATTTGGAGGTCCGTTGTTGGATTGGGGTGTACAAACTTAAAAATCACATTACACCAGGTTATAGTCCAACAGGTTTGTTTGGAAGTACTAGCTTTCAGAGCACTGCTCCTTCATCAGGTGGTTGTAGAGTATAAGATCATAGGACACAGAATTTAATTACAAAAGTTTCTGTGCAATGTAAGAGCACATGACGAAGGGGGTAATATATTAGCAGATATAAAGGATTGATTAGATAAAGGAAGAAATCGGTGGGGATAAATGGCTCATTTTTGTGTTGGCAAGCTACAACTAGTAAAGTACGACAGAGATCAGTGCTGGTCCCTCAACTATATACCATCTATATCAATGATTTGGATAAGCGGACTGAATGCATGGTGCCAAATTTGGCAATGACACCAAGCGGGAAGGTAAATTGTAATGAAGAAGTAAGGCATCAACAAAGGGATACAGACAAGTTAAGTGTGCAGAAAGTGGCAGATGGAGTGTAATGTGGGAAAATGTGAACTTGTATATTTTGACAGGAAGAATAGAAAAGATGGATATTTAAATGGAGAGAGATTGTAGAAAGATTTGGGTGTCCTGGTGTGTGAAACACTGAACATTAGTTACAGATACAGCAAACTGTTAGGCAGACAAGTGGAATATTATAGTTTGTTACAAGAGGATTGGAACATAAATGTTTTACTGTCACTGTAAAGGATGCTGGTGAGACCAAACCTGGAGTACTGGTTTAATGCTTTAGAAGCAGTTTGGAGACAAAAAAAACTGCAGATGCTGGAATCCAAAGGTAGACAAACAGGAGGCTGGAAGAATACAGCTAGCCAGGCAGCATCAGAAGGTGGAGAAATCGGCGTTTCGGGTGTAACTGAAGAAAGGTTGCACCTGAAACATCAACTTCTCCACCTCTTAGAAGCAGTTGAGAGAGAGTTAATTCCACTCATTCTTGGGAAGAAGTGCTTAGCTTATGAAAGTGTCTTTAAATTTATTCAAGGCTGAGTTAGATCAATTTTTGATGGACAAGGGAGTCAAGGATTCCAGGATTCAGACTGGATAATGGAATGATACCATAACTAAATCAGCCGTGATCTTATTGAAAAGTGGTGCAGGCTCAAAGGGCCAAATGACCTACTTCCATTCCTGTGATCCACTGTTTCAGCACCAAAGTACTGCTGTGGAGCTTTGCACAGTTCCCAGATTTTTATTGTGGAAGTTTTAACCCATACGTATTCTGCTCCTTCAAAAGGATTGAATGAAGTGGAGAAAGCCTGTGAAGTTACAGTCTGTACACAGCTTTCTAGAAAGCCATTTCTCATTCTAATTCTCTCAACTGACTAACTTTCTGAAAGAGTTTCCTGATGTTACCTTCTTAAAAACACACAATGCATTTGCCTATATAGCTTTATATTTAGCTTGGAGGTGGTGAAGAGGCGAGCTGCATATCAGCAGTGAAGCAGACCCCTTATCTGTGGATGGTGCCTATAGGGGTCAATATGCAGGTCCCAAAGGAGGATGGGAATTTCAAAGGTAACAACTTTGATCAGGAATCTTTTTTATTAGTCATGTATTTAGGGATTGTATAAGCTAGAGATGTTAGGGTAGGCAAAAAGATTTGTTTAGACGGACACAGGAATGGGGAATATGGTAAAGGAGAGGAAAGATTCTCTCTGGAAGAACCGTGGTGACATGTGAAGGAAGATTCTACAATTGACTGTTGTTGGACCACATGGAAACCTTCATGAGTCCGTATTCCTCAATTTCTATGCCTCTCTTGATTTGATCCCTACTTTCCATCTATGTCTTGAGACACTACATTTTTGATATCTGTGTCTCTCTTCAATCCCCCATTCCCTACTTACCATTTCTCCCAAGTTATAAATTCTCCAATCATCATCGCTCCTTCAGATTCCCCATTTCTCAACTTCACCTCTCCTTCCATGATCTTCCACTCTGCAGTCTTCATTTCTCCACTGGACCCCCATTCTTCAAAACCCACCTCATACTGTCCAAAAATCCCATTCCAACTTCTGTCCTTAAGCTTGCATTCTCCCTTCTCAAGTTTGCAGATTACACCAAAATTGGCAGAGGTGCTGCATTTTGATAGGGCAAATCAGGGAGGTTTTATTCATTTAATGGTAAGGTTCTGGAGAGTTTTTCCGAACAAAGAGACCTTGGGGTGCAGCTTCATAGTTCCTTGAAATTGGATTCATAGGTAGACAGGTTACTGAGGAAGGAATCTGGTATGTTTGCCTTTATTGATTAATATATTAAGTGTATGAGTTGGGCGGTCATGTTGTACCTGTACAGGATAGTGGTCAGGCTACTTTTGGAATACTGTGTTCAATTCTGGGGTTCCTGCTTTAGGAAAGATGTTGTGAAACTTAGAGTCACAGAGTCATAGAGATGTACAGCATGGAAACAGACTCTTTCGTCTAACCTGTCCATGCTGACCAGATACCCCAGCCCAATCGAGTCCTACCTGCCAGCACCCGGCCCATATCCCTCCAAACGCTTTCTATTCATACCCATTCAGATGTCTCTTAAATGTTGCAATTGTACCAGCCTCCACCACTTTCTCTGGGAGCTCATTCCATACACGTACCACCCTCTGTGTGAAAAAGTTGCCCCTTCGGTCTCTTTTATATCTTTCCCCTCTCAACCTAAGCCTGTGCCCTCTAGTTCTGGACTCCCCCACCCCAGGGAAAGTGGCCTAACCAATGTCCTGTACAGCCACAACATGACCTCCCAACTCCTGTACTCAATACTCTGACCAATAAAGGAAAGCATACCAAACACCTTCTTCACTATCCTATCTACCTGCCCCTCCACTTTCAAGGAGCTATGAACCTGGTCTCTTTGTTCAGCAACACACACTCGAACCTTACCATTAAGTGTATAAGTCCTGCTAAGATTTGCTTTCCCAAAATGCAGCACCTCGCACTTATCTGAATTATACTCCATCTGCCACTTCTCAGCCCATTGGCCCATCTGGTCAAGATCCTGTTGTAATCTGAGGTAACCTTCTTCACTGTCCAGTACACCTCCAATTTTTGTGTCATCTGCAAACTTACTGACTGTACCTCTTATGCTCGCATCCAAATTATTTATGTAAATTACAAAAGGTAGAGGACCCAGCACCGATTCTTGTGGCACTCCACTGGTCACAGGCCTACAGTCTGAAAAACAACCCTCCACCACCACCCTCTGTCTTCTACCTTTTCAGTTCTGTATCCAAATGGCTAGTTCCCTCTGTATTCCATGAGATCTAATCTTGCTAATCAGTCTCCCATGGGGAACCTTGTTGAATGCCTTACTGAAGTCCATACAGATCACATCAACTGCTCTGCCCTCATCAATCGTCTTTGTTACTTCTTCAAAAAACTCAATCAAGTTTGTGAGACATGATTTCCCACGCACAAAGCCATGTTGACTATCCCTAATCAGTCCTTGCCTTTCCAAATACTTGTACATCCTGTCCTTCAGGATTCCTTCCAACAACTTGCCCACCAGCGATGTCAGGCTCACCGGTCTATAGTTTCCTGGTTTGTCTTTACTGCCCTTCTTAAACAGTGGCATCACATTAGCCAACCTCCAGTCTTCCGGCACCTCACCTGTGACTATCGATGATACAAATATCTCAGCAAGAGGCCCAGCAATCACCTCTCTAGCTTCCCACAGGTTCTAGGGTACACCTGAATAGCTCCTGGGGATTTATCCACCTTTATGCATTTCAAGACATCTAGCACTTCCTCCTCTGTAATCTGGACATTTTGCAAGGTGTCACCATCTATTTCCCTACAGTCTATATCTTCCATATCCTTTTCCACAGTAAATATTGATGCAAAATATTCATTTAGTATCATCCCCCATTTTCTGCAGCTCCACACAAAGGCCACCTTGCTGATCTTTGAAGGGCCCTATTCTCTCTCTAGTTACTTTTTTGTCCTTAATATATTTGTAAAATCCCTTTGGATTCTCCTTAATTCTATTTGCCAAAGCTATCTCATGGCCTCCTGATTTCCCTCTTAAGTATACTCCTACTTCCTTTATACTCTTCTAAGGATTCACTCAATCTATCCTGTCTGTACCTGATATATGCTTCTTTTTTCTTAACCAAACCCTCAATTTCTTTCGTGATTCAGCGTTCCCTATACCTACCAGCCTTCCCTTTCACCCGGTCAGGAATATACTTTCTCTAGATTCTTGTTATCTCATTTCTGAAGGCTTCCCATTTTCCAGCCGTCCCTTTACCTGCGAACATCTGCCTCCAATCAGCTTTCGAAAGTTCTTGCCTGATACCGTCAAAATTGGCCTTTCTCCAATTTAGGACTTCAATTTTTAGATCTGGTCTATCTTTTTCCATCACTATTTTAAAACACGTAGAATTATGGTCACTGGCCCCAAAGTGCTCCCCCACTGACACCTCAGTCACCTGCCCTGCCTTATTTCCCAAGAGTAAGTCAAGTTTTGCACCTTGTCTAGCAGGTACATCCACATACTGAATCAGAAAATTGTCTTATATGCACTTAAGAAATTCCACTTCATCTAAACCTTTAACACTATGGCAGTCCCAGTCGATGTTTGGAAAGTTAAAATCCCCTACCATAACTACCCTATTATTCTTACAGATAGCTGAGATCTCCTTACAAGTTTTTTTCTCAATTTCCCTCTGACTATTAGGGGGTCTATAATACAATCCCAATAAGGTGATCATACCTTTCTTATTTCTCAGTTCCACCCAAAAAACTTCCCTGGATGTATTTTCGGGAATATTCTCCCTCAGCACAGCTGTAATGCTATCCCTTATCAAAAATGCCACTCCCCCTCGTCTCTTGCCTCCCTTTCTATCCTTCCTGTAGCATTTGTATCATGGAACATTAAGCTGCCAGTCCTGCCCATCCCTGATCCATGTTTGTGTAATTGCTGTGATATCCCAGTCCCATGTCCCTAACCATGAGCCCTGAGTTCATCTGCCTTCCCTGTTAGGCCCCTTGCATTGAAATAAATGCAGTTTAATTTATTAGTCCTACGTTGTCCCTGCCTGCCCTGACTGTTTGGCTCACTTCTGTTCTCAACTGTACCAGTCTCAGATTGATCTCTTTCCTCACTATCTCCCTGGGTAATGCCATCCATCACATAATTCCTGCCTAACTCTCTGTAATCTCCCTTCAGAATCTCAACCTTTTCCCTTCCTATATCGTTGGTTCCAATGTGGACAATGACCTCTTGCTGGCCCCTCTCCCCTGTGAGAACATTCTGCACCCTCTCTGAGACATCCTTGATCCTGGCACCAGGGAAGCAAAACACCATTCTGCTTTTTCTCTGCTGGCCACAGAAACGTCTGTCTGTACCTCGGACTACAGAATCCCCTAACACAATTGATCTCTTGGAAGCCGACATACCCTTCATTGCATTAGAGCCAGTCTCAATACCAGAAACTTGGCTGTTCGTGCTACATTCCCCTGAGAATCCATCACCCCCTACATTTTCCAAAACAGCATACCTGTTTGAAATGAGTATATCCACAAAAGACTCCTGCCCTAGGTGCCTACCTCTCTTACCCTTCCTGGAGTTAACTTATCTATGTGACTGTATCTGAGACTTTCCCCCCTTCCTATAACTGCCATCCATCACATACTGTTGCTGTTGCAAATTCCTCATCGCTTCGATCTGATAAGATTTGTATCCAACAGCATTTATTGTAAATATAATCTGCAGTAACCCTTAAACTCTTTTTAAACTCCCACATCTGCCAAGAAGTACATATCACTTTACAAAAGGCCATTTTTGCTCCTTCACAATCTACAAACCCAAAAAATAACACAATCTTATTCTCTACAAAACACTGCACACCAGGTTAAATTAATAGTTATGGCTTATGTTTTAAGTTTAATCAAGAGACTTATCTCCAAAAACATATAATCAAGAAAGAACCCACTGTACTCACTACTGCAGCCTTTCTATTGGACAGACTTAAAACAACGATTAACTTATCTGTGTTGTGTACTTCGCACATACAAGTTCCTCCAAGATTAGTTGTGAAATTCACTGTTTGTTAATTTTCCCAGACACACTCCGATGTCCAGCGATACATGAATTCAAAAACAGCAAAGGCAGTAACTGTGCAGGTTCTCTTTCTCCCTCTCTCTCTCTCTCTCTCTCTCTCTCCTGCACTGTCCTCACCATGTGCTTCCTTTATCTGTACTTCTCCCTTTTAAAACTGCTGTTGTTTTGACTTTTTTCCCAAAGTTCCAAAACAATGCAGCAGCATATAAAACAGTAATTGCTGCTCCTGGGATTCAAGGAAATCACCTCCAGCACCTAAAACACCTCAAAAAAAAGGAGCAGCTCTTACCTCCAGAAATTTTTCCCGTCCTCGATCTTGGACTGAAAGGGTTCAGAAAAAATTTAAAAGGATATTGCCAGGGTTGGAGGATTTGACCTATAGGGAGAGGCCAAATAGGCTGGGAATATTTTCCCGGGAGCATTGAAGGCTGAGGGGTGACCTTATAGAGATTTATAAAATCAAGAGGGGCATGGATAGGGTGAATAGCCAAGTTATTTTCCACAGAGTAGGTCAGTCCAAAACTAGAGGGCATAGGTTTGCATTGAGAGGGTAAAAATTTAAAGTGACCTAAAAAGCAATGTTTTCACCAGAGGGTGGAATGTGTATGGAATGAGCTACCAGAGAAATTGGTGGAGACTGGTACAATTGCTACATTTAAAAGGCATCTGGATGGGTATATGAATAGGAAGGGTTTAGAAGGATATAAGCCAAGTGCTGGCAAATGGGACCAGACTAATTTGGGGGATGTCTGGTCAGCCTGGATGAGTCAGACTGAAGAATCTGTTTCTGTGCTGTACATCTCTCTGACTCTATGACTCTCAAAAGGTCCCACCATCCCCCCAGCCTGTACTCGGGCAGCCCCACAATTTCTGAGTTCTTTCCCCAAATTTGAACTTTGTTGCCTCCCAGTTCCAGGTACTTTAGCGGTTTTCAGCTAATGCACCAGTTGATTGTGGATCTCTGTGTCAGTAGACAGTCTGAACATCGAATCCAAAGCCCAGCTTCCCTGAACAGCTACTGATGATGTTGCAATGGAAGAGCATGCTGTGTGGATGGGGAAGTGTAGTGGAACTCTGCACATGAGAAATTCAAAGCTCTGAACTCCTAAAGACAAAGCTTGGGAAAGGAATGACCAATTTTGGAGAATTCCCAAGTTTTCAATTCTATCGATGTGTAACTGGTATGTAACAGCATCATTCATTGGAAACATCTTGTGACAAAGTGATACTGTCCCACCTGTGGGCTGAAAGGCCTGGATTTAAGTCCTGCCCTGCTCCAGGGGTGTGTAATAACATATCTGAACAGGTTGATTAGAAAATATTCATTGTCAAGATCTTGCGCCTCAGTGGTAGTGTCTCTACCTCAGGGCCAGAAGGACAGGGTTCATGTCCTACCCTGCACCACATGTGTGACTGCACAGTTAATTTGAAATGCCTTCATAGCAAAGATCTGTCACAGGTTTTGAATTACTAGCTCAGAAAATTGGGGGCTGGCTGGTGGCTTAGAGTGGCAACTTAATTATAAAATCATTAAAGTTTAATAATAAAAGAAGCCAGGGATGAGTCCATCATTATTCAAGTAGCATTTTAAATTACAGTAGGGCTTACTACTTCAATCAATTTCAAACCAAGACCTCAGTCCTTTACTCGTGTAAAATTAAGTCCTCGTGTCAGCTCAGTATTTATATCAGTATATGGATGCATGGTATTTTTGTCATAAAAGTGTACTTTGGTATGAAATGCCTTAAAGCACATAGAATTGTTTTTGAAAGACTTGCTTTAATTGTGCTTTGATTCATGGCAAGATGTCTCTGTTTCATATTTTGTTATAAAGATACTATTTTAGGAACATAAGCTTTCACTAGTGTATTCACCGGCCTTATTTCTTACACTTCCATGAGTTTGCCATAGCAGACGCTGGAAGATCATACATATGTATGAAAGGAGAAGCTCTCATAGCACTCATTAACATTGACAAAGAATACCTCGAGCTGTGAGTGTTAGGAACTCCACACAGCCAGGAAAATGGAATTATATTAAGGCATCATCAGCTTACTGAAGCACTGAGTTTATTCCTCAGTCGATAGACCTCTGCGTCCTCACATTATCACTTGCAGCAAGGCTATTATTTGCTAATTCTTTTTATTCCCTCGAAAAAAAACCAATTAGATAAAAACAGGCTCCTCCTTTTATTAAAGAGCAAATGATGAGAAATGAAAGAGCAGAGAAATACAATTTATGGATTAAATTCCTCTCATAGAAGAAGTGAAAAAAAGAAAAATCCGATTTAGCATGTTGAATATCTCTATTATAGCTCATTCAGTGCCTCTTTGCAACTCTGTGGATTTTTGTTTTGTGATTAATCCTCATTTTACCCATGCCCGGCTCAGTTTCAATAATGTACGTGCTGGTGCTTCGGCTGGGTGGATGCAGAGGCCTCCTTTTCTTCCCTGTTAATTGGTTGAGACCACCAGAATTCGGAGGCTACAGATGTCGCTGATAGTTTGCCTAGGGAGCACATTCAGGCCCATCTGTTGCGGTCTAGAAGCCTGTTCTTGTGTCCAAAAGGCCCTAATTTGATTCTTGTCAGAAACTAATGTAAATGCAGTTTACCTCTTGGGTCACTGCTGGGTTTTATGCCAGTGAGGTCTCCCCCTCCTCCCCCATTTTTAGACGAAGGTTGAATAGGAAAAAAGGAGTTTCAATGTAAACTAAAGAAACCCTTCATGTTAATGCATATTACAAACCACAATGTCTGCCTTACAATAGGGTTTTAATTTTATTCTGCATATAATTAATTGAATCCTTATAATAAGATTGTGGAAAGAAATAGAAAGTCCAACAATTGACATTTAAGTGGGAACTGTTGAAATTTAAGTTAAGGTGGCTTTCAGATCCCAAGAGATACTGCATTCACAGTTTCAAGTGCAAATCAATCAATAACTTATATTACAAATATTTCTGCATTAATTGAAGACTGCAATAATCTTGCCTTTATGGTTTGCAACATCTTTGCCCCTAGGTTGTATTAAATCTAAAATTGTGTATAGAGCCAATAATAAGCTAGTTGCTAATTCCTATCTTTGGATGCAAACTGACATAAATAATATTGATCAGTGGAAACTTTCACAAGACAGGGCTGCGAATTCTGATTCCTTTCTTTGGTTTGGTCTATTTTGCAGTTGTTCATCTATGGATTAACCCGTGAGCTTTCTGAGAGGCGAAAGTTATAGTAAATATGACTGTTCTGCAATGCGTCCAACTGCGGACAACTATTTGAATTATTTTTAATTGATCTTATTTTTAGCTGCTGTATTATCTCCTTTATTTACTATTCTCCCTCCCTTCCCCCCCTTCCCATCCACAGTATTCTTTTTTTAAGTTCACGTGGGGGGCAATTTCAGCTTAATTGAGATCAGGGAAGCCGTCCCTAGAGAAAATACAAGTGCCAATTTTAATCTGCAAATGAAGTCTGAGTAACTTTGCATTATAATTATTTTGCTGCCCCTTCCCTTCCTTCTCTCCCTTCTGCCTTTAGCTTTATTTATAAATCTCCGGTATAAACCGGTAAGCCACAGATAAAATGAAATGTACTGCTTGTGACTTCCAGCTCTTAATGGGTCAGAATTTGTGAACCAGTGTTTTGGAAGTGAAAAAGGTTTCAGGAATTTTTGTTTTGAGAAAGAAATGGGAAAGAGATTTGGTATCATAAAAGGCAGCAGACCTCTGGAATCCGGGTAAAAGCAGCTCTGGTGAAGGAAGAAGTTACGTTAAACATTACATATACAGCACTTCTGAAAGCCTCCAGATGCCTCAAAACACTTCATATCTAACAAGGTACTTTTCAAAGTAGGAAAAGCAGCAGCCAAAACAACAGGAGAGATATGGCAAGATTATCTTTTTTTTGATGATGTTTGAGTGTTCAATGTGGACAGCATAAGGTATATGGGTATGGTGGGGATGGGGTTGTGTAGTCTGTCATTTATCGTAAAAGTGAAAATGTACATACTTTGTAAAGAGAAAGGTGCTTGGAATTGGAATGTGGAGTTGAGGCTTCGATCTGATCAGTCCTGATATTACTAAATGGCAAAGTAGGCTTGAGGGGATGAATGGCCTCATTCTGCTCCTAATTTGTTTGTAAATATTGTATGTGCACGCTAGGTAATGGTTCTAAAGGCTGTCATTTTGTAAAATATATCTCTCAAAGACAATCCTCCCTGCGAAATAAAGTCGGGCACTATGTTCCAATAATCTAAACTTCAAAGCATAATGACTGCAAACAAGATCAACACTACCTGTTGACACTTCTGGGGTTTAGTTCTTCTTTGAGAAACCCTACCACAAATTCCCAGTGGAGGTCTCCGTAGAAACATGTGAATCAGGAGCAGAAGTGGACCATTTGGCATCTTCGAGCCTGCTCCGTTCAACATTTAGAGTCATAGAGTCATAGACATGTACAGCATGGATACAGACCCTTCAGTCCAACCCGTCCATGCCGACCAGATATCCCAATCCAATCTAGTCCCACCTGCCAGCACCTGGCCCATATCCCTCCAAACCCTTCCTATTCATATACCCATCCAAATGCCTCTTAAATGTTGCAATTGTACCAGCCTCTACCACTTCCTCTGGCAGCTCATTCCATACACGTACCATCCTCTGCATAAAAATGTTGTCCATTAGGTCTCTTTTATATCTTTCCCCTCTCACCCTAAACCTATGCCCTCTCGTTCTGGACTCCCCCACCCCAGGGAAAAGACTTTCCCTTATGACCCTATCCATGCCCCTCATAATTTTGCAAACCTCTATAAGGTCACCCCTCAGCCTCCGACACTCCAAGGAAAACAGCCCCAGCCTGTTCAGCCTCTCCCTATAGCTCAAATCGTCTAACCCTGGCAACATCCTTGTAAATCTTTTCTCAACCCTTTCAAGTTTCACAGCATCTTTCCGATAGGAAGGAGACCAGAATTGCACGCAATATACCAACAGTGGCCTAACCAATGTCCTGTACAGCCGCAATATGACCCCCCCCCCAACTTCTGTACTCAATACTCTGACCAATAAAGGAAAGCATACCAAATGCCTTCTTCACTATCCTATCTACCTGTGACTCTACTTTCAAGGAGCTATGAACCTGCACTCCAAGGTCTCTTTGTTCAGCAACACTCCCTGGGACCTTACCATTAAGTGGATA
>NC_057710.1:134203357-134206440 GCF_004010195.1 Chiloscyllium plagiosum | reverse complement strand
TCCATCAAGGACGGACACCTCAGCACCACACTCTACCGCAAACTCACAGACAACCTCACAATGCTACACTTCTCCAGCTTCCACCCAATACATATTAAAACAGCCATTCCCTATGGACAAGCCCTACGCATACACCGGATCTACTCAGACGAGGAGGAACGTGATGGACACCTGGAAGTACTCAAGGATGCCCTCACAAGAACGGGGTACGATGCTCAACTCATCGACCGCCAGTTCCGACGTGCCAGAGCAAGGAACCGTAATGACCTCCTCAGGCCTCAGGAGACAGACACGTGCTGCAACTGACAGGGTACCCTTCGTTGTTCAGTACTTCCCAGGGGCTGAAAAAGTACGCCATGTTCTTCGTGACCTGCAACACATTATCAATGAGGATGAGCACCTCACCAAGACCTTCCCCACAACTCCACTACTTGCCTTTAAACAACTGCCAAACCTCAAACAGATCATTGTTCGTAGCAAACTGCCCGGCTCTCAGGACAACTCCATACAACCCTGTCACGGTGGACGCTGCAAGATGTGTCAGATAGTGGACATAGATACCACTATGTACATGGCAGGTACTCATGTGACTCAGCCAACGTCTCTATCTTATACGTTGTAGGCAAGGATGCCCGGAGGCATCGTACATTGGGGAAACCGAGCAAAGGCTATGACAATGGATGAATGGGCACCGCACAACAATCAACAGACAGGAGGGTTCCCTCCCAGTTGGGGAGGGACTTCAATCTCTTCCGGTCGAAGGGTGTGGTCCGATAAGTTGACAACAGACTTCCCTGCAGTGATAGTGTTGTCTACTGTGGTTCCAGGGCGGGCTTTGGTATTACTGATAAGAATGCCAAGCTTCTCCAGTTTTTTGTTCTTGGCATGCATGTAGGTGGTGTAGTTTTGTCGCCTTGTCTGTTTGGCAATGTCACATAATTGTACTGATGTATCCTGTGTGCAGGCTGTGAGTGTTGACTCCATCTGAATTTCAAGGTTGTGGCATCTGCTGTAGAGTTGGTGCATGAGATGATTGAGAAGTTTACGAGAGGTGCGGTAGCAAAGTCTCTCTGCGTAGTCTGTGTTGTAGGTCGACCTAACTGGGTTCGTGATCCGTAATCCTTTCGGTATCTTTCCTGCTTGCCTGCATTCCTGTAGAATGTAGAAGTCCTGAGTAGGGGATCTCAACTTCTGCCCCACCACCAAAATGGACCGTTGGTTCTGGCCGCAGACACAGAGGAGTTCATCAGACGAATGAGACTCCGGGAATTCTTTCAAGATGCCGGCAGTGATCCCACTGAGCCCACTGATGAACTAGAACAGTCATCACAGGGGTCTGTAGAGGAGCGACCAAAGAAGGTGTCAACATGGACCCCACCGGAGGGCCACTGCCCTGGGCTTGACATGTATGCTCAAACTGTCAGGAAATATATAAATGCCAGATTCATCAGCCGTACCCACAAGGTAGAGCAAAACATCACATGTTCACAACGCAATGCCATCCAGGCTCTCAAAACCAATGACAACATTGTCATCAAACCAGCGGATAAAGGAGGAGCTATTGTCATTCAGAATAGAACAGATTACTGCAAGGAAGTGTACCAACAACTGAACAACCAGGAACACTGCAGGCAACTACCAGCTGATCCGACCAAAGAACACACCCGAGAATTAAACACACTGATCAGAACTTTGGATCCAGTCCTTCAGAGCTCCCTACGCACTCTCATCCCACGTACTTCTCGTGTAGGCGACTTCTACTGCCTTCCAAAGGTACACAAAGCCAACACACCGGGACGTCCCATCGTGTTGGGCAATGGGACCCTATGTGAGAATCTCTCTGGCTATGTGGAAGGCATCTTGAAACCTATTGTACAGGGGATCTCCAGCTTCTGTCGCGACACTACGGATTTCTTACAGAAACTCAGCACCCACGACCCAGTCGAACCGGGAACATTCCTCATCACAATGGACGTTTCCGCACTCTACACCAGCATCCCCCATAAGGATGGCATCACGGCAACAGCCTCAGTACTCAACACCAACAACTGCCAGTCTCCAAACACCATCCTACAACTCATCCGCTTCATCCTCGATCGTAATGTCTTCACCTTTGACAACCAATTCTTCATCCAGACACACGGAACAGCCATGGGGACCAAATTTGCACCCCAATATGCCAACATTTTTATGCACAGGTTCGAACAAGATTTCTTCTCTACGCAGGACCTCCAATCAACATTGTACACCAGGTACATTGATGACATTTTCTTCCTCTGGACCCATGGCGAGGAGTCATTGATAAAACTACACAGTGACATCAACAAGTTTCATCCCACCATCAAACTCACCATGGATTACTCTCGACTGTCTGGCTCATTCTTGGACACGTGTGTCTCCATCAAGGACGGACACCTCGGCACCACACTCTACCGCAAACCCACAGACAACCTCACAATGCCACACTTCTCCAGCTTCCACCCAAAAATATTAAAACAGCCATTCCCTATGGACAAGCCCTACGCATACACCGGATCTGCTCAGATGAGGAGGAACGTGACGGACACCTGGAAGTACTCAAGGATGCACTCACAAGAACGGGGTACAATGCTCAACTCATCGACCGCCAGTTCTGACATGCCACAGCAAGGAACCGTAATGACCTCCTCAGGAGACAGACACGTGCTGAAACTGACAGGGTACCCTTCGTTGTTCAGTACTTCCCAGGGGCTGAAAAATTACGCCATGTTCTTCGTGACCTGCAACACATTATCAATGAGGATGAGCACCTCACCAAGACCTTTCCCACACCTCCACTACTTGCCTTTAAACAACCGCCAAACCTCAAACAGATCATTGTTCATAGCAAACTGCCTGGCTCTCAGGCCAACTCCATACAACCCTGTCACGGTGGACGCTGCAAGACGTGTCAGATTGTGGACTTAGATACCACTATTACGCATGGGAACACCTCCCACCTTGTACATGGCAGGTACTTATGTGACTCAGCCAACGTTGTCTATCTTATACGTTGCAGGCAGGGATGCCCAGAGGCATGGTACATTGGGGAAACCGAGCAAAGG
>NC_057710.1:134138017-134203226 GCF_004010195.1 Chiloscyllium plagiosum | reverse complement strand
TCCCACACTCACACATGCACCCCCTCACAGACTTAAGACACTCTGCACTCACTACACACACACACACACTTCCTCACACTCACAACCCACACCCCAGACAGACACACACACAGACAAAGGCCCACATGCACACATATATTTTGTGTGGTGAATTTTTTTGGTACTTTCAGAGTTACATTGCACTTTGCTCAAAAACTGCATACATTCATGTAGAACTCTGAGCTCAAAAACTGCATGAATTTATGTAAAACTCTGTTATCTCACTTTTCTGATTAGAAGCAATCTAAACATCAGGTCAAAGACAGAGAACACGGGGCTAACACCTTCAACATATTGTCTAGCTGTCACCATTGTTAACAGCTAACCCGAGAATGCAACTTTAAAAAAAAGGGTTTTGTGATTTATACATGAAAGAAGTGAAACTATCACTGTATTCTAACAGATGAAACGCTTAACAGACAATGTATAATTTCAGTTATATCACACTGCAAATTTTTGCTATAAATTCTGTGTTACGATCGAGCCCTCCACAATCACCTGATGAAGGAGAGTCACTCTGAAAGCTAGTGTGCTTCCAATTAAACCTGTTGGACTATAACCTGGTGTTGCGTGATTTTTAACTCTTCAGAGGGTCAGTATGGACATGTTGAGCCAAATGGCCTGTTTCCATACTGTAAGGAATCTAGTCTAATTTAATCTAAAAATTTGATCAGATTGTACTGATTGGTTTCCATTTTGTTTAGATGTCATTATGGAGTTTGTTACTGGTGGATCCCCCTTCTCAATCACATGGTATGTCATTATTGGATTATAATTCATCTTACTGAATTAGAATTTTGTGAATCAGTGCATTGGATTGAAAAAAGGTTCAGGAGTTTTCATTTTAAAAAAAGCAAAAGACTATTACTATGGTCTTCCTGCACATTGCTAAAATCCAGTGATATTTAAAGACCCGAATACTACATTAGGAACAACGAGACTCATGATATGAAAGGAGTATGAGCGAAGTCACACTTGCACCCACCAGAAAGAAAAGATTTTTGCCCTGTTGTTTGTTGTCACTGAGACAAATGAGGATTTGATCTATCAGTGGTCCAGATGGCATTTTATCCCCCAGTGGCTGTAACACTGGGAAAGCAGATTTACATTTCCCATTGGGAGGGAGGGGATAAATCACAAGGAGAAAATATTATCACAAAAAAATGGTTCCCTTGAAACAAAAGTTGAAATTGCTGAAGAAACCCAATAGGTCTGGCAGCAGTCATGGAAAGTAGAGTCAACATTTTAGGTGCAGGGATCATACATCAGAACTAATTGTAGCTAGGAAAAGGTGATATTTATGCTGAAAACTAGGGCTGGGAGGGAGACGGAGGGGAGGGAAGTGAACAGTAGGTGGAGATGGAGCCCAGAGAGAGAAAACAGCAGTTTGGCAAACAAAAGACGGCTATTGGTGAGCTAGGGAGAAAGAAGAGCTGCTAATGGGGGCCATCAGTGGGTGAAAATGGGTTGTCTATGATGAAAACAGCCCATGAAGCTTGGGGTGTGTGGGGTAGCTAAAAAACCCAAAAGAGAGTGCTCAATTTCTAAAATTATTTGAACTGGAGATTGAGTCAAGAAGGCTGCAGAGTCCTCAGATGGAAAATGAGATGCTGTTCCCTTGTTTTGGAGCGCTGCAGGAGGCCCAAGACAGAATTGTTGGCATGGGACCATGATGACTTGTTGAAATGGCAGGCAACAGGAAGCTCAGGGTCAGCTCAGAATGTCAATGTTCCGCAAAGCGGTTGCCAGTCTGCATTTCATCTTCCCAAGGTAGAGGAGACCACAGTGTGAGCAGCAAATATAGTAGCCTGGATCGAGTTATTCACTCCTTTCCCCTCCCCATCCCTAGTCTTCAGCATAAATACTAACTTGTCCTAGCTACAATCAGTTCTAAGAAGGGTCACTGGATATGAAATATTGACTCTGCCTTCTCCCCACAGATGCTGAGTTTTTCCAGCAATTTCTGTTTCTTATTTCAAACTTCCAGCATCTGCAGTCTTTGTTTGTTTCATCATTCTTCTGATACCGATTGAGACCCAGGACAGCATTTTCACTGCCATGTGGGGATGAGAGCAGAATTGGGTGGGCAGACAGCCAGACACAAATAGCTACGGCGCTGGGCAAACTGTTGGTTTGCTGTCTAGCCATTTTCCCAGAGCCCGGCTGACGGGAGGGAGACCTACGCAACCAGCCCAACCCGATTCAGGTAGGGTAATCATGGGGCAATTAATATTGGCTGACTGAAATCTTCCATCTCGCTAACAAACTTCCCACAATTAAAATCACACAACACCAGGTTATAGTCCAACAGGTTTAATTGGAAGCACACTAGCTTTCGGAGCAACGCTCCTTCAACAGGTGGTAGTGGAGGACTCAATCCTAACACACAGAATTTATAGCAAAAATTTACAGAATGATGTAACTGAAATTATACATTGAAAAATTGATTGTCTGTTAAGCCTTTTAGAATACCGTGATAGTTTCACTCCTTTCATGTGTAAATCACAAAACCTTTTTTTAAAAAAGTTGCATTCTCAGGTTAGCTGTTAACAATGGTGATAGCTAGACAATATGTTGAAGGTGTTAGCCCCCTGTGTTCTCTGTCTATGCCATGATGTTTAGATTGATTCTAATCTAAAAAGGTGAGATAACAGAGTCTTACATAAATTCATGCAGTTTTTGAGCTCAGAGTTCCCACAATTAGAGTGGCCTCCGGGTGGCAGAGTGTAGCAACAGTTGCCAATTTTAAAATTAAATTTTTATGAAATTACTGAAAGGATAATTCCTTGGTCCCCTCCCCAGAATCAGCAAGCTGTTGCTTCTTTCAAGCTTGAGGACCTTCTGTTGGCAGTCAGTCTAGGTTGAAGAGTTTGCCCCTATCCTCCATTGAATAGCTAGCATGTCTATATATTACTAACTGGCCAATTAAGGAGCAGGAGGCCTCTTATGGCACAGTCATAATGTCCTTACCTTTGAGCCAGGAGACCTGGGTTCCAGTCCTGCCTGCTCCAGAGGTATGTGACAACATCTCTGAGCAGGATGTTTCAAAATATCTCCTCATTCCTGGCCAGACGGTCCAGCTTCAAGTCCTGTTTGCCAGAGCTGTATCATGTGGTGTCTGAAAAGTTTGATTGATAACCATTAAAATCACTGTTACTCACACAGTGTGGTGTCAGGACCCCTGGTTGTCAGGGTCCAGACTCAAAATTCTGCATCTCATGTCAGTGCAACTATGAAAAATAGCTGTGAAAACAAATCCATACCAGCATGTTTCTGACAGATGCTGAATCCAGGAGCACCTTTGTTTTGTACAAAATACCAAATTCTGCCTATATTATTAGCTGCTATTGGATTTTATGCTCCTGGGCCTCCTTGCTTGTACCTCAGTGTGAAAATCTGTTTCCCAGTAACCAAGTTATGAGCCTTTTCACCAGGTGGCAGTGCTCTGGTTTGTTACTGGATGCAGGATCCACAATATTTCAGTCCGAATCTCACTATTTGAATTCAGGTTTCAAAACAAAAACAAAATTGGTAAAATAGTAGAATAGCACAAAAATGCAACAGGTTCACTAATGTCCTTCAGGGAGAGAAATATACTGTCTTTACCTGATCTGACCTCTGTGTGACACCAGTGGCCCTGTGTTAGCAATCTTCTGAACCGGCCTGGCAAACTCCAGGTGAACTACAGAGGTTCAGGTCCAGGCTTGTCAATACCACAGGGAACCAGCAGCAATTGCAAATCTTTGATGGGCTGTTCTCCTCCTGAGAACACAGTTCCAGCTGTCAGTACAGTATAGCTGCATATTACTTATTTCTCAGGTTAACGTTGCAGTGTCAGCTGTCTAACCAAAACCCAATACTCCAGCAATGATGTTTTTGATGGGAGTCTTGGCCAACACCAGTTTAACACTGAGGAACAAGAACTGCCAATTCTTGATTTCCATCAATGACTACTTGATCATTTTCAGTGTTAATGTTTGACAGTGTGGTGACCTAGTCTCTGAAGGGCTTGCAGTACAGTTTCCTTCATAATTTGTTGAAGCATTGGCTTGGATTTTACACTTTCTAACCAATGTATTTGAAAGTGGTTGGGAGGTGGTAGGATATGTAAAGAGCCAACCTGTTACATACCCACCTACCTGTGACCTATCTCAAATTTTAATGAGATAGAGTTGATGTGTCAGGCAGGCCATCTGCTCCTATTGAGGCCCTCAAGTGGTTATTAATTGACCATTTAAGGGACCCCTTTCTGCCTCCATTTTTTTTTCACACTACAGGCCATGGTCCATTCAAGGAGGGTCAGCAAGGGGGTGTAACTTCTTTTGAGACTCCCTGTCCCTTTTGAGGCCCCTCCAACAAGGTAATTCCACCCCCTTTACCTGCAATCCCCTCTCTCCAGTTTCTTCAACCCTGAACCTCACCTCCCCCTGCACCATCTCTGGTAATCTGCCAGCCTCACTGCAGGAATACACCATTGTTGTCCCTGTTGTCTGGACTCTGTCAGCTCCTCCGCTTTCAAGTTTCCTGTAGCCCAGCAGTGGCCACCACTCAGAGATCTACCTGTCAAGTGGATTAACTGTCACCTCTATAGCCCCAGCAGGATCAGATTTAAGGTGGGACTTCCTAATGAGATCTGGGTAGAAGTGTTTCCTCACAGCCTCCAGCATTAAATGCTGCAGAGTATCTTGGGTGGACTTCCTCAGCCCACCCCCACCTTTTTTAGGCAGGTTTAGGTTGTAGGTACGTTGTGCTCCATAAAATCCAGCCAGTGGTGTGGGATTGGATTTATGTACAGGCCTGACTGGCCAGATATGGCAGGTTTCTTGGCACAATTAGTCAGGTTTTACGATAATCCAATAGTTGTTTTTTGAGCACTTCCCTGAAGCCAGTCTACAATTATCATGTTTGCCATGGCTAGATTGAATCCACAACTTCTGAGTCATTAGACCAATAAATAACCACCAACCTCATGTGCCCTAGACTGTCCAACAATGTATGTCTGAGATTACAGAGTCGATAAAGTGTGGCACTCTAAAAAGCACAGCAGGTCTGGCAGCATCTGAGGAGCAGGAGAGTTGACCTTGCAGGCAGGACGCTTCATCAGGACTGCACTATCTCCTAATGTCTGAGATTACATCCTCAGTAGAAGGCACTAGAACCAAAATAAATTAATTTTGCTTCAAAGGCAAAATGCAGGAGGTTCCAAAATGCTGTAAAATGCATCAAGTAAAAATCAAGAAGTAAAAATGTCTTTAGACTTTGATGGGAAACAAATCTCACATTCAGTGCTCACACTCCTCCTCAGAAATGCCTAGAAGATCCAATGCTTCAAACTGCACTGTAGTGTCCTTTGAAAAGCCAGTTTTCTTCCATTCCAATTTTGGTATCGAGCCTCTCCAAATGAAACCAGTCAAAGGGGACACAACCTCATGGTTTGGCAGTCAATGTTTTTTGCTCCAGTGCAAGTGATTGAATGTTGTGTGCAGTCGTTGATTAAAAATGTTTTATGGTTATATCAGTCGAACATTTGTGCCATTGGTTCCTACAGCCTCGCCTTATAGGGTTATGCAGGATCAAAAATCATATGACCCCGGGTTATAGTCCAACAGGTTTATTTGAAAACGGAAGCTTTTTTCAACATAATTCAACATGGGAACCTCCACATCAGGGTTATACAAGAGTAGATATCAGCTGCATTTTACCCATTCTTTGTCAATCTGTGATGAAACACCTTACTGATATCAATTTATAAACAGTGAAGTTACAGGATTCATGTCTTAATTCTCTATTCTTGTGTCATAACTGTATTTAGGAACTTTTCGGGGATCTAATGAAGATTTTTCATATGTTTTGAAGGCTGGCGCATGTGGATTTAACATAGATTTCAACCTGCTGTTTTTGGATAAGAGTGCGGAGCTGTGCTGAGGTGATTGTTTTTCTCAGACATGTCTGAGTGATGAAGGGGGCAGATGGAAGCAATGCTTCACCTTGACCTGGGATGTATTCAGAGCTGTTCCGGCAAGTGTTAGCACATCCGGTCCTCACATTAACACTTGCTTGATCAGCGTCCCAGTCATCAGGTGTCAGTGCTATTGACAGCATGTTTGGCTGCCATAGCAGACGTTTATGGTAGTTTCAGGAAACTACTTAAGCAGCTGGAAGTGTTTTTCTTCAGAGATTAACAGATAGCTAGTCACTGACCCTGAACATCTCTTTACCAGCTAATTTAACCATCATGTTTACCTGGACATCAGTGTTTCAACTGAAGAGAAAGAGATACTCAAGAGGGCTCTTCTATGTGTGGTTAAGTATCGATTTGAATCATAATAAAATGTTTTTTGAGAATTTACTATAAATTGTGTACAGAGACTATATTTTTCACTGCTTTTCTGCAATTTCCTGTATTCGTTTATTCATTCTAATGTTGTCATTTTGCAAGTTACATAGGAAGAGCGGGAGGGATAACTTTGTAAATAAATATTACCTCGCACCAAGCAGCCAAGTCAAGAATCTCAATAGGCTCAAGAGAATATCATTGTTTTGGCCCTTACAAACTCGGTTGAAAGCAGTTCCAAATCTTTTTGGATCACTCGCCAACTATCTTTTACACAAGCCTCTGGTTGAGCTGCTCTTCACTTGTTGTTTTTGTTTGAAAAATGTTCTACCCATTGCACTTGATTGCCTCCCACCTGGGATCCCCGTTTGCATATGTACACAACCTCCTGCCTGTTTCAGGCAAGCATGAAGTGTATTTATTTATAGATCCACTTGAAGACTGTTGTCCCTGCTGATCCAGATAGAAATCTCTCTGATATTCTATTGTCTCCAGGCCGCTTCTCAGACAAAGAAAATGGGCTAGTGTCAGTCAAAACTCAAACTCACAATCTAGACTGACGTTATGGTTCAATGCTGACAGAGTTGAACATGGTCCAAGGTTCTGTGGTGAAAATGTGTTGCTGGAAAAGCGCAGCAGGTCAGGCAGCATCCAGGGAACAGGAGAATCGAATAAGCCCTTCTTTCTTCCCGAAACGTCGATTCTCCTGTTCCCTGGATGCTGCCTGACCTGCTGCGCTTTTCCAGCAACACATTTTCAGCTCTGATCTCCAGCATCTGCAGACCTCACTTTCTCCCCAAGGTTCTTTGGTGGCCTGTTCAGATGAATGTAGGAGGTGCCACACCAACATACAAAGAAAACCCATGGAGAGCACCCAGTGTGTTGGAAAACTGTCTTTTTTCGATCAGCAGCAGCGAAGATTGATGGTATGGTCATTCCTTGATTAAAAAGGCCATTGCTACCATGGTTGCCAAATATAGACAATAACTACATGACAAAAGTAATTAGCTTTAGTTTTACTCATCCCCACCCTGGTGTCAGGTAGATGTCAGTAGGTAGCAGAGGAAAATTAAAATAGGGTGAAAGGCCCCTGCTTCTCCAGATCTATTGATATTTAATCAGTTACAGGATGGGTGTTGGGCAACCTTTGCCCAATTGAGGCCTTTTGAATGACCAAATAATGGTCATTGAAGAACTTTCTTCCATGCATTACAGTTGCCTACAGCCAGCAAGTATAAAGCTTGATGATCACATACCTTCCAGTCTGGTCTTCAGCAACACTAATCCTCAGGGACTGATTGCAGCCTCAGTGTGGGCCAATGTTTCCAGTTCCTCTGCTGGAACTGGAGAGCTCTTGACTATTTAATTGGCTGGAGGGAATATATCCTCTCTCGAGAAGGCATAAGCCACAACCTTGGGCAGTCACCTGCCTGAACCACACAAAATTATGTCGTGGCTGGTGAGGCGGGCTGACATTGCAGCCAGTGTGCAGAACCACCGCTCCCGCATAGAATTCAGCTCATCAGATGTGAGGCATCTCTCAAGCCACAAAGCGTTACATAAGTGGAAGTTCGCTCTTTCCATCAATGTAAATGAATTGACCTGTGTTAACCTTTCATATACTAATACTGCCAGCAGAATTCCAAGCTTTAAGATTAGTGTAATTATATTGAGATAATGTCTTGTGGCAGTGCTAGGACTACTAAACAAGAGTGTAGTTAGAAACATGGTATACGTTCCTTGTGCATTCTATATATGGTGAATTTAGAATGATATCTGGAATGACCACTTTATTACATGTTGTGCCTTAATGATTTATGTTAAGATGCTGAAGAGAAATCCAAAATAGTAAGTCTTTGTTTTAACATAGCCATCCTGTGCACATTTGACCCTTGGGACCAGTATATTCCTTTTTCTTAGCCATTGCTGCTATTGGCTATGTGGCTGAGATGGAACAGACCCCATTAGTGACACAAAAGGAGATACCAATACTGGGTATTCGTTCCTGTTGCAGCCCAGCAAAGTATGCTGGGAAAATTTTCCCTGATGACTCACTCCACCCAGAGTTTGAAGTCTGTTGGTCCGCTAACAGTTGTCTTCTCTGCAGCATGGTAAAGTATTGGCCAATTTAAATCAAATTTTATAGTAGTTTTACTTCCACTTGTCTTTCCCAAATTAAGGAGCCACCTCAGATACCACAGCAAATCTATCAGACCTTGAGTTGCTTCACTCTTGGTTGCCTTTAGTTACATTATAAAGTAACCATGGTCCTGTTCTCCCGTTAGAGAAGGACAATTGATAGTAATCTAACCTGAAGGACAGCACGGCTCAGGCAAGGGGAAGGACTGAAGATGATCCTTCATGGTAACCTCATCCAATGCAGGGATTGAACCCACCATCCAGCCAACTGAGCTACCTGACCTCATAGTAATCTTATATTCATAGAATCCCTACCATGTGGAAACAGGCCCTTCGATCCAACAAGCCCACAGAGTAAACCAACCAGACCCATTCCTCTAGCCTGTGTTTACTACTAACTAATACACCTAACCTACACATCCCTGAACACTGTGGCCAATTTAGCATGACCAATTCACCTAACCTGCGCATCTTTTGGATTGTGGGAGGAAATCATGCAGACACGGGGAGAATGTGGAGTCCACACATGGAGTCACCCGAGGCTGGAATTGGACCCGGGTTCCTGGTGCTGTGAGGCAACAGTGCTAACCACTAAGCCACCTGATTCCTGAAGAAGGGCTAATGCCCGAAACGTCGATTCTCCTGTTCCCTAGATGCTGCCTGACCTGCTGCGCTTTTCCAGCAACACATTTCCATCTCTGATCTCCAGCATCTGCAGACCTCACTTTCTCCACTAAGCCACCATGCCACCACGGCAGAACAGGACCATAATATAACTATTGGCAACCAAGAGTGAAGCAGCTCAAGGTCTGGTAGATTTGCTGTGGTATCTGAGATGGCTCCTTAATTTGGAAAAGACAAGTGGAAGTAAAACTGCAATAAAATTTGGCTTAAATTGGCCAATACTTTACCATGCTGCAGAGAAGACAATTGTTAGTGGACCAACAAACTTTCAAACTCTGGGCGGAGTGAGTCATCAGGGGAAACTTTCCCAGCCTACTTTGCTGGGGCTGCAACAGGACCAATATACCCAGTGTTGGTATCTTCTATGTGTCACTAATGGAGTCTGCTCCATCTCAGCTACATATTGCCCATAGGAATTCACAGTGCAGGTCCGACTGGGGCGATCTGAGTTAACTGTACCTGCTAGAGGTTGGAATTGATGCTGTATTCATTTTTCCACACTCTGGATCATAGCAACCCTGATTTTCTCACTATACCTGTCAGGTAAGTAGTGGGATCATTTGGCTGAAGCTGGGGCAGGCAGTGCTAATATCAAGTGGTAGTTTGTTTTGTTTGCCCTCTGCCTCCTTTGACCATAAAACTGAAGCAACAGTTGCTGTTAGCTGAAATTTACTGGTTAAAACCCAGGCAGCGATTTGCACTTGCCAAGGGAGAAATAGAGTTAACCTTTCACGTCCAAGATGACTGTTCTTCCGAACTTCTGAGTTAAGACCATAAGATGGAAGCGCATAAGTAGGCCATTCAGCCCATCAAATTTGCTCCACTATTCAATGAGACTGCAGTTGATCTTATAATTCTCAACTCCACTTTCTTGTCATTTCCCCATAATCATTGATTACAGATTAAAAATCTATCTCAGCCTTGGATATACTTAATAAATCAACCGCATCAGCCCTCTGCAATAACTGGATTCGAAACGTTAACTCCGTTTTTCTGTCTCTGCAGAGGCTGCCAGACCTACTGAATTTCACCATTTTCAAAACGCAAATCCACCGTAGCTTGCCTTTATTTGAGAGTTCCTTCATTTTCTGATTTCAGTTCAGATTTCCAGCATTCACTGTTGCTTCACTTTTCTTTGCTTTTGTCCCTACAGTCCCAGCACGATGGGCCGAAGAGCCTCGTTGTCACTCTCTGGCTCTGTGCCTCTTCCTCGCATCCTGCGGCAGTTACTGAAGAAGATGCGCAGATTTTGACAATCCAGCCGCGGCTGAGATGTTGAAAGCACACAGTAGGTGTTGCTGCTGGTGGAATGCGGGAATCTGCCCCATTGTGTAAAATGGAGCAGATTTCAGAGCATCAGCAGCTGAGACAGACAACATGAAGTCCTGCGTCTTGGGCCCACATAAGCACTCCTGTTTTGATGGATGTGTGCTGTGGCCTGGGGAGTCAATCAGTGAATGCATCTAAAAAGAAAGAAGTGGTGTGGGTGCTGGGAAGTGGGTGCAATGTGTCTGTATGTGTGTGTGAGAAAAGAGTGTTGCAGCTGCTGATGTCCCAGCACCAAACCTAGTCATAAACTCTGAAGCTGTGGATAATGTCCGCGGAGGCTGCCCGTGTATTTTGATGGAACTCCAGCATTATCTTGCCCTGCTTGAGTCTTGCAGATAATTGATGACAGTTTGAGTTAATCATTTCTCCCCTTTGTTCACCAGGTAGTTCGCCTGAAGGATCTTTTATTTGGCTTTTGTGTCTTCCCATAGGTAATTGATCATTCCACACCCAGGGAAGTTCAATTCATAGTCGAGCGAATGGTCATGAATAACCAAGAGGTGGTTGCACTCCTCCAGGACTGCAAGCGGGTCCTAACTGCACCCCCATCAGAACCGTCAGAACAGGACATGACAGAGTACCGGCAGTGCGAAGGTGAGAGCTATTGAGCAGCCGAGCAAAGGGATAGCGGCAGTGTCTGCGAGACCCACCAGCACGGTCCACGCTGCCGAGAGACACGATGCCCTGTCGCTTTGGCTTCGTTTTTCTTTTGGCAGGCGAGTGTCGAGAAATAACTGGATTTACAGCACATGAATAGGATTTAGCCTTGAGTCGGGAAGGAAGCACACTTTGTCACAGTGAATTGCTGTCAGTTCTCATTTTAAGCTCCAATAAACACAAGGGGTGAATAGTTGCTGTGATAGAACAGTAGGCAAACCCCTGCTGCACATAACTTGTCACTATGTGCTGGTAAATCCTGGTCTTAAAGGACATTACCTTTTTTTCAGACTGGTGTCCCTGTCTATATGTGCAAGTATGTATGTCATAGTTGTGGAACACTGGACATTTCATATTTATAACCCCCAGGCCTCTCTTAGAGTTCAATATATTTGTACAAACTTTACCAACCTAAAGGAAACAAGAATCATTGCAGATCACTTGAGCCCCACTGCTTGTTAAAATGAGTTTGTGGACAGTGTTTTGAGAACACTATTGACTGAACCACAAACACTTCTGCTTTGACACAATGGTACCACAAGTACTAGCAAACAATCTGCCATACACATTCATCAACACTTTCTCACATACCTTAGCCATTGGACCCAGGCTGGTGGTGATGCTGCTAGAATTAAGGCTCTGTGAAATACTACATTTACGAGCAGTCTTGAAGAGCATCCTGTAACATTTTTGGCAGCGTTTTAATTTGCCAAATACCACAGCTAGTACCTTACAGCCTTTGCTCCCTCTCCGTTTTATTCCTTTCAAAATATAAGGGAGATCAGGATTTGAATAATGTTTATTTCCGGACTACTGTTCACAGAAATGTCTCCTAATTTCTATCCACCTGCTGAATGAAGCATATCCAAAGTAAGAGCTCAGGTGTGAAAGGTGAATTCATCATGAATCAGTCATTCGAATGCGTTTGAAATATAAGCCCATACGACTAATTCAAGGCAGCAGTTACCTACGACTTGTTTCAACTCCATTCTAAGCAGCTCTTACTGCATCAGTAATGCTAACCATGTAAGGTAACATGCATATTCTTTGGTAAATCATGCACACTTTACATCACTGGCACTCAAGAAGAAATCTGAGCTTAACTCGCTTAAAAGATATCGAAACAAAGTGTGAAAAAACATAAATAATCACAGGATCCTCATGATTAAATTGGGTAAATTTAACATGTGGTGCTACGCTGAACCATGAGCAGTTCAATCCTAATTTCCTCACTTCCCATTAGGCTCATTAACAAGGAGGATTAGAATGCTTCTTATGATGTGATGGCTTCAATATAGCAACTGAGATGACATGCACAAATACTGGTTTACCAATAGTTATACAGTTCCAAATAATAATCCCCACTGGATATGCAGGTTTATGACAGTAACTGGAGGAATTTGCATGAGGGCAGTTAAAGCAACTTATAATATTGATCATTAAACTTTTTTTTCCCTGAAACTCGTGGTGTCGCCACACATAAACCAGCCCAGATGTTGGCAAGTGTACTGTTACACTCCCAAGTTTCAGGGTGAAAAATTGTTCAAAATTATAGGGATAAACAATATAATTTAATACTTCTCCAAATGTATGGCACAACAACGTTATAGTCTTGTTATGACCAGATCTCAGATGAGACCCAGATTTGCTCACCACAGGCCCTGGGTGAGTTCCTCAAGTTATTACAGTTGCAGGCAGGATACATCAAGTTCTCTGAGGATGGGTGAACTGGCTCCCGATCTTTATTCATCCACCCCGTCAGATGGTCACAACAAGGTTAATTTACAAAGGGTCGCTTCCATTCTGGATACCTTCCTCCCAGACCAATTGAATTTATGATTTAAAAGGAACCAATTTAACAATACTTTCTTAAGTTAACAAAAGAGTAAGTTTATTAGTTACTAAATGTAAGAAAAAATAATAATCCAGCACACATAAGCACACATTACAAATAAAAACAAGAGTCTGAGAAAAGAGAAAAGTTACAATACATATGATCAGTTTCTTTGGGTCTTTCATGAAGATAAGATCATGAAACATTGATTGGTTAACATATATTTCAAATTTGTTGGCTTTGCAGGTTATTTATCTTGTTTCCTTTTGACAATGGTTGATTAGCCATATTCAGGAGGAAGACAGTCCTTCTTTTGTCATATTTCCTTTTAACTGGCTTGCTGGCCAGCTCATCTGTAGCACCCATAGGAATTGAATCTTTTATTTGCAATGCAGGGGTGACTAGTGGGTGTAACTTTGACTGTGATTGCACTAGCACTCAAACTCAGACTAGTACACACAGAGTACCTCAGCACACAGGCACGCAACAGTCCCTCACCTTGCTAACATCTCTTTCACACAGACACAAAGAACTCCTGTTCTTTTGCATTCATGAAAGAGGAAGACACAATACCTGTGTCGTTCCCAGACTTCCATCTTTTTTCTCATCATGTTCACAAATTATAGTCTAGTTTGTAGGGCACTTCTCCTCTTTGTAGTCATAGAGTCATACAGTTGTATAGAACAGAAACAGACCCTTTGGTCCAACCCGTCCATGCCGACCAGATATCCCAACCCAATCTAGTCCCACTTGCCAGCACCTGGCCCATATCCCTCTAAACCCTTCCTATTCATATACCCATCCAGATGCCTTTTAAATGTTGCAATTGTACCAGCCTCCACCACTTCCTCTGGCAGCTCATTCCATACACATACCACCCTCTGCGTGAAAAAGTTGCCCCTTAGGTCCCTTTTATATCTTTCCCCTCTCACCCTAAACCTATGCCCTCTAGTTCTGGACTCACCCATCCCAGGGAAGAGACCCTGTCTATTCACCCTATCCATGCCCCTCATGATTTTATAAACCTCTGTAAGGTCACCCCTCAGCCTCCGACACTCCAGGGAAAACAGCCCCAGCCTATTCAATATCTTGCTATAGCTCAAATCCTCCAAACCCGGCAACATTCTTGTAAATTTTTTCTGAACTCTTTCAAGTTTCACATCATCTTTCTGATAGGAAGAGGACCAGAATTGCATGCAATACTCGAACAGTGAGCTAACCAATGTCCTGTACAGCCACAACATGACCTCCCAGCTCTTGTACTCAATACTCTGACCAATAAAGGAAAGCATACCAAATGCCTTCTTCACTATCCTATCTACCTGCGACTCCACTTTCAAGGAGCTACGAACCTGCACTCTAAGGTTTCTTTGTTCAGCAACACTCCCTAGGACCTTACCATTAAGTGTGTCCTTTCCTTTGAAGGTTCCTTGACGACTCATCAGGTCTGACATTCCAGGGTGTCTTCTCCCTAGAGAGATACTAAACTTACATGCACAGTCATTTTTGGGATGTATGTTTTTTTGTTATAAAAAAGTAAATAAAAGGTCACGATGTGTACAAGTGATCCAGAGTCATGATCCATCATCTTGATATTATGAACAGCATCGCATTTATGGACCACATTTTAATTTTGCGCAAAACATTTAAGCAATTTATGCAGGTATGATGCAGCTTGAGTTGATCCTTTACCATGCAGCTAACACAACATTTAAAAGTAGAATGTGCATCATTGGGCAAAATGATTTAAGTAAAGAATTGTTGGTAATGCAAATACAGAATTCCGCATACTCAGCTAGTCTAGCAAGACGACTAGCTGAAATGCTCAATATTCCTGACATTGATATTAATCTCACTGTGACCCAATGTGCAGGCATTTAATCACAGCATACAAATAGAATACTGTTTCATTTAATGAAGAACTGCCTGAAACATGGAAATCCTATTGCCCTTTAAACTGAGCTCCTTGAGCTTTCACCACTGGCAAGACTTTGCTTCACCCTGTAGCTTGTATTCTCAGGAGGTTCTAATCAATTTTGTTCCAGTCAAGGTTATGTAAGAATCCCCAGTAATCACAAATGTCATGAGTCTTCAGTACTCAGTTAAAATAAAAGAAGGATAAGGATCTCTGGAAGTTTCTCCTCAGGCCATTGTGGTGCTTCAACAAGCTCCAGTAGAAAGCAAAAGTACTGCAGTAATGTACAAAATGTGTCTCCAGGTTTGTTAAGTTCTGTTTTCATCAAATTTTCCGAAGAATGGCCTGTGATGTTTCTACCAATTTGGACATTTCATGTATCAATGAATAATTTCACCTGAATAGCGGCAAACTATGGCATCAATACAGAACAAGTGCTAGGTGTGAAATTTGTGACCAGAAAGAGAGAAAACAAGAGAGTGAAATTTCAAACTTCAATAAAGGACATTGCAGGCTCTTTTCCTGATTTTTCCATCCACTGGTTTTATGAATCAAAGATCTGGGCAATACATCCGTGATTTCCCAGAATATGTAAAATTTCCCTTCTGAGTTAGATTAGATTAGATTCCCTACTGTATGGGGACAGGCCCTTTGGCCCAACCAGTCCACACCAACTGATTTACTTTTGCCTTGAAGAATGATGTACATCTAAAGAGAGTAGATTTCAAAATTAAAATGAATTATTGATGCTCTCATAAATACACAGAAAATTCCTTACTTCACACCGAGCAATCAGAATCAGCCCAACCATGTAAATCAATTGCTATCTATAAAGATGTTTCTATATAATGTGATTTCTGCTCCAGTCAGGAGGCAGTGCAACTCTTTCTTATAGGCCTTCAGAGAGTCAGTAGGCATGTACTAACTACTGCCTGCAGCAATATGTTCCTAAGACACATTATCCTAGGTGAAATTTGCCCAATATCCAATTCTTACATAATTTAAATTCATGCACTCTGCTCCTCCCAAAATTGAAAAAAAAATCCTATTGACATCCAAACCAGAATTCCATTACACACTCGCTCAGAGTAATATTAATGTCTACTGTGATCTGAAAAACATGAAGCAATGACTCAAATTAACATCTGACAAAAAATTAAAATGATCCCTTCTGTGTGAAAAAGAAGTTTCTAATATTGAACATTAAATTGCCTTTTGCATTTGTGTGTGCAATAATTTGTTCTAGATTTACCCTTTAGTATCCACCATTTACTATCATCCATACTATGTGGTCCCCTCTCAGTGCTTTCTTTCAAAGGCTGAAAAGCCCAGTTTCCCTTGCACTCCTCTTAACTCAGTTCTCTGACAGAAGGGATCAGTCTTGTGGCTTTTTTTTCCACCGCCTCCTTGTGTTCATGTTTTAAAATCTATAGAAGTCATTCAGCACTCAAAGTTTGAGAAAAGAAAGAAAGAAGCTTAGCTTGGCATCAGCCAGAATTTAGCTTTGTTAATCCAGCCTTATTCATTAGCACAAGGGGTTGATGCATAAACCAAAGCAGTAATGAGTAGGTAGGTGAACATTATTGATGAGCACTGCATTAGTGGATTAACTTAGGCACAAGGTTAAAAAAAAAGACGTGTTCAAACACTGATTCATATGTTTTAACAAATAGGGTATACTTGCTGAATTCTGGCTGGCATCCAAATCAAATTGTCCAAAATTTTCTCTGAAATTCTGCTGGAGTAGTCCTGATCTCCAACTATAACTCCAACATGAGACGGAGAAAACCACCAGTGAATTTCGAGGACAAATATTCCTTTATTGTAAATTCATCAGTTACACAGAGTTCACAAATAGGCCCTGGCTAATTCTGTTTAAAACAAATCCCAGGCACTTTGCTACAGTGAGCATTACTAAGTGTTTTGATGATCATTTTGTCTCATTCCATTCCTGCTATGGTTCTTCATGCATAGAGTGTCATTGAAAGGATTTACTTCCTTTAAAAACGTTTTTTAAGAGCTGATTGAGTTTGTTTACCTGCAGGGCATGGTATAGTAAAGCACCCAGTGACAGACAAATCACCATTATGATTCTTTTGTAAGGACTGAGCAGCTTGTAGTTACTCTCAAGTGGATGTGCTTTCACAACTTCAGATGCCATATCTTTAGCATTTGCAATTGAGGTGTCTTTTATTTCTTTGAGATTTCCTTACATGAACTTTGACCTTCCTAGCTTCACTCTCTGCTGATCTGAGGACCTTGCTGGAACAGGCAAAGGAAATGAAGTGGCCCTTTGTGCCAGAGAGGTGGCAATACAAACAAGAAGTATGCCCAGAAGACAAAACAAACCTGAAAGATATCATCAGCGAGAAGCTGCCAGATTTGCTGGTATGAATAATGCACCTGTTGCACACAAAAAAGCATTTCCTTTCAAAAAAAAGAAATTATAATTGAAAACAAAATATTTTCTCATTTAATTCATACATCATCATCATATGTATTTAAGTACTTTCAAGAGCTTATCTTACAGCGTCTTTCTAGCCTTGCAAATTTATGTTCGTTCTTTCACATTAAGCATGAAGCTAAACAAATGCTGTTCACCAAAACTAATGAGTAAAAGTGACCTCTCTCACATGAACGGAGATGAGCCAATATTCCAAACATTTTGAAAGCCACAGACGTGGGGATCATTATAAAAGAGGGGTCGTCTCTTCCCTCCCCCATTTTTTTAAACAAACAAAGCCAAAACAACCCATTCTGTCTCAGGAATTCAACTAAAAAGTTTTCATACATTAGTTCCACAAAGGGTGTTCAACATTTTTCTCAGAATCTCTAAGCTAAAACAGACATCCCCCCCCCAAAAAAACTTCATTTTTTTCTCTGTCACAAAGCCTTGGATAAATATTTTCCCTTTATTTTCACATGAACTTTTAAGTCCAAGAACAATTTGCTAATGAACACTTGGAGAAATCTTTTTAAAAGTCGTACTGTGTCTTGTGCATTTTTGTTTTTTGCGGGGGGAGGTGATTGTCTATAAAAGTAGTAAAGCTGTTTTTGTTCCTCCAAGACAGGAATTTATAGCTCTGCCTGACCTTCGTTATCCCACACAAAAGCTTTATAACTTTAGAGAGTTTGCCTGCATCAGAAGGCTTTCTCACAGAAGAAACACCTGCAGTAAACTCCCCAAGAAACCTGTGTATATGAGAGATTAATGCAGCAGTAATAGCGACCCCATGTTTCTTGTATTATGCCTTCTCCCCAGGTAGACGGCTCTTTTCTGAGATGATACCAATTATTTATTGCTGAAACATCTGTTGATAACCGCAGCTGCCACAGCCAAACAAAGCAAATCATGGGGTCACAAACTATTCAGGCCCAAAATCCAACCTCATGCCAGTTCGAACCATTCACTAATACTTGAGCCCATAGGTTAATGTCTCTTCTTGAAATGTTTCATCATGCTGCTTAAAAAATACTTTGTAAACACCACAGCCTTTGCAATCGGCTTTGAACTATTATTTAATCGCTGCTGGTAATTTATATTCCAGTGCCATTGTGTACTTCTGAAAGAGAAAGAGGTGAACAAAAAAAGAATTTCCAAACTGCAAACAGTGCAGAGAGAGTGCCACTTTGACCTGTGATATTATTTACATTTAGGGATGCCAATTGTTTTACACTGAGTGCTTGCTTTGGTTGTGTGGACATTCTGTGGTCCTCATTTCAAGGAAGAAGCATGACTATAGAATCAGAAAATATGCTGCAGTGTTTAAACAATTATTTGAGGTGAAAGTGCTTTAATTATAGTGTTTGTTTTGATTAAACCACGCAGTATTGTACAAAGTTTTCCACGAATGCAGGATATTGCACGCAGATTTTTCTTTTTAACATTTTAACCCTCTCTTAGTTGGGAGCCTTTCATAACTATTTTCATGGCATTTGTAATTTACATTTTTCATTATGGCTGTAAAAGTAACTGTTTTTTGAACCATTTCCCCACAATTTGGTGTGATCAAATTTTTTGACACACATGAATTTGTATTAAACATCCTTCAATATCACTTCATTATCATGCTTCCATCAACAATAGAGAAGGAACATGAAGGCATAACAGACTCTGAAAGTGATCAACATTCAACAGTTGTATTCTGTAGAAAATGCTGAAAATTTTTATTTTATCAGACCAATATGTGAAAAAACAAGCATTCAGTTTGTGGACAACTGACTACCCCTCTGACACAAGCCTGGAGAGATACCCTTCAGCTGGCTGCTGAGAAAACCTTCCATTTTACCTAGATTTTCCAGGACCAGTGTAATCTTGCATTATACAAAGATAACTTTAGAGTGATGGTTTTGTTCATGTCTTTTCAAAAATGTAAGGTTTCTGTATGAATTGACCTGAGACAACCTTAGCCCAATTGCCCAATTTTTCGTACCAAAGGTTGAATTTCCACGATAAATCTCTGGGTCATCCTCCAACAAGAGAAGTGGGAAATAGTCTACTTTTCTATGATCTCCACAATCTCTCAGCCAAGCTTCCAGCAGGTAATCAGGAGAGCCTCTTGGGAATTAAAGTGTGTTCCTCACCGCCTGACAGTCTGATGTACAGAGCCTTTAAAAATGATCAGTGTGCAAAGGAGAACCATTGACAGTAAGAAGGTTTTTGATTGTGCGATGTTAAGATTCTTGAAGCACTGAATTATTTAATTCACTTTTTAAAGGGGATCTTTGGTTTCCTGCCACATCATGGGCATTGGTCTTTGTGCCACCAGAGTTGGAAGGCACATTAATCAATAATATTGCAAAGCTGGCCAACTGCTGCAAGACGTGTTGTGTACAACCAAACAGCAGTAAGACAATCCTTAGCATATTCCACCTGCACAATGACGGCATTAAGAGAGAACTGCACATCATCCCAAATGGCTGAAGTTTGATCTCTGCACTTCTTAGATAAATATCATTCTCTCTGAACCCTTATAAACAGCATGTTATCAAGAGTGTTAAAAAAAGATTAAAACCTGTATAAGCTCCTGAGTAAACTGGCTAATACTTAATCGGGATAACAGGCCAATGACTTTCACTCTTGCCATCATCTACTCAACTTAGAATATTGCATCTCAGAAAGGTAACAAAATCTGTCCATACCAACTTGATCATTGTGAAATGAAAATCAATGCATATCATCAGAGGCAATCCTCAACAAACTTACCTCCCCAATCCTGAGCAACATTGATGCCCCCCTTCCACCCCTGAAACAAGGTAACTGCAACAGGTGAAATACTGGGGAAGGTCTACTCCAATCCAAGCCCACCTTATTCAATGACTTCCTCAACACATCAGCACTGTGCGATCGCTCACTCCAACCTTTTTGATTGAAGCCACCAAATTGAGGAGTAACAACTAGAGGCTTGTGGCTAAAGAAAACATTCACCAGAAATTAATTTCTCATTGTAGATGTCACTTTCCGTTCACTCAGATTTGATCTCCCATGGCAACAGTGAACACTTTTAAACTGTTTCTGAATGGTCTAAGGTCTCTATGCAGCCTCAAAACATTGATGAGATTGCTAAGACCATCCAGGCTGAAACTACAGTGCCACCCAAACAATGGCCCAGATCTTCGAATCTCTGAATCATCAGAGACCAGGGAGATGAAGCAAGATGCTCATGAATCATAGAGACATACAGCACAGAAACAGACCCTTTGATCCAACCCGTCCAGGCTAACCAGATATCCCAATCTAATCTAGTCCCACTTGCCAGCACCTGGCCCATATCCCTCTGGGCTGGAAGAAGACAGAGGGTAGTAGTTGATGGCAAAGTTTCGAATCTCTGAATCATCAGAGACCAGGGAGATGAAGCAAGATGCTCATGAATCATAGAGACATACAGCACAGAAACAGACCCTTTGATACAACCCGTCTCAATCTAATCTAGTCCCACTTGCCAGCACCTGGCCCATATCCCTCTAAACCCTTCCTATTCATATACCCATCCAGATGCCTTTTAAATGTTGCAATTGTACCAGCTTCCACCACTTCCTCTGGCAGCTCATTCCATACATGTACCACCCTCTGCCTGAAAACGTTGCCCCTTAGGTCTCTTTAATATCTTTCCCCTCTCACCTGAAACCTATGTCCTCTAGTTCTGGACTCTCCCAACCCAGAGAAAAGACCTTGTCTATTTACCCTATCCATGCCCTTCATGAATGGTGCTGGGTCCATTACTTTTTGTTATTTATATAAATGATTTGGATATGAACATAGGAGGTATAGTTAGTAAATTTGCAGATGACACCACAATTGGAGGTGTAGTGGACAGCAAAGAAAGTTACCTCAGATTATAACAGGATCTGAGTAGTGGCATTTGGAGTTTAATTTACATAAACGCGAGGTGTTGCATTTTAGGAAAGCAATAAGGTCACCCCTCTATAAGGTTACCTCTTAGCCCACGCTTCAGGGAAAACAGCCCCAGCTTATTCAATCTCTTTCTATTGATCATATCCTCCAACCCTGGCAACATCCTTGTAAGTCTTTTCTGAACTCTTTCAAGTTTCACAACATCCTTATTAGATTAGATTGGATTACTTACAGTGTGGAAACAGGCCCTTCGGCCCAACAAGTCCACACCGACCCGCCGAAGCGCAACCCACCCAGATCCATTCCCCTACATTTACCCCTTCACCTAACACTATGGACAATTTAGAAAGGCCAATTCACCTAACCTGCACACTTTTGGGTTGTGGGAGGAAACCGGAGCAAACCCATGCAGACACGGGGAGAATGTGCAAACTCCACACAGTCAGTCGCCTGAGGCGGGAATTGAACCCGGGTCTCTGGCGCTGTGAAGCAGCAGTGCTAACCACTGCGCCACCCATATGATAGGAAGGAAACCAGAATTGCACACAATATTTCATAAGTAGCCTAACCAATGCCCTGTACAGCTGCAACATGACCTCCCAACTCTTATACTCAATACTCAGACCAATAAAGGAAAGCATACCAAATGCCTTCTTCACTATCCTATCTACCTGAGAGTCCACTTTCAAGGAGCTATGAGCCTGCATTCCAAAGTCTCTTTGTTCAGCAACTCTTCTTAGGACCTTACCATTAAGTGTATAAGCTCTGCTAAGATTTGCTTTCCTAAAATGCAACACCTTGCATTTATCTAAATTAAACTCCAAATGCCACTACCCAGCTGATTGGTTCATCTGATCAAGATCCTGTTATAATCTGAGGTAACCTTCTTCGCTGTCTACTACACTTCCAATTTTGGTGTCATCTGCAAACTTACTAACTATATATCCTATGTTCACATCCAAATCATTTATATAAATGACAAAAAGTAGTGGACCCAACACTAATCCTTGTGGCACTCCACTGATCACAGGCCTCCAGTCTGAAAAGCAACCGTCCACTACCACCCTCTGTCTTCTATCTTTGAGCCGATTCTGAATCGAAATAGCTAGTTCTCCCTGTATTCCATATGATCTCCCAGTTCCCCATGAGGAACCTTGTTGAACGCCTTACTGAAGTCCATATAGATCACGTCCAACACTCTGCTCTCATCAATCCTCTCTGTTCCTTCTTCAAAAAACTCAATCAAGTTTGTGAGACATGATTTCCCATGCACAAAGCCATGTTGACTCTCCCTAAAGTCCTTGCCTTTCCAAATACATGTAAATCCTGTCCCTCAGGATTCCCTCCAACTGCTTGCCCACCACCAAAGTCAGGCTCCTGGTCTATAGTTCACTGGCCTGTCTTTACCATCTTTCTTAAATAGTGCTACCACATTAGCCAACGTCCAGTCTTCTAGCACCTCACCTGTGACTATCAATGATACAAATATCTCAACAAGTGGCCCAGCAATGACTTCCCTTGCTCATCTGAAATCCCAATGCACTGACCTCCATTGGAAATGCCTAGGAAGTTTGTACTTCTGATGAGCAATTTGCCAACTCCCGTGGACCATCCACAAAACCCTCTGATTCTGAGTTACTGTGGGAGACTTTGGTTACTTACCTGGATAATTACTCAGGAAATGCTGGACAGATTAAACTCAGACTAGCTGGTAGGTGACTGTAGAACTGGCCCCTCAATCACTCATGTTAATCCATCCCCCAAATCTTCCTACACCCACCATGACCAACCACTACCATTCAACCTGACTCCCTGCCCTCCCAACTAACCCCCAACCCTACTCAAATACACCCCTGATTATGCAACACCGCCTAGCCCAACGAAACCTGGGAACCGCCTACCACCTGAATTACATCCATCTTTCATCACAATCGTAATGGCTGTAGACCAGACTACCACTTCCAACCTACCCCAACTGCCCCCTGTTCTTCCTGTGCTCTCACTTGATAAACCTACCCTCTTGTCACCCTTCCTTCCTACCACCCTTCCTAACTACCACTTTACTGATTTGCTACACTACCCACCCATTCTACCCACTTACTACACCCACCTACCATATAAAGCATTCACCCTTAAATCCACTCACCATTTACTGGCATCCATGCTGTACCTTCAAAAAAAACCTTACAGTGGCTATTGCCATAAAAGTCTTCTCCTTGCATTACAATGAGAGAATTAACTCTTCCAGGGACACTATGCTTTTCCTTTCTGGAGAATCAGAGCTCAGAAAACCAGGCAGCAAATGTGAAGCAAGTGACAATTTGACAATGCACTTGATGCCAGATCATTCCTGTGGCTACATTGTCCAGGAATTTGCTGGAAACATCGATTCTCCTGCTGCTCGGATGATGCCTGACCTGCTGTGCTTTTCCAGCACCCCACTCTCAACTCTAATCTCTAGCATCTGCAGTCCTCACTTTCGCCTATATGATTGTCCAGGAATGTCCACTGTCTAAGCTTTAGGAATTCTATCCAGCCACTAGCAAGTTATTGCTTGGTTGTGTGAGTATGCACAAGTTAAATAATTAAATACTAAGAAGTTGCTCATCTTTGATTAGGAATTACAGTAACAAATTGAGCAGAAGGCCTCTCCTCAATTCCTCCCAAACCTGTTACATGGATGAGTGTGGCAGGTGCATACAAACGTTACCACTCTAAGGTTACATAGCATCTAACTGTTGAAATATAGCACTGTTCCTCATTGTTGCTGAGTCAGTATCAGGGGACTGTGGAATTGTCTTCACCACTTGGACAAGAGTAGTTCAAAAATGCACATCATTGCCTTCTGAAGGGCAGTTATAGATGAGCAATGAATATTGGCCTTGCCAATGAATCCCAGAACTCAAGAATTCATTAAAGAAGTAAAGGATGAAAAGAGCATTTTCCTAAATTAATCCTAAATTACTTTTCCTGTTCCTTTTAATATCGGAATGTGTTCCATTCTGCAGCATGTTGCCCTTCTCCTAATGAACACAAATATATATTTGTGTATTTAATTTTATAATGTCAGAATCACTTTATTCTTATGTTTGTGTATCTATTAAGTATTTCTATAGGTATTTCCTCACTCGTTAAATCAAGGGATGCATTGTGGCGATTTGGTGAAAATCTCTTGCTTTTCAGGGGAACTACTGGAAATATAAATGACTTCCCATTGAGTACACGAATGAAGGCATCTCATGATGTGATACTGAACTACACTCACGTGAACTGTTCTAAGTTTAATCCCTGAACTAGAATGATTCAGTTGATCTCAGCTGGGATAGAATAAAATCATTCAGTGTCTCTGTGTTTGCCTGATATCCAGCGAACCTAGCTGGCTATAGAATGAGGAGCAAATTAAAGTTGTCTTCCTGTTGTTAAATGGATCTCTAACACATGCTAGCCAAATTCTGGCATTAAAGATATTCAGTTGAACGATATCTCAGTGAGCAATTAACGCATGTGGAGCTAACTACATTGACCCTGAAACTCAATCGGTGATGTTCCTGTTGGTGGGACTAAGCTTGTGCCCAATATTGCCTCCCAACACTGATCCCTAATGTAGTTTGGAGGTCATTAGAAGGAGAATTACCTTGGCACCCAAATTGCATCATGACTAGTAAACTGTGGTCAGCCTCTGCCATAAGGAGAGGTAGCTGCTTCACAGAAAAGGCTTAAAAGTAACATTTTAATTTCACTTTCATTGGGCAGGGGAGATGTAGGGTTTTAATCAACCACAAGATCGGAACCTGTGGGGCCATACAGTCCCTTTATTCTCAGTATCTTTGAAGATTTCACTGGCCTCCCAGTTTCTTTTAGGTGGAAAATGATTAGATAAGAGTAATGAGAATATATGAATTCTTTGAATAATATTTTACATTGGCATTTTGGAACTGAAATGATAAATCAATTTAAGATGTAAAGTAAATTTTTGGAAGCTCACCTACTTTGAATAATAAGAATAGAATGAAAGCTTCATATTTCTTAACAATAGGTTTTAGTCCTGGCCTTTCATCAAAACACTTTAATGTAGAAATGTTTCTAGGTCTCTATGAATGATTTAAAAAGTGCTAGTTTATTGCCGTACTGCGTTAGAACAGTAGTAGGGCAAAATGCTCCTTATGCATATATAGATTAATAAAGCATGCTTTTTAAAATTCTACAGTATGAGGCATTTGACTTAGTCATAGAGTCATGGAAATAGACCCAACTCATCCATGCTGACTAGGTTTCCTAAACTTAACTAGTCCCATTTGAATGAGTTAGGCCCATATCCCCCTAAACTTTTTCTATCCATATACCTGTCTAAATGTCTTTTAATTTTGCCATTGTACCTGCCTCTACCACTTCTTTTGGCAGTTTGTTCCATATATGCACCACTGTCCGTGTAAAAAATGCGTCCCTCAGGTCCCTTTAAACTTTCCCCCTCTTGCCTTACCCTCTAGTTCTGGACTCCCTTACCGTGGAGTAAAAAAACCTTAACCAATCATATTATCCAGGACCCCTCATGATTTTATAAACCCATATAAGGTCAACCCTCAGCTTCCAATGCTCCAAGGAAAAAACTCTCAGCCTATCCTGTATCTCGTTGTAACTCAAGTCTTCCAATCTCGGTAACATTCTTGTAAATATTTTTTGCACCTTTCCAGTTTAATAACATCCCTATAGCAGGATGACCAGAATTGTACACAGTATTCCAAATTTGTCATGTACAGCTGTAACATGTTATCCCAACTCCTGTAATCAATGCCTTCTTCATCAATCTGTCTACCTGTAACGCCACTTTCAAGGAAATATGTACATGCACTTCTAGGTCTCTCTATTTGACAACACTCCCAGGGCCCTATCATTAACTGTATAAGTTCTGACCTGGGTTGTCTTACCAAAATACAACAAGGACACTTTTGTTTAAACATTGTATACTAAATTAAGGACAAGAGTTAAGTTCATTTGGACAGCAGTAATCTGCCACATCAGCTGCAGGTGCAGGAGTAAAATAAGGGAAAACAACCCCACAATTTTGCTTTTAAATGAATTATTGAATATCAAATTAAGGGCCAGCATGAATCCAAAATTAAATCAAGTATTAGTTGATGCCAATCTTGTTCCAAATGGGAGAGAGTTATAGTATAGTTATTGCTGTAATAGCTGAGAATGAGAAAACGCCACTTGAGAATGCATATTTGAGGTTAGTGGGGACTGTTTTAGAACAATCAAAGCACGGGAACTAAACTGTAAACAAGAATAGGACAGATTTTCCTGTTTTTTTTAAAGAATCCATACAGTATGCGGAAGCAGGCCATTCAGCCTACACCAGTCCTGCAAAGAGCATTCCCATCCAGACCACCTCACTACCCTATAACCCTGTATTTAGCATGGCCAATCCACCTGTACATCTTTGGACTGTGGAGAAAACCAGAGCATACCCATGCAGACATGGGGAGAATGTGCACACTGCACAAAGACATTCACCTGAGGAGGGAATCAAACTCAGGTCACTGTGAGGCAGCAGTGCAAACCATTGAGCCATTGTGTTATGTTATTCTTTACCTCAGTTGCAGACAGCACTCAGTTCGGTCCTTTAGGGAAATAAAATTGCTTCCTTACCTAGTTCGGCCTACAGGAAACACCAGACCCACAGCAGGGTGGTTGACTATTAATTGCCCTCAGAAATGGCCATCAATCCATTCAGGGCAATTATGGATGGCCAATTAATTAAGGGCAATTAGGGATGGGCAATAAATATTGGTGTTGATGGTGATACCCAACTTCCAGGAAAGATTAAAGAAGGTAGTACCACTGTTCCTGATCAAGGGCTTATGCCCGAAACATCGATTCTCCTGCTGCTGGGATGCTGCCTGACCTGCTGTGCTTTTCCAGCACCACACTCTCGACTCAGTACCACTGTTCAATCCCTGGTTGCTGGAATTTGTTGACCCAGGTCATTGTAATATGTATTGGATAGCCTCAGCAATCCACATTGAGCGGCACGGTGGCACAGTGCCAGAGACCCGGGTTCAATTCCCGCCTCAGGTGACTCTCTGTGTGGAGTTTGCACATTCTCCCTGTGTCTGCGTGGGTTTCCTCCGAGTGCTCCGGTTTCCTCCCACAGTCCAAAAATGTGCAGGTTAGGTGAATTGGCCAAGTTAAATTAGGTGAAAGGGTAAATGTAGGGAAATGGGTCTGGGTGGGTTGCGGGTCAGTGTGGACTTGTTGGGCTGAAGGGCCTGTTTCCACACTGTAAGTAATCTAATCTGGCAAGATGAGTGACCTTTTTTCCATCATATTGGACAATATAACATTCCTGTGCTATGTCAAAAGGGTAGGTGCCTGATCAGTGTTGCCTGGGAGTAAAGGCCCAGAAAAAAAGTCCTACTATTGCAGAAAGTAATACATTTAAAGTCATAACCTGACAAACTCAGCAATCCTCTCATATGTATATAAATACATAAATATTGGGTGAAGGGCAGGAGTACAGGAATGGGTTAAATCATACTTCAGAAACCACAGATGAGTCCACAAGTGTTGCATTGTAAAAGATGAAATTAAGAAGGGAGTAGAAAGCAAAGGAAATATGCCCATTCCATGAGTAAAGACATTAATGAAACAGATTAAATGATAGTGGTTTATTAATTCCTCTGGAGCAAGATTCCGCACTTGCCTTCCTCTTGTTCCTGACTTCTGCTCCCTTTGGGAACTAATCAGAGTTTTACGAATTTAAAGTTCTCCTTAAAGCTAAGGTCTCATTTCTTCTTCAAAATTTTGAGGACGCTGTGTTTGAAATGGTAATGCTTCCAGAGAAGTGTTTCATTAATTTATTCCTGTCTTTATGATTCCACAATAGTACAAACAATATCAACTTTCTCCAGTTTTTCACAATGCTGTTGAAGTGCTCATTTCACTCCACAGAGACACAAACAGATGTAAACTTTTGCAAACACTTTAGAAAGTAATTCAGTAAGTTTGTCTTCAGTGCAGCAATGAATAGTTGACGGGAAAAATGTCTAATTAGTGTAAGTGCAAATAATAGAGCCACTTGGATTTTTTCACCCTCTTTGAGGGCTACTTTCCCTTCAGATTCAAAGCCCCTTTTGTTGGCAGAGTCACTTGCATTCAATCTTTTGTTCAGGGACTGATAATAAATGGAAGAAGACTAAGAGAATGGAAGAAACCCACTTGCATTTGAAGCTACAGCTTTTACAAGTTTCTTAATATTTAGCAATGTTTTCCGTGCATTGTCACTGTCAAATACAACTGGAGCTATGTCTGATGACTCTATGAAGCATAGAGTTTGCACAGACAATTATTTTTGAAAAATATAGATTTTATCTGTCAACCAGTTGAAAATTTTAAATATAAGTTAAATGAATTGTCAAGTTGTAATGGAGTTTTGGTTTCCCTGCTGTAATATTCATTGCTATGAAAAGGGAGACATGTTGCTAAATCTCTTAATTTTGCACTTATCAGCACTAACACAAGAAAGCAAATATTAAATGATCACAATTTATTGTGCAAGAGAAAAAGGTGTTAATTGATTGAAAGTTGACTCTGATTGATTGAGACATTGCTATGGAGAAAGCAAGAGGGAGATAAGCTCCCTAATTTCCTATGATTAATCTGTGCTTGTTGCACTGGTCGCAGACAGCATGCAAATCTTGTGATATTTACTTATTACCATGATTGTAGAGTGTAGCCTGCGATGCTGAAGGACTACATTCTTAACTAAGGCTTAAAACTGAAATAGCTCCGCTTGACATTAGCCAGCACTACTGAAAGGAAGGTGCTTTGTCGCTGCAGTAGGTGCTGAAAGTGGCTGGAGAAAGGTACCTACACAGGAAACACAGTGAAAAATGATGCACATGACAGGAAGCATGCTCCAGGACCTTCTAATGCAGCACAGGAGGCTTTGGTGCACATTACAGAAAGAGGGAGAGGGATTCTTTGTTAACAGGGGTCTAGGTGGCCTCTTGGTAGACAATGTGCAGGTGGTGACAGAAAATATCCATGGATGTGGTGGTTCTGTGTTTGCTAACACAAATTTACATACTCAGCCTAGGAATGGAAACTAGACATAGGACTGAATCGTCCCCTACTTTGGCCAAGTATCACTCAGTTTCATAGGGGGCCGATCTTTCTCAATCTGTAGCAATCATCTGCTGCTTCCACCATTAATTACCCATCACATTCCAGGGGCTGTTCATGTTATATCATATGCTTACAGAGATACAAGTATTTCTACTGCTGGGACCTTCTGGTGATAATGCCATGGATGCCATATTTAAACCCAAGCTGTACATCACTTCAAACAGCGCAAGCCACAAACTACCACTCCAAATAAGTTGCATTTGGAAGGAGGTAGCCAAGAAAGGGAACATGCCACCCCATTTTGCCAACAGGAACCTGGAGGTCCTAGTGGATGGGGTGTTGGAGAGGAGGACCATCCTCTTTCCTCAGCATTGCCAACTGAGACCATGACACCAGACACTGCCAGCATGGATGGAGATAGCCATCAGAGTCAATGCAGTTGCTATAAAAAATACACAGCAGTACTGTAAGATCATTGATCTCCTGCACCCTGCAAAGGTAACTGATATATTGTCAGGCATAACAAGTCAGACAGGATTTAATTATTACCCACTTTCAAGGGATCTGAGTTAGGTGAATATGTCATTCACTGAATGTGAAGTTTTATTGCCACAAGGGCAAGAAGGCCTTGTAAATGTGCAAAAGCAGAAGTAATTTCTTTCTTAATACTTCACTTTTTCTTGTGCAAGAGAAGTAACCATTATCAGCTGTTTGAAAGCTTCACAACACCTGCTGCTCCTGCATTCAAGAATGGCGATATTGTCTGTTCTGATAGGCACTAGGGAATGATTAGAACTCATTCAGAATTTCTAGTTGCAAGGTGCTATGTAAGGTTAGTTTCTGAAGCTTCGTTACTGATCATGTAACCGAGAGCTACCTATTGTGCTCTGCCATGACCATTATCAGGCTGAGAGGCATCCTGACACAAATCTTTTTCAACTACCCACCAACCTTCAGTGTCTATGATTCATGTACACCATGAAATAAGGATGTAGTTCTTAACCAATTTCACTCCAGCATCTAAAGTTACATAGTCAGCAATTAAAACCTCTTTAACCACCAGAATAATATGCTAAAGGCAGATTTTGGATGTTAATGGAGCACTGGACATCACCCAACTGTAAATGAATGTGTACTCCCTTGTAAGACTCCTACGTAAGAATGTAGACAGACTTAAGACAGAGATGGATTGGTTAGATGTATATTCACTGGAGTTTCAAAGAATGAAGGTGGGGCAGTGAAATTTCATGAAAACTGATAAACATCTAACAGGATTAGGCAGGGGAGAAGCAGGAAAGATTTTCACCAACACTAGGGAGTCCAGAACTAGGAATCACAATTTGAAAATAAGGAAAGGCCATTTAAGAGATGAAGAGAAATTTCTTCACACAGAGAGTGGTGAGCCTGTGGAATTCTTTGCCACAGGAAGCAGTTGAGGCCAAAACATTGAATGTTTTCAAAAGGAGTTAGATGTAGTTCTTAGGGCTAAAGGGATCAAAATGTTTGGGGAGAAGACAGAAACAGGGCTCTGTGTTGGATGATCAGCTGTGACCATATTGAATGATGGAGTAGGATCGAAGGGCCAAAAGGCTTACTCCTGTTCTTTTTCCTTCAGAGCTTTTATGAGATATTTACTCCCACAAGGAGACAAAACAGAGGGATTGAGTCAGATTAAAGTGGTGGATAAGCTATTACTGCTGGTGTAGACAAATGACAGGTGGTGTGTCCTGAAGGAAAGAGGTGGAAGCACAAGAAGGTTTGACAGCTTCACAGTTTGGGAGGATGAGATGGGTGAGAGTCATTGAAGCTTCCCTACTGCATGCAGTAATGAGAGAGGTGGATCATTAGCCTTGTTGGTGCATGAACCAGCAACAGAAGATGGTTTCCATGTTTCATACACAAGGACTTCCAAAAGTTTTTAGATCTAGTGTCAAACAGCAGTTTTGTGACAAAAGTTAAAAGTGGCAACGTAGGTACAAAACTGATTCAGTGTTAGGAAACAGAGAATGTGATGAACAGTTTTTCAGGTTGAACAAAGTTTGATAATGGTGTTGCTCTATGATTGGTGTTCAGAACTCCTGCTCTTCCTGACAAATGTTCATGATTTTGATCTTGATGCATGGAGCAAGTTCAAAATTTATGATATGATTTGACGCTTAGAAATACCCCCAAATCCCTTTGTGTTGCTGCTTTCTGAAGTCTCTCAAGACCAAAAGAACACTTGATTCTGGGAGTTAGATGTTTTAGCAAGAACTGAGAAGATGGTAAAAGAGGTGGGGGTGTGGCATTGTTAGTCAAGGACAGTATTACAGCTGCAGAAAGGACATTTGAGGACTCATCGACTGAGGTAGTATGGGCTGAGATTAGAAATAGGAAAGGAGAGGTCACGCTGTTGGGAGTTTTCTGTAGGCCTCTGAATAGTTCCAGAGATGTAGAGGAAAGGATAGCAAAGATGATTCTCGATAGGAGCGAGAGTGACAGGGTATTTGTTATAGGAGACTTAAACTTCACAGATATTGACTGGGAATACTATAGTTCAAATACTTTAGATGGGTCTGATTTTGTCCATTGTGTGTAGGAGGGTTATCTGACACAGTATGTAGATTTGGTTCTAGGCAATGAACCCGGCCAGGTGTTCGATTTGGAGGTAGATGAACACTTTGGTTATAGTGACCACAATTCAGTTATGTTTACTTTAGTGATGGAAAGGGATAGGTATACACTGGAGGGCAAGAGCTACAGCTGAGGAAAGGCAATTATGATGTGATTAGACAAGATTCAGAATGCATAGGGTGGGGAAGGAAACTGGAGGGAATGGGCACGATAGAAATATGGAGTTTATTCAAGGAACAGCTACTGTGTGTCCTTGATAAGTATGTACCTGTCAGACAGAGAGGAAGTTGTCAAGCGCAGGAGCCGCAGTTTACTAAGGAAGTTGAATCTCTTGTCAAGAGGAAGAAGAAGGCTTATGTTAGGATAAGATGTGAAGGCTCAGTTATGACAATTGAGAGTTACAAGATAGCCAGGAGTGACCTAAAGAGAGAACTAAGATGAGCGAAGAGGAGACATGAGAAGTTGCTGGCGGATAGGATCACAGAAAATAAGGGATAAAAGAATGATGAGAGCAAGTTTAGGGCCAATCAAGTGGAAAGTTGGGCATGGAGTTAGAGGAATTGGGGAAGCGTTAAATAAATATTTATTTTCAGTATTCACACTGGAAAAAGACAATAATATCGAGGAGAATACTGTGAATCAGGCTACGAGACTAGATGAGATTGAGGTTCACAAGGAGGCAGTGTTAGAAATTCTTGCAAGTGTGAAAATAGATAAATCCCCTGGGCTGGATGGGATTTATCCTAGGATTCTCTGGGAAGCCAGGGAGGAGTTTGCCAAGCCTTTGGTTTTAATGTTTATGTCATCATTGTCTACAAGAATAATGCCAGAAGACTGGAGGATAGAAAATGTTGTTCCCTTCTTCAAGAAAGGGAGTAGAGAAAACCCTGGTAATTATAGACCAGTGAGCCTTACTTCGGTTTTGGATAAAGCATTGGAAAAGGTTATGAGAGATAGGATTTATAATCATCTCGATAGGAATAGGTAGATTAGGGATAGTCCACACGGTTTCGTGAAGGGTAGGTCGTGCCTCACAATATTATTGAGTTCTTTGAGAAGGTGAACAAACAGGTGGATGATAGTAAAGCTGTTGATGTGGTGTATATGGATTTCAGTAAGACATTTGATAAGGTTTCCCATGGTAGGCTACTGCACAAAATACAGAGGCATGGAATTGAGGACGATTTAATGGTTTGGACCAGAAATTGGCTAGCTGAAAGAATACAGAGAGTGGTGGTTGATGGGAAATGTTTATCCTGGTGTTCAGTTACTAGTGGTGTACCACAAGGATCTGTTTTGGCTCCACTGCTGTTTGTCATTTTTATACACGACCTGGATGAGGGTGTAAAGGATGGTTAGTAAATTTGCAGACAACACTAAGGTCGGTACAATTGTGGATAGTGCCGAAGGATATGTAAGTTACACAGGGACATAGATAAGCTGCAGAGCTGGGCTGAGAGGTGGCAAATGAAGTTTAATGCAGAAAAGTCTGAGGTGATTCACTTTGGAAGGAGTAACAGGAATGCAGAGTACTGGGCTAATGGTAAGATTCTTGGTAGTGTAGATGAGTAGTGAGATCCCGGTGTCCATGTAACATAGATCCCTCAAAGTTGCCATCCAGGTTGATAGGGTTATTAAGAAGGCATACAGTGTGTTAGCTTTTATTAGTAGAGGGATCGAGTTCAGAACCATGAGGTCATGCTGCAGCTGTATAAAACTCTGGTGTGGCCACACTTGGAGTATTGCATGCAGTTGTGGTCATCTCATTGTAGGAAGGATGTGGAAGCTTTAGGAAGGGTTCAGAGGAGATGTACTAGGATGTTGCCTGGTATGGAGAGAAGGTCTTATGAGGAAAGGTTGAGGAACTTGAGGCTGTTTTTGTAACAGAGAAGAAGGTTGAGAGGTGACTTAATTTAGACATATAATATAATCAGAGGGTTAGATAGGTTGGACAGTGAGAGCCTTTTTCCTAGAATGGTGATGGCTAGCACGAGGGGGCATAGCTTCAAATTGAAGGGTGATAGATATAGGACAGATGTCAGAGGTAGTTTCTTTACTCAGTGAGTAGGAGGGGCATGGAACACGCTGCCTGCAACAGTTGTAGACTCGCTAACTTTACGGGCATTTAAATGGTCATTGGATAGGCATATGGATGAGAATGGAATAGTGTAGTTTAGATGGGCTTCAGATTGGTTTCACAGGGCGGCACAAGATTGAGGGCCGAAGGGCCTGTACTGCCCTGTAATGTTTTATGTAACAGAATATTATTTAAATTAATTCTCCTACCTTCATATGAGGAAATGAGGAACTTCACATTTTCCCACTTTTAATCCATTTGTCAACTTTTACCCACTTACGTAACCTATCAATATCTCTTTGGAAACTATTTTATATCCCTCTCACATCCTGTCTTCCTACCTGTTTTAGTGTTGTCTGGAAATTTGGCTACAGTTCATTCACTTCTTTCCTCCAAGTCATTAATATGTATTGTAAATATTTGCAGTCCCAGCAATGATCCCTGTGGAACCACTTTGGTCACAGGTCACCAAGCTGAAAAAGAACTCTTTATCCCCACTCGCTGCTTCCTGCTCATGAGCCAAATCTGTGTCCACGTCAATATACCACCTCCAACACCATGGCCTCTTATCTTATGACTTAACCTTTTGCTTGTGGATTGCGCCAAGTTATTTCCAATGGTTTGTGATGGTTTTTACAATGAATCATTTGCTGAATATGTGCCCATGTATTTTGTAATTCCAAATGCCAGAACAAAGGCTTCATGCTCCATAGTTGAATAATTGGATTGCATTCATGAAACATGTTTTGAGCCAAATGAAATAAGTTTGCCCTCTTGCATGGTTGCATTTTCCTTTTTAAAATCTACTTTAATGATAATGTTTTATCGGCTTTAAAGCATATGATATGAAGAAGTTTACAAATCTGAGCACCTTTGCAGGTCTGCTTTATCCTGAAAAAATAGTATTTGTCCTAAATCTTCTAGTTTTCCTGGGTCAGGACGTATTCCATAATATGAATAGTGACATAAGAATATAAAGTTAACCTGACCTACATTCACTTGGTATTTCTTGCTGAACCAGGTAAGTTCTGCATGACAAGTTGCCACTGTCAGTGAGTGTAATTAGCAGTCATACTGTTCTTTCGTGTTGCTTATCACCACAATATAACTGACAACATATGCCCACCCAGGAAAGTTTTCTCTAATTCTGCCCACATGCTGGCACTGATCCTGAGTGAATAAACCAAAACATGGTTTCCTGAAGCAGTATTTTCCAAATAGAGTTCCAAAGTGGTGATTTCTTGAGATCCCTCTGCCAACTGAACCAAGCAATCAATATCTTTGTTTAGTGTCCACCTTGGAGAAGAATTCGGCTCTTACACATTTGGAATTCCTCTAATGGTGAAATCTTGTGTGGGAATCCCTTTATAGCAAATGTAGACATCTTGGCCTGGGGGAATATTTGTGCTTGCTCCCATGTTGACTTTGATTGTGAGTGCATCTTCGCCTCTTTTCTCAGGCATATGATGCTAATGTAGCAAAGGTTTCCTAATTGTTTGACTTTGTCCACAACTTGTGTCGCATTCGCAGAGTGGAAAGTATGTTGGCCTTCTCATCAAATATTTTTCTGCTCTGAATTTTACCCTTGTCTGCTAGCCTCATGTTTGAATTGCACATGCGGGTCCCTGGCAGCTCCATGCTGTTGCTGTTATTATGCTGCACATAGTTTTTGTTTGGCTGCATCATATTGTGGTGTCTGTTTCCATCTTTGGGAGCAGATTTTTTTCCATAGGCAGAATTGGAATAGACTTTTACAGTCGGACTTTTTTAATAAAGGCATAGAGTGCTAGAGCAAGGAGTTGATGTTAAAGTTGTATAAGATACTTATTAGACTTCAGTTGGAGCAGTGTATACTGTTCTGGATGCAACATTATAGGAAATATGGGAATGCGCTGGAGCGCAAAAGTGATTTACAAAATTATTCCAGGAATGAGAAGCTTCAGATATGAGAATTGATTACAAAAGATAAAACTGTTCCATCTGTGTGCCATCATTTCTCCACCGAGACTGCAGCTCCCCAAGCTGACACAATGCAGCCCAGCATCAGATTTCAGAAGACCAGAGCGAATCAAGGTCATTCTCATTGGCGATCTGACACCTCTCCACTGAAGGACAGTAGTGTTTCACCATTTGTGCTGGAGCGACTGTGGCACTTTGCAGGAGCTCTGGGACAGGGAAACCCATGCCCTTTTCATGTATGTGTGCTTCCTTTGCATGGATTTCCACTCAATCTATGACCAGGGTGATCAGTAGACAGAACGTTGCCCAGCAGCCATAGTTGGGTTTCTTGTGTTAATGGCGCAGCAGAGCATGAAAGTAACAGCTGCTACCAGGATATTGGTTTTCCGCCTGTATGATGCTCTGGGTAAGCACACACACAGCAGCTGAACATGGAGCCATTGGCAGTTACAGTGCATCTCCAAACTTACATGCAGCTGCCCAAGTGCACGGAAATGTTCTCGTGATGAGAATACTCATTCTACCTGACTTCAGAGGCTGTGAGCAGGTCCTGCAATCAGCAGCTATAAGTGAGTCCTACTGGGGCATGTTCTGGAGGCAACACAAAGAGATCGGAGGCAGCAGCTTCAGCAGCGATGGCATCGCAGCTTTGTTGGATCCGGAGAGTGGACTTAGCCAGATGCATTCGAGCCCATGTGGTAGGAGCAAGCAGTAAGGGAGGTCCCTTGCTACCTGAGGTCTCCAGGAGCGCGAACTGAGCAGAGGAGTTTGGGGCCCCATTATCGTAAAGCACCCAAAAAGATTGTTGAACTTTCCACTTTATTCCTTTATTTTTCTAGTTTATATTAAAGAATGACTTTTATGTTAACTATTACTTTATTTCTTTATTTTTCTACTTATACTGACTTTTTAACTTTGTTTCTCTCTTTTATTACTTTGTACTTTTTTTTTGTTCCTCGGTACCTTTGTAACTAAGATGGTACCCTGTGTGGCAACATTATACACTTTTCTCTGTGCTCCAAAACATCTGTACTTGTGTACACATGACAATAAAATCTAAATCTAATTCTAAAATCTCCTGATAATACTGCCTCTTTACATACAGAACATCAATATATCACTTCTACAACTGTACAACTGGAGATGTCACCCGCTCAGACTGTTAAACAGCCCAACACAAAGAAGTTCTTGCCTATAGTTACCTTTCCAGCTACTACTAATGCCATCCTCACCCTGAGGCCAGTAACAGATGGCAGCTATCCGTGAGACACTTCCTTTACTAGAAGACATTGCACACATAGTTACTTCTTGAGGCTGGGGAAGAAGCATCGGTTGCTGAAGATTCTTGGATATAAATGGAAGCCATTATCCTCCTTCCTCTTTGAAGAGCTTGTGTTCCTGTCTGTTGCCTCTGCTAATTGTCCTGACCGTGCTGCAGATCGAGTGGGAGAAAAGCTGCTATGGTCAGGATTGGGAGTAAGTGATTTGAGCAGAATGTTTGAAATCAGAACAAAGGCCCTCACCACATGTCACACCACTGCTTGTCAACATCAAAAACTTTAGCTAACAGTACCCACTGCTAAACACTTCTAGCTTAGCAGCAGCTGGTAGAAATCAATCAGCAACTAAGTTGAAAGTAGTTGAAGAGTCCTTTAAGTAATGGTGATAGTTGCCCCAAAATCAGGAAATGAAGGGAGACTGTCTTATGACATACTAATCCTTTGTGAAGGACCCATACACTTTCCAGTCTCAGCTCAACCTACTAGACTGAGATTCCATTGAACTCCAAGGACCCTTTAAATACCCAACTTAACAACTCTGGTACTGGAGAGTGGTATGCCACCATTGGAATTTGCAGTCGGGCACTGGCAGGCTCCCTCTTGGCAGTAGGAATCTTGCCAAGAGTCGATGTGTATAATTAATGACCACTTGAGAACCAGTATAATTTCTGTTCTGCTGCTTTTGTAGTGCTTTTCATTTTATTTGGTGAGATCACACAAAAGAACAAGTCACTTATTTTCTCTGAAATATGAGGGCTATTCTGGCAGGCAGACTATAATTTTCAAGCAGAGTCAATTAGTCACAAGTTCACTTGCAGGACCACAGTCTATTAAAGGAGACAGATGATAATCTGCAGTTATAGGCTCCTGCATACCCAGGCATAGATTATTTTTATCATTGTCCTTTCTCCACAAAGGAGCTTAATTTAGGACATTTTCCAGTCCTCATCCAAATTCCCTGTATATATACCAATTACTTGATTCTGTGCTGCTGGAGTGCAGCAGTTTAATATCTACCCCTTTGACAGCTATTCTAGAAAACACACTGAAGTAAAAATGAAGAGAATTTCCCGCTGTCAGTTCATTACACTTTACTTACGGTCTTATAAATCAGTAGCACTTAGAAAAATGGGCATAATAATTCTAATATGTTCTTTTATGCGATCCCAAGAGCATATGAAAAAATTATCACTTTCAACCCTGAAACGTTAGGAACAAGAGAAAAGGAATAGGTTATACAGTCAATTGTGTCACTATCACCATATGGTTAGCTCTTGACTGAACTCTATATTAACTTCATTTATCCATCTTGGATCTGTAACCATTAAATGCTTTGCATAAACACAAACCATTAATTCCAGAGTTGAAATTGTAAACTGGACTAATCATGATGGATTGCATGATGCTTTATGTGAAGAAGCACTTACTGACATCAGTCATCCAGGTCAAATTTTAGGATTATGCCTCCTTATCCTGATCTTCCAACAGGGAAAATAGTTTCTAGCTACACAATCAAATATGTTCAATTTTTAAAAAAATTCACTCATGGACCAAGGGCATCTTTGGCTGAGCCAGATTTAATACCCATGTCTACTCACCTAGAGAAGGTGATGGTGAGCTGCTTTCTTGAACTGCTGCTGTGCTGTGGGTAGACCCATAATGCCGCTAGGGAGGATATGCAAGAATTTTGTCCCAGTGATACTGAAGAAATGGCGATATATTTCCAATTCAGGATAATAATTGGCACAGAGGGAACTTCTAGGCGGTGCTTCCATGCATCTGCAGCCCATGCCCTTCTAGATAGAAGTGGCCATGGGTTTGGAAGGTGCTGTCTACATTGCATATTGTTAGCATACACTGCTGTTACTGAGCATTGGTGGTGAAGTGACTGAATGTTGATAGATATGATGCCATTCAAGTGAGTTGGTTTGTCCTGCATAGTATCAAGCTTCTTGAGTGTTGTTGGGAGCTGCTCTGATTTAGGTAAGTGAGGAGTATTCTATTACACTCCCGACTTGTGCCTTGTAGATAGTGGACAGGCATTGGGGAGTCAGGAGGTGTTACTCATTGCAGGACATCTAAACATTTTTTTAAATTTCATTTGTGAAAAGCTAGGCCAGACTTATTGTCCATTCCTAGTAGCTCAGAGGACAATTGCTATTGGTCTGGTGTCATATATGAACCAGACAAGGATTTCCTTTCTAAAGGATATTTATAAGCACATGAGTTTTTAACAACAATTCACATTGGTTACATTGTTGTCAATAGACCAGCTACTTAGCCCAGGCTTTTGTTGAATTCAGATTTCACCACAGTGAGATCCAAATCCAAGTCCCAGAGTGTTAGCCTGGTGTTCTGGATTGCTAATCCAGTAACATTACCATTATGCCACTGCTTCCCCCAGTCTCAATTGGATCACTTTTAATATTTTACTTTCAAGGAAATACGGGCCAGTTTCTATTTAACTAAAATGTGATGAATTTTCAAATTCTGCATTTTTTGCATGAGCACTAGGCATTTCTAGTATGGGTAGCATACTGGAATCTATACTGCATGGGGAAGTAGGTTTTTCTTTAGACCAGCAAAGGAAGATTTATTATGTTTAGTCAAAGTGCTGTACAGGAACTCCACCGGGCATTATTTCAGTGCATCTACTCCAAGCTGATTGTCTTTTCCAAGGAGTTTACAAAGAATTCTAACAGATAAATGGTAGTATTGCATTCAGTGTTGTAGATGGGTTGACTTTTAGTGATACTGATGAGTTTTGGGAGTGAAAATCATTTCCAAAAAGTACTGTATGAAAATTGCATATATTGTGGCCAACTCATTGTTTATATTCTAGGTTTTTAGCTGGCTTGAACTCAAGTCTTTAACAACTCTCAGCCAATGTGATTGTTTAAAGAGGATGATGATGAGGTAGACAAACAAATTGAAGATTCAACGTTTTTTTTTAAGGAAAAACATTTTATTTGATTAAGTTAAATTTAGAATTGAACTTCGAAACACAGTTAGGCAGAAAAAAATGTGAATATAGGGATAAAAAGGGACACTGGCAGAATTACAATGTTTACATATTTTACTTTAAGCAGAAATATAATTTTATTTTTGTACCTTATGTTGGAGAATGTGCTTCAAACAGTCTGCAATTTTGATTTTGATTTACTATCGTAAATTCGTGTAGTTTCCATTTTATTAATGGGTATGTGAGCCAAACTTTTCCCAGAATTCAGTTTTGTTGAGTCTGTCAGTAGTCCAAGGATTAAATTACAGACTACAAGAGAGGGAAAAAAAACAATTTTCTGTAACACAAATTGTACAAATTATGAATTTAATATGGAAATTTACTTGGTTCTAATTTTAGTTTAATGATTCAAGAATATCAATTGAAAAAGTAAAACAATGTTTAGCTCATATAAAACATTCTGACTGAAGACTTCAATAACTTATTGTTAAACATGAATATGTCTCCAGTATAGAGGGGAACAAAATTAACTTTTTGTTTTAATTCATGAAAAAGCCAAATGTTAGCTGGCAACATATCTTTAAACCATTAAGCTTATCATATTTAGACAATGATGTGAATTAATTTTTATAACATTATTTTTGATTTATAGTTCTGGATGTTCTTTGCTTGAGTTGATGCACAAAGTGAAATTCATGTTAAAGGTTTGCGCTAGATGTGAATTCTTAGCTAAAACGAGTAATTGAGCTAAACGGTATCTGCCGATGGGGACCAGTGGTCTAATGGTTTGTCTAATGGAGTTTGAAGAAGGGATTATTCTCATGGAGCAAAGGAAGGAGGAACGAGTTGCCAATGACACAATAGCTTAAAAGAGACAAGCATGGTGCGCAGTGAACAAAGTAGGAGCAATGCATTTCTAAATGATTCAATGAAGATATAAAGTAATTATAGTATTTGCTGTGCGGAGTTTAATTTTATCACAGGCAGCTGAATTTGGAGAGCTATTTATATTATTATTTATGTCTTGTATTGTTTGGCTCGCTTTTTAGTAATTTAGAAAAGCATGTATATTCCAAACCTGGATCAAATAAAGATGTTAATCTTTCACTGCCGATTTCACACCTAATTATGTATTATTCTTCTTTATGGCTGCTTCAACTCTTAACCTGTGTACCGCGAAGATTGCTTTTGACTTTATTTCATTGATTGGGCTGTTAAACATTTTAATAGCAAGTGTTAAAAAGGGAGAGAGCTAACAAGTGGAAAACATTATACACTATTAAACAGAGCTGGACAATAGCTTTCTAACAAATCATTTCTGTATAGAATTTCAGTTACATGGTATCAGTTACCATGTAAAGGGAAATGCTGATGTTTCTGTAACCTAAAAATAACCCCAAAGTAGCATTCTCCACATGGCAACACTACTATCATCATATCTCCCAATCAATAATAAGCCAGTTAGTTACAACATAGCAACAATGTAAAAATTCTGAGCATTTGCTAATTCAGCTTCTTGTAAAAAAGGATGATTTAGGGAAAGTTTACGGTATAAAATTCTGAATCCGTATGGAATAAGTTTCCTTCCATTCATCATATCGTATTGTCTTACCTGTCATAAGGTTATATATTATATCGTTTACATCATAATCCACCGTAAAACCATTATTATTTCTCACTCTGGATGTCCCTCTAGTGCTATTCAGTTATGCTCCATAAGTTTAAGGTACATAAAACTAAACGGATATAGCACACAATGTGCTTAACCATCCAGCCATGTTTGGACTTCTTAAACTATTACTGGCTCTGCTCTCATCTACTAAAACTACTTATGATTCACGGATCATTCCAGAATGCAAAGTTTCTTCTCAAAACACTCTTCCTGATCCCCTCCACTCTCACCTCCATCAACAAGTAAAATGAATTGCTGGACTTCTCTGTCACCAAGGTTATGACAACCCGATCGATTGCTTTTATGATTTCACTCCTTCTCCTGAGCAGCTTTCTCAATTTTTTCTCTTACATTCTGTTATGTTTTCTCTGAGCTTATCTTGTCCATGAAACCTACCTCTTGTTCCATTGGTCATATCCCCCCTAAACTGGTGATCACCTAACCTCCTCTCCTGCCCCCCATTTTAGCCAATATTTTAACTGGCTGTCTCTTTCTACAGGGGTTGTCCTTCTTTCTTTTAAATTTGCTGACATCATCCATTTCTTCCAAAAAACCATTCCAAAAATACACTGTCCTTGCAAGCTATATTCCCATTTCCAACCTCTTTTCTTCTCTCCTTGACTATATTGTCAGTCACCAAATCCATTCCCATCATTCCTGGAATCCTCCATATGAATCTATCTGAAAAAGTTTCCATCTTGTCAAACTACTGGAAATCACAAACAAAATTTTCCGTGACAGTGACAAAGGTAACAATTCCGTCCTCACCCTTCTCCTGTCTGCATCTTTTAACATGGTTGACCACATCATTGCCCTACAATCCCTCTCCATTGTCACCAAGCTGGGTGCATTGTGTCTGTCATATGGTCCATTTCTATTGATCGATTCATAATCAGAGAATCAGTCACAATGGCTTCTATTCCTGGTCACATATCATTAGCTCTGATGGGCCCAAGAATCGTTCCTTGGCCCTCTTCTATGCAATGTTAGTTTTCACATGTAAGCTGAGAACATTCAACTTTGAGTGTTCACCACAGCCTCTCTAAACTCCTCCACTGTTGCTAAATTATGTAACAGCCATTATCCAATCTCATATTCGTACCATTGCTAAGGTAGCATTTCCGTCGCTCCACTTCACTAGTATCGCTGCTCATCTGCTGTTGAAACTCTCATCCATCCCTTTATTTCCTCCAGACTCAGCTTTTCCAGTACAATCCCAAATTTTATCCAACATAAACTTGAGGTCATCGAAACCTTTGCTTCCGTTTTGACATGCAACAAGTCCCATTCTCTAAACGCTGCTCAGTTTTCTTATGCTGTCTCCTGTCAAACAATATCTTGAGTTTAAAATTCTCAGCCTTATTTGAAATCTCACAATGGGCATCTCTCCCTATATTTGGCATCTCCTTAAATTCCTCTGAAATATCTGAGCACTTCGAGTTCTGGCCTCTTAGAGTCATAGAGATGTACAGAATGGAAACAGACCTTTTGTCCAACTTGTCTATGCCGATAAGATATCGTAAATTAATCTAGTCACATTTGCCAGCATTTGGCCCATATCCCTCTAAACCCTTCCTGTTCATTTACCCATCCAGATGCCTCTTAAATGTTATAATTGTATCTCCCTCCATCACTTCCACTAGCAGCTCATTCCATAAACACACCACCCTCTGTGTGAAAATATTGCCTGTTAGGTACCTTTTATATCTTTCCCCTCTCACCTTAAACCTATGCCCTCTAGTTTTGGACTTCCCTACCCTAGAAGAAAGACTATTCACCCTATCCATGCCCCTCATGATTTTATAAATTTCTATAAGGCCACCCCACAGCCTCTGACGCTCCAGGAAAAATAGCCCCAAACTATTCAGCCTCTCTCTATAGCTCAAACCCTCCAACCCTAGCAACATTTTTGTAAATCTTTTCTGCATCCTTTCACATTTAACAACTCTTGAGTTCACCTCAATTTTAATTGCTTGGTGGTCATGACTAAACTCTGGAATAATGTCCCTACACCTTTGCACCTTTCTTTCCCACTTTCCTCCTTTAAGATACAGTTTAGGCCTAACCTTTTTGCCCAACCTTTGGTCATCTGACTTCTATTCCTTTGTGTGGCCTGATATCACACTTTATATTGTAATGCTGCTGTCAAAAGTCTTGGATATTTTATTACTTTAAAGGCACTATGTAAGTATAAGCTGTTATTATTGTTTAGCATTCTAATTGTACTTGGAAAGGTCAACACTTAGACACCAAGAATTAGCCAAAGAACAGTTGCCTTTGTGACTCATCATTATTATCATGCATCATTGAGTTGTTGTCATGAGAATTTATTTCCCCATCACCAATTTTGATTGACTAGCACTGGTGTGGAAGTATTGAATTGTTCACTTGGTCACTTCAGAGGTTTGATTCCAATATGATGTGGCTGTTAATTCTCCACTATTTCACACCACAGTGAAGCCTATTGACACAGTGCAGGAAATGGTGTCTTGACTTTGCAACAAACCAGAAAGTCATGGTCATGGTAGATAGGGTCACAGAGAGTTATAGAGAATGTACAGCCTGGAAACAGACCCTTCGGTCCAACCCGTCCTTGCTGACCAGATATCCCAACCCAATCTAGTCCCACCTGCCAGCACCCAGCCCATATCCCTCCAAACCCTTCCTATTCATATACCCATCCAAATGTCTTTTAAATGTTCCAATTGTACCAGCCTCCACCATATCCTCTGGCAGCTCATTTCATACACATACCACCCACTGCGTAAAAAAGTTGCCCCTTAGGTCTGGTTTATATCTTTCCCCTCTCACCCTAAATCTATGCCCTCCAGTTCTGGACTCCCTGATGCCAGGGAAAAGACTTTGTCTATTTACCCTATCCATGCCCCTCAGAATTTTGTAAACCTCCATAAGGTCACCCCTCAGCCTCCAACGCTCCAGGGAAAACAGCCCCAGCCTGTTCAGCATCTCTCTATACCTCATATCCTCCAACACTGGCAAAATCCTTGTAAATCTTTTCTGAACCCTTTCAAGTTTCACAACATCGTTCCGGTAGGAAGGAGACCAGAATTGCACACAATATTCCAACAGTGGCCTAACCAATGTCCTGTACAGCCGCAACATGACCTCCCAACTCCTGTACTCAATACTCTGACCAATTAAAGAAAGCATACCAAACGCCTTCTTCACTGTCCTATCTACCTGCAACTCCACTTTCAAGGAACTATAAACCTACACTCCAAGGTCTCTTTGTTCAGCAACTCTTCCTAGGACCTTACCATTAAGTGTATAAGTCCTGCTTAGATTTGCTTTCCCAAAATGCAGCACTTTGCATTTATCTAAATTAAAATCCATCTGCCACTTTTAAGCCCATTGGCCCATCTGATCAAGATCCTGTTGTAATCTGAGGTAACCTTCTTCGCTGTCCAATACACCTCCAATTTTGGTGTCATCTGCAAACTTATTAACTGTACCTCTTATGCTCGCATCCAAATCATTTATGTAAATGACAAAAAGTGGCACTCCATTGGTCACAGGCCTCCAGTCTGAAAAACAACCCTCAACCACTACCTTCTGTCTTCTACCTTTGAGCCAGTTTTGTATCCACATGGCTAGTTCTCCCTGTATTCCGTGATGAATATGAATGTGAGATTGTCTCTTCATCTCAGCTCTGGCTATGACTGCGCTTCGTTTTTGTTGAGTGTAATACACAATGTAGGTAAAGATCATCCATTGTAGTAAGTTTAGGAAGCCACTAATGCAAATAAAGCAGGGATTCAGGACTGACCTCCTATTCCTTCACAAGAAAATAGCAATCCCATATTGGACAAATACATTCAACAGAGAGCCAGGCCTGAATCCCCGATGTTGTTTAAATCAGTACAAAACAAATTTCATTGGACATTAATTCTTTAACTTTGATCTTTAGGTTTGGCCTTGCTGCCAGGCTTGTAATTCAAAGTGTAATCTTGTGCAAACACCAATGTACATAGGGACGAAACAGTGACCGAATAGAATACTATATGTAATTTAGCTGTTGATTTAGCATGCACTATCCAGTCTCTTGTCAGGATTTGTCCTTAGGAATTGTATTCAGCCAGCTAGGATGTTGCTCAGAATTATTTTAATTGTATCAATAATCTGTCTTTGAGCAGTAAAACAGAAATCACCTCTTACAGGAAGGATGTTGTGAAACTTGAAAGGGTTCAGAAAATATTTATAAGAATGTTGCCAGGTTGGAGGGTTTGAGCTGTAGAGAGAGGGTGAATAAGCTGGGGCTATTTTCCCTGGAACATCAGAGGCAGAGGGATGACCTTATATAGGTTTATAAAATCATGAGGGATATGCATAGAGTAAGTAGACAAGGTCTTTTCCCTGGGTCCAGAACTATAGGGCATAGGTTTAGGGTGAGAGGGGAAAATTTAAAAGGGACCCAAGGGCCAATGTATTCATGCAGAGGGTGATGCGTGTGTGGAATGAGCTGGCCGAGGAACTATTGGAGGCTGGTACAATTACAACACTTAAAAGACATCCGGATGGGTGCATGAAGGGCTCTTGCCCAAAACATGATTTTCCTGCTCCTTGGATGCTGCCTGACCTGCTGTGCTTTTCCAGCACCACACTCTCGCTATGAATAGGAAGGGTTTGGAGGGATATGGGCCAAGTGCTGTCAAATGGGACTAGATGAATTTAGAATATCTGGTCAGCATGGATGAGTTGGACTGAAGGGTCTGTTTCCGCGCTGTGCATCTGTAGGCCTCTGTGACAAGCATCCTCCAACGTTTACAGAGCTTTCTGTACAAGCATGTGGTGATCAGCAGCACATCATTGGCAAATTACAGCATAATAAAGACAATTCCAATTAGTAAGCATTTAAAAAAGTATTAAAAATACTTCCCAGCTCAGGCAGCAGCTGTGGAGAGAGGAAGAGAGTCAATGTTCAAGACTGGTGATCTTTCATTGGAACTGAAGAAGACTAGAAATGTAAGACATTGTAAGACAATAGAAGGAAGACAAAGATGAGAACAAAAGGGAAGGTCAGAGGTTGAATGTGGGCGGGTGAAATGACCTGATGAAAGAATTGATGATGATAAAGCCAAAGAGAATGGTAAAGGCCATTGTAAAAGATACAAAGGGCAGAATTTTCCCAGTGTCTGAATGACACAGGCAATGGCAAGAAAGTTTAAAACTTATGATGAGAAAGAAAAACAAATAAGATTCTGAACATCAAGAAAGGACAGCCTGAGTTTCCCTTTAAGGCTCCATGAAACATCCTGAAATTTCATACTTAAGTCAAAATTTGGGAAAATTTTGTCAGATAAGGCCTAAATGGCTACCTAACAGCCACCTGAATGTGACTGCTCATTAGTTGACTCCTAAATCCAACTAATCTAGGAGTTGGTTGGTCACTAATTCCTAGATTAGTCTCAGGTGCACATTCTGGTGAGCACACCACTGACATTTCCAGGCAGCTACAGCAAGACGATGGCAGAGTAGGGTTCTTAAGCTAGAGCTCAACTGTTCCATCCATTTCTTTTCTTTTTCCTCTTTTCGTGATTTTTTTTCTCTTTTTCATCCTTTTCTTCTCCCTACATACCTCCATTCCTCAGATGGCATCAGTGGTGCAGAGTTGAGCCAGTGCAAACTTGAGGGATTCCCGGCCTTGAGGAAGCCCAGCGTGGACTCCATGCTTTAGGACTTTAGGAGTGTAATGCTGAATGTTTACCCTTACTGCTTTGTTGTTCTAATTTATACCTAAGATGTTGTGCAGGTATCTAGCTTTATAAGGATTGTAATGCTGATCTTTTAACTGTATTTCTTCATTTTTCTACCTAATACTGAAGATTTTCAACCTAGGCATTTTTGTATCTAAGATAGTGCCGGAAATAGCGACTTTGTACATTTTTTGCTATACTCATGTATCCCTGTACTTGAGTACATGTAACAATAAACCTAATTCTAATTCTAATTCTCACATGGGGTTAAGTTGTTGGCAAAGCCCACTGCCCTAACTGCAACACCGAGCTTGTTATGGAAAATAAGGTGAAGTAGTGCAAATACGAACAAATTGCTTCAGTAACCGCCTTGACACATTCACGGGTTGAGGGTTCAAAGATCCCACACAGATTCCCAGTAGACCCATGGAAGCAGTCAGTTGCATCACAATTAAGGTACAGGTGGTTTGCTGGCCTGGAGAGAGCACTGAGAGGTTTCTTTAAATTTTCTTGTGGGGCATGAGTGTCCCAGGCTGGCCAGCAGTTATTGTCCCCCCACTGCTAGTTGTCCTTGAGGAGGTGGTGATGAGTTACCTTCTTGAACTGTTGCTGTCCATGTCGAGTTGTGGGATTCTCACATGTGGTTTTGGTGGAGGCTAGCTAAGGTGGAGACATGGAGAAAACCCCAGTGAACTGCAGCCACTAGATAACCAAGCAGGCTGACTTTTAAATCAGGAATTGTGTTTCCTAGTTTCTCATCAATACCTGGGAAAAAAACAACTTACACATAAATGAGGTGTGCTGAGGTAATAATGAGAGATCATGCAAATCGGTGCCTTGTCATTTACAAACAAGATCCTGATTTATTCTATTCACTCATGGGATGTAGGCAGCACTGGCTGGGCCAACATTTATTGTCCATCCCTAGTGAAGCTAGTGAAAAAACAAACACAGAATGATGGAAGCAACAGCATGATGAAAGATTTTTGAACTCAGTAGAGTTCAGAAGATTGTACAGCAGGTGTTCCCAAACATTTTCCCATTGTGATCCCAATTTAAGGCAAAAAAATGTCAAGTTCAGTGAAAAGATCTAGAGAGGATAAGAAACAATTGTGAGGGGTTGATAGTGGGAGAGTATTGGAGAGGGGTGAAGTGATTAGTCAAGCAAGATTGAGACCTGGTTAATTCCAGTTATTGGGCCTTCTTCAACTCCATCCTCAATACGCTGGGTAAAAAAAAAACACTTGGCTGACATAGGAGTTTGCAAGAGCAGAAACTTGCCTGTTCTTCTTACAACACCATTATTATAATACAGCTAAGCATTTTGTTTGCATATCCAACCCAGATTGATGGTATAAAGTAAAACATAAAAACCAAACTACTGACATATTTTTCCAGGATATTCTACAGCTTACAAACCATTACATGTTCATGTTGTGTCAACAACATCCTCATGAGAAAAGGATCTAGGATCATATCATCATAGACAGGTTATAGCTCAGAAAGAGACCATTCTGGGCCAGCTTTCTGCAAGATACATTTCGCAATTGCCCATTCCCCCATCCTTTTCCTGTAACTCTACAAGTGTTTCCCTTCAATTCTTATCCATTTCACTTTTAGAGCCATAACTGAATCTTCTGCCACCATACTTGCAGGCAGTGCACTCCAGATCCTAAAACACGCTGCCTAAAAGAAATCTCTTGCCACTTTTGGTTCTTTAGCTAATCATCTTAGTGAGTGACCTATTGTTCTTGACTCTTTCACACATAGGAACAGTTTCTCCTCATTTGTGATATCTACACCCTTCATGATTTGGAACACATCTATCAAATCTGTCAAACTTTTTTTTCTCCAGGAAATATAATCCTAGTTTCTCCAATCTATCCACCTAATCCTTGGAACCATTTTCAGAAAATTTTTTTCCACACTCAAAAGTTTTCATGTTTTTTCCATAGTGTGGTGCTCAGAATTGATCATAGCACTCCATTTGAAACCAAACTTTTTTTTTAAATAGATACATTACTTTTGTACTCCATGTCTCAATTTATAAAGCCAGAGACTGTTATATCTTCTTAATTACTTTCTCAACTTGGCCTGCTGTCCTCAGTGACTTGTGTGCATATACCACCAGATGTCTCGGTTCATGTGTCCTATTTAGAATTGTGCTATTTAATTCATATTGCCTTCTCTAGTTCTTCCTACCAAAAAATATCACATCATTTGCTGGCATGATATTTCAGCTGCCCATTCCATAATTCACCTTCATGAATTCTATCACTAATCACTTTTGCTGCTCGTCATCCGCAAATTTGAAGTCTGATGCATGATTGTATATCAAGAAAAGCAGTGATTTGACTTCCAATCTTATTGTTATCCCATTGTTTGCCCTCCCCCACTACTCAGTAGTTCCTGTCACTCAGCCACCCTCACATCCAAGCTGCCACTGTTGCTTTCCTTCCATTGCCTTCAACTTTGGCATTTTATCAAATGCATTTTGAAGTCTATGTACACGACCTGCAATAATATCATTAACCGTTTCTCTATTACCTCATCAAAAATTCAAAATAGTTGGCATGTTTTTCCTTTCACAAATCAATGCTTTTTTTAAAAATTAATCCATATTTTCCGAAGTAACTGTGAATTTTGACCCAGATTATCATTTCCAATAGCTTTCCCACCCAACGGTTACATTGATTAGCCTCTAGCTGATTGGATTAAACTAACTCCCTATGTTGAACTAGAGTATACATCTCAATTCTCAGTCCTCTAGCATCACACTGGCGTCCAAGGAAGATTATTGCCAGTATAGTTGCAATTTCTCCTTGGATGTTTGACCTATTTGACTTACTTTATTTCCCAAAACCATTATTCCACCCTTGATGGCCACACCATCGAACCACCTAGATCTTGTACTCTGGACTTGCTTTCCCAATTATTTTCCATGACCATATCTCTCATACCTTCTTTACTACCATTCATAAACTGTATTTTTGATCAAGCTTTTTGTCACACATCTTAATACTGTATTTTATTCATTTTATTATTACAACTCTGCAATATACCTTGACATGTTTCCTACGTTAAAGGCAAAGACAAGTTGTTATTGTACAGAAATAATAATATTACTATAACTTTGTGATAGAATCTGTGGTTTCAAATATTTTCTTTTTAAGTCAAGGCCATAACAGTCAGGAAAGCTAAAGCCTGGATTTTTGCCACAATGGAGATCTTCTCCCATCTTTTATAAATGGCAACAGAACGCAGACATTAAGACTTTTGTAGCCCTGGTATTTGAAGCCTGATGTATGAGGAGCAGACCCGGTGTGAGCAGATAAGACCATAAGACATAGGAGCAAAAATTAGACCATCCAGACCATTGAGTCTGCTCCACCATTCAATCGTGCCTGTTAAGTTTCTCAACACCATTCTCCCGCTATCTCCCCATAACCCTTGATCCCCTTGATACTCAAGAACCTATCTATCTCAGTCTTAAATATATTCAATACCAGGCCTCCACAGCCTTCTGTGGCAATGTATTTCATAGATTCTCCACTCTCTGGCTGAAGAAGTTTATTCTTATCTCTGTTCTAAAAGGTTTTCCTTTATTCTAAGGTTGTGTCCTTGGGTCCTATTCTCTCCTATCAATGGAAACATCTTCTCAATGTCTACAATGTCCAGGCCATTCAGTATTCTCTATGTTTCAATTAAATCCCCCCTCATCTTTCTAAACTCTACCGAGTATAAACCCAATATCCTCAAAAGTTCCTCTTATGTTAAACTTTTCATTCCTGGTACCATTCTCGTGAACATCCTCTAAACTCGCTTGAGGGCCAATACATCCTTCCTGAGATATCGGGCCCAAACTGCACACAATACTCCAAATGGAGCCTCAGAAGTACATCCTTGCTTTTATATTCGAGTCCTCTCAAAATAAATGCCAATATTGCATTTGCCTTCCTAACTACTGACTCAACCTGTAAGTTTACCTTGAGAGAAATCTGGACTAGAACTCCCAAGTTTCTGTGCACTTCAGACTTCTGAATTTTCTCCCCATTTAGAAAATAGTCCATGCCTCTATTCTTCCTATCAAAGTGCATGACCTCACACTTTCCCACATTGTACTCCATCTGCCACTATTTTGCCCACTCTCCTAACCTGTCCAAATCATTCTGCAGCCTTCCCATCTCCTCAATGCTACCTGTCCCTCTACCTATCTCTGCATCATCTGCAAACCTTGCCAGAATGCCCTCAGCTCCTTTATCTAGATCATTAATGTATAAAGTGAACAGTTGTGGTCCTAACTCTGAGCCTTGCGGAACACCACTTGTCACCAGCTGCCATCTTGAGAAGGGCCCTTTTATCTCCACTCTCTGCTTTCTGTCAGACAGCCAAGCTTCTATTCATGCTAACGCCTTGCTTCTAACCATGGGCCCTTATTTATTCAGTAGTCTCATGTGTGGCACCTTGTCAAAGGCCTTCTTGAAGTCGAGGTAGATAACATCCATTGGCACTTCTTGGTCTAACCTGCTCATTACTTAGATTCATAGAGTCATAGAGATGTAACATGGAAACAGACCCTTCTGTCCAACTCGTCCATGCCGACCAGATATCCCAACCCAATCTAGTCGCACCTGCCAGGACCTGGCGCATATCCCTCCAAACCCTTCCTATTCATATACCCATCCAGATGCCTTTTAATTGTACTAGCCTCCACCACTTCCTCTGACAGCTCATTTCATAGACATACCATCCTCTGTGTGAAAATGTTGCCCCTTTTAATTGTACTAGCCTCCACCACTTCCTCTGACAGCTCATTTCATACACGTACCATCCTCTGTGTGAAAATGTTGCCCTTAGATCTCTTTTATATTTTTCCTCTCTCACCCTAAACCTATGCCCTCTAATTCTGGACTCCCCCACCCCAGGGAAAAGACTTTGTCTATTTAACCTATCCATGCCCCTCATGATTTTGTAAACCTCTGTAAGGTCACCCCTCAGCCTCCGATGCTCCAGGGAAAACAGCCCTAGCCTATTCAACCTCTCCCTATAGCTCAAATCCTCTAACCTGACAACATCCTTGTAAATCTTTTCGGAACCCTTTCAAGTTTCACAACATCCTTCCAGAATTGCACGCAATATTCCAACAGTGGCCTAACCAATGTCCTGTACAGCTGCAACATGACCTCCCAACTCCTGTCCTCAATAATCTGACCAATAAAGGACTCAAAGAATTCTAGCAGATTTGTTAAGCATGGCCTCCCCTTGATCAAACCATGCTGACTTTGCCCTTTTTTACCATATACTTCAGAAATCTCTTCCTTCACAATGGATTCCAGTATCTGACCCATGACCAAAGTTAGACTAATCGATCTGTAAGTTTTCATCTTTTGCCTTACTCCCTTCTTAAACAGAAGTGTCACGTTAGCAGTTTTCCAGTTCTCTGGGACCCTCCCTGATTCTAGTGATTCCTGAAAGATCACCATTCATACCTCTTCAGCTATCTCCCTTAGAACTTTGGGTTATAGTCCATCTGGTCCAAGTGATTTATCCACCATCAGGCCATTCAGTTTTTCTGGCACCTTCTCCTTGGTGATAGCCACCAAATTCAGCTCTGTCCCCTCACTCTCTTGAATTTTTGGGATATTACTTGTGTCTTCCGCCATGAAGACTGATGCGAAATAATTATTTAGTTCCTCAGCCATTTCTTTGTTCCCCATTACTATCCCTCCAGCATCATTTTCCTGCGGCCTATTGTCCACTTTTGCCTCTCTTTTGTCCTTTATATATCTAAAGCAACTCTTATAGTCTTCACTTATACTACTGACTTGTTTACCCTCATATTTAATCTGCTCTCTCCTATTTATTTTTTTGTTGCCCTCTGTTGGTATTTGTAAGCTTCCCAATTCTCTGGTTTCCCACTGCCCTTCATCACATTGTATGAGGGGCAGTGGGAAACCTTTTGCTTTTATGTTATCTCTGACTTCCCTAGTCAGCCATGGTTGCCTCATCCTCCCTGTACCATGCTTCTTTTTCCCCAGGATGAATCACTGTTGTGTCTCTCGAATTGCTCCCAGAAACTCCTGCCATTGCTGTCCCACTGTCTTTCCTGCTAGGCTCCTCTCCCAACCAATTCTACCCAGCTCCACCATAGGCTGCTCCAAAAAGCCATCTCATAGACATTCCACAAATGCCTTTTCTTGCAATCCACTACCAACCTGATTTTCCCAGTCCACCTGTATATTGAAATTCCCCTTGATCACTGTAACTTTGCCTTTCCTACACATCTTTTCTGTCTCTTGGTGTATCTTGTGCCCCACCTCCTGACTGGAGGCCTGTAAATAACTCCAACTATGGTTTTTTTTAACCTTTGCAGTTCCTCAAATCTACCCACACAGATTACACATCTGACTCTTTCTTACTATTGATTTAATTTCTTTTCTTATCAATAAGGCAACCCCACCTCCTCTGCCCATTGCCTATCTTTTTGATAGGATGTATATCCTTGAATATTCAGCTCCCAATCCTAATCCCCTTGCAGCCACGACTCTGTGACATCCATCACATCATACTTGCCAATGTCGATCACGCCACAAGGCCATTTACCTTATTCCTTATAAAGTGTGCATTCAGATATAAAACAACTTCAGTCCTGTACTAACTGTCCCTCTTTTCATTGTGGTTTGTTTGTGCAGTGTGCTTGAAGTTTGATTGCCCACCCTTTCCATACATTCTGTCCTATTTGAGTTTGTGCTAGAGATTTTAATAACATCTCCTGAGTTCTGCACTTTTACCTCCTCCTTTATTTTGGGTTTTTTTTTTATTTCCCATACAACGGAACCCCTCCCATTAGTTTAAAGCCCTGTCTACAGCCCTAGTTATGCGATTTGCTAGGACTCTGGTCCCAGCATGGTTCAGATGAAGACTGTCCCATTGAAACAGGTCCCTTCTTCCCCAGTACAAATGCCAATGCCCCATGAATTCAAACCCATTTCTCCCACACCAATCTTTAAGCTACACATTTACCTGCTTAATCTTATTGACCCTGTGCCAATTAGTTCATGGCTCAGGTAGTAATCCAGAGATTGTTACCCTTTGGTTCTACTTTTTAATGTAGTTCTCAGCTGTTCATATTCCCTTAGCAGAACCTCTGCCCTAGTTTTATCAATGTTGTTAGTACCTATGTGGATGACAACTACTGCATCTTTATCCTCCCACTCCAAGTTCATCAGTGGCCCAGATGAGATATCCCAAACCCTTGAATCACGAAGACAACACAACCTTCGGTACTCTCAATCCTGGTCACAGAGAGCACTGTCTATGCCTCCAACTATCCTATCCACAGTTACAACAACATTTCCCTTCTCTTCCCCCACTTGAATGGCTCCCTGCACCACACTGCTGCAGTCAGTCGGCTCATCCTCCCTGCAGTCCCCATTCCCGTCCACACAGGGAGCAAAACTCTTGAACCTGTTGGACAAGGACAGGAGCTGAGGCCCCTGCAACTCTACCTCCTGAATCCCTCTACCTGCCTCACTCACACCCACGCCAACCCCCACCCACACCCACACCCACACCCTCCTCTCCCTGACCACTCGCCTAATTTGTGTTAGTTAGTCTAAGATGTGTGACTGGAGGAGAAAGTGAGGTCTGCAGATGCTGGAGATCAAAGTTGAAACTTTATTGCTGGAACAGCACAGCAGGTCAGGCAGCATCCAGGGAACAGGAGATTCGACGTTTCGGGCACAGGCCCTTCTTCAGGAATGTGTGACTGTCTCCTGAAACACAGGGTCCAGGTAACTCTCCCCCTCCCTGATGTGTCACAATATTTGAAGCTCAGACTCCAGTTCATCGACTCTGAGGCGGAGTTCTTCCAGCAACTGCAGACATAGTCACTGAGAACCACAATGGGGTCCACTAGCTCCCACATCATGCAAAAATAACACAGCACCTAACCTTTTAAAAATTTTTTACCTCTTTTTGTATCTCTGCTTATACAAGTTGTAACCAATAAATTAACAAGAATCAGTTTAACACAGATTCAAATTTAGCAGATCCCTTATTAGCCAATCAACTCACAGCCTGTGATGTCAATTTTTAGATTCCCCTCAGAATCACTTCCCTTCCCAGACTACTCTCTGCTTACTCCTGCTCAGCTCCTCTCCCGAAGTGAAGGCCCAAAATCTGAGGTACGTTTTTATATCACTTCCCTTCCCAGACTGCTCTCTGCTCCTCTCCCGAAGTGAAGGCACCAAATACTTGAGGGAAGTTTTTATATCACTTCCCTTCCAGACTGCTCTCCACTTGCCCCTGCTCTGCCCTGGTCCTGACCCTTGTGCATTTCTTTGGATAGCCAGGGAATGATCTTGGAGATGTAAGATACCTCTTTAGATCATCTGAGATGTGTTATCTCTCCCAGCACTGTTGGGGGAGGTACGGTGACCTTAAGTTTGAGTGAAAGCTACAAGTGGTTATAGGATGTAGGTTTATGAATTTAAATGCTTGTTGTTAGAAGCTATTGTGTGCTTTAAATAAATGCTTTTGCTATTAGAATTTATTTATCTAAATAATTAAAAATGTAGTAAATGAGCTTTTATGAATGAGCTTTTTTTATGATATGGTGAAGTCTGCATCAACATTTAGAAGTTCATCTTATAGAACTTTATTTTATTTAGTTTCTGCTTGATGTCTTCCCACTAGTAGATACAAAGTGAAACAAAAACAGAGAGTGTGGGAGAAACTCAGCAGATTTGGCAGCATCTGTGGAGCGAGAAAGAGAGTTCACATTTCAAGTCAAAAGACTTTTCTTTGATAGAGCAAGTGTTCTATCAGAAAAAGTTCAGAGCTTTGATAGTTTTGTGGCTATTAGCTGAGTAGAGCCTTGAGATTTGTTTTTGTTGCATTTGATGTACTTTCTAATGTGCAGACTGCAATTTTCCTGGTATTTGTGTTTAACTTATGTTGATTTTTTTTTGTTTAATTATTAATGTAAAAGTTAGAAAAATTGTAAGCTTGCCTATTGGTTTTCTCACTGGGATTGTTCAGTAAATTTGGTTATTTTTGCTTGTTGTTCCCTCCCCATGAATGTAAAATATAAAAGTTATGCAGAGCAAAGCACTTGATTAACTCACAGACATTAAATGTAAAGGGTTCTCCTATTTTTATTTTAAATGTTGTTTTCTCCAATACATTTTTGCACTGAAACACTTCTGAAATCAGCAAAAACCCAGGGTTACCAGTGGCTTAGATTTTTCAGTGGATTGTGTGGTCATTTTGACAAGGTAAGCTGGACAATCAAAACTTGATTGCGAAATAGCAGAACACGTTCACTCTTTACATGTCTAATGTTTTAAGAAATAGCTATTGTAATTGTCAATGCCTGAAATGCAAACATCATAGGGCGGCCTTGCTCCTGTCCTGCCACCTCTCTGTCCCTCTATGCCCTTGTTGTGTTTAGCTGAAGGTAGCCATCTTGAGTGTAATTAAAATTTTTGAACTGATTGTCACACATACCGAGGCTCAGGGAAAAGCTTTGCCTTGAAGCAATATAGGCAAATCACATAGTTAAGTAGCATAGATAGTAAATAATAGGTAAACAGTGGCAAAAACAAAAGCATAGGTATAGGGAAATGTTAAAAATTTGAGTCCATTCAATATTCTAACAGTAGGGTAGAAACTGTTGTAAAACCGGCTGGTGCGTGTGTTCAGGCTTCTGTATCTCAACATGTTTTGGTTAAGCTGGTTCCGTTTTGGATATTGCCAGCACTGCTGATTATTGAGCAATCCATTATTCTTCTGGGAATTGTCAGAATAGCAATTCACTGTCCAGGTATTCCAAACAGTACTGAAAGCAGGACTAAAGTGCACTCTGATTGTTAACATTGATCTATGTCGTCTTTACTCACTGAGCATAATTTTGACTTTGGTGGTGACTTAATATGATCCTGTCATCCATCTCTGTGTAACTGAAAATCAAGGTGAATATTGAGGAGTGACTTTTCCAATAAAGCTGAGGCTACTATATCACTCAACATCAAAATTATCACCAACAAAACCTTTAATATTCTGTCTCTATAGCTAACTTCCAGTCAGTGATACAGCATTTTATTCTGTTAGGTGGGAGGGACACTGAATGGCATTCCATTAAGTATTATACCACATTCTTTTCCATTTAAGATGTATAGTGCCATCAATCTTTTCTAACACTGGGACAAAAGCTTTTGTGCCTTAATAGCTTTTTGTCAATGCTTTTTGCTAGCATATTAATGAGAGGAAATTATCCCACCTTACAGATAAATTTGTAATTAAACAAGAAGCACCAAGCTAATGATTGGACTATTTATTTTAGATTTCTATTTATCTGCCTTGTAGGGTTTTTTTAAATTTAAAGTGTATTTTCTCTCCACAGGTTTTTCTGAAAGCCTCAACCTCTGTTGGTGACTATGCTTCAGCAGCTGCCACAGTATTTTTGATTGACAGGTTTCTATACTGGGTCGATGCATCCAGCAAACTTCTGCAGATTGCCAAAAGCCTGCACAGGCGTTGTCATGAAATACCAATCGCACCACAGGTGGTTGTTCGCCAGGCCCGAGTCTCTGTAAATTCAGGTGACATAACTCCTGTTGATCTTTCTCTGTTTCCGTGGCAAAACTCCAATTAACAAGCACTTGACTAATCAAGAGGATATTTTGTTCCATTTGAGATGGGGAGGGGAGAACGGGGGAGAGAATGTCATTTTGCTAAGCGTAGTGCCATCTTTTCAAACCCACTGCTGACCCTTTGAACGCACACAAAGGCTCAGAAGGAAAGGGATTTCAAGCCAAAAGAGTAGAATGAGTGTGGAAAATACTAATTGGTTGCTTTGTTCCCTCATAAATGTACCCTAGCAATTTAAAACGAGAGATGTCTGAATTGCTATACTTCTGATCAAGAATTTAACAAAACAGATTAGTATTGTCAGTTTTTCCCTATCTCTTTCAGCATATTCATTTTATTTCAGCAAGGCCAATTGACAATACAAACAATGCAGCTGCTAACTGATTGCAGTAACCCAATATGTTTTATCACACTCAGTAGTTACCTGGATTGCAGAAAGTGCTCACAGTTTTGTTGTCCCCATACACTATTAAATTGCAAAGTGTACGGTATCATTACTGAATACAGCTCTTTTTTTTATTTTCGATTGCCTTTGTTAAATCTAAAGCCAGGTAAATGGCTATTTAAATGCCACAATGAAAATTCAGTGTTCAGGGCGAATTCAACATGTATTATACTAACTGGGAAAAATGGAAAAGGAAATAAAGGGAGTAAAGATCATTAAATTACTGCAAAGAAAATTGAAACAGGAATGGATAATATCAAACAGAACGCACAATGAATCATTCAAAACTATGTTGTTCTCATTTGTCAAGCCAATAAGTTTGGAGTTGTTGTTTCTGTTCATCCTACTGGTAAAGTGAAGTCCCATTGTGTGATCTTATTGTTTGAATGTGGTCATAATTCAGATAAAATTTATTTCCCACTATTTTAACAGGTGTAGTTATTCATTTTTTGTTCAGTAAAAATAATGATCCTCATTGAATGACACGTGAACTTTGTTCAGCGTCTGTACAGTCATATTATACATAATGATTTCACTTTATAGTTATTTTATTTTCCACCTTTGCTTGTGACTTGGAGTCTTCCCTGTTCATGTATAATTTTAAAAATGGTTTATGTAGCACCTTTCATGACCAAACGGTATTCTAAATACTCTGCAGAAAGTGAACTGGAACAAAGAGCTGTGAATGTTGAAGATCTGAAACAAAAACAGAAATTTCTGGAAAACCTCAGCTGGTCTGGCAGCACCTGTGAAGAGAAAGCAGAGTTAACATTTCTAGTCCAATGACCCTTCTTCCAAAGAGTCTAAGTTTCTTTAGCAATTTCTGTTTTTGCTACAGCAAATGAAGTTCTTTTGAAATGTAGTCATCATTGTAATGTTGAAAACACTGCAGTCAATTTGTGCACAGCAATATTTGCTCGCACACAGTAAAGTGCAATGTGTCGATTGAGGGATAGATATTAGCCAGAGGTGGGAAGAATTGTGATTTTTTTTTTCTCTCTATGAAATAGTGCTGTGGGCACTTTCATTTCCATTCGCAAGGTTCGGCACATTCCTAGTTTGGCATCTCATTCAAAAGAGACCAGCCCTTTTAGTGCAGCATTCCCATCAATACTAGATGGTAGATTTTAACCCACCCTGACTTGGTTGGAATATGGTGAGATGCTAAAACTTTAAATCTTTCAAACCTGATATCAACCCACCTCCAACATGCTCGAGTCTAGGTTTAATAGAGAGGGTTTAGAGACAGAACAGCTAAGCTGCTGTAACTAAATATTGTAACTAAAGTGGAAGTCTTTGGTTTAATATACTTAGCAAATTTAACCCTGTTGGCTGGGCTTCCTGGGAAATCCAGCAGCTGAATGGAGGGCCAAAGGGAAATTAGCTGATTCCTGTTCCTTCCCCCCCCACTCTGAACCTCCAATCAATATTTGGGGTTTGGAGCCTTTGTGTAAAGATTGCGAAAGTCAACCTTCTCTGTGATTCAGGGATTGGAGTCTCCCGATGCTCCCACTTGCAGTGTCAGGGAATTTCTGTTGCAATCTGCTCTGGATTGCATCCTGTCGATGATGCAGCAGTTACATGGCTGTGCAGCAGCCTGGAAGGTACAGCAAAAGCGTTATTCAGTGATCGTTACTGCATATCTGAGACCATGCAAAAAAGAAAATTAAAGGGACTCAGTACTGAAAACACTGGCAGTGCACAGCATGTGAATTGTAAAGAGAATATTTCTCACTGTCTTGTCAATCACACATACCTATGGATGGGGGACCTATCAAAGTGAAACTCCTCAGCATGCAGAGAAATCCAGGCTTCCACTCTGCCGGATATATAGGTCAGCCCAGTCAACAGTCAGCGCAAATTGTCTCTCTAGACAGTGTATTCCATTAAAAAGACATCTATATTTTAGAGATTAACTCTTTGACATTGAAGAAAGAGAAGTCACAGAGACCTCCAGGTAGCTTGGTACAGGACAACACTGGTAAAAGGCTTGGAGATATTTTTGTAAGCACATTCTCTCAGCCAGGCAACGTTATATTTCAGGATCAAAGAAAGCAGAGAAAATTATTTAAGTTCTCTACTTTGGGATGTTTTGCTATGTCAAGATGCTACAAACAAAGTATTACTTATTAATCATTAAAAAATATATCTTGATACAATGCCTTTTACAGCTTCACATTTCAAGGTATTTTCTAGTCAGTGAATTACAATCACCATCGCAATGTAGAAAGTACAACAGTCAAAGAAAGTTCCCACAAACAGCAATGAGCCAAGTGACAAATAATCCATTTTTAATCTGAATTTATTCAAGGTGAGCGATGAGTATTGGCCAGATATTGGGAGAATTTGCATTTTCTTTTCAATGAAGCATTATGAAATATTTTATGTCCAAATGAGAAGGGAGACCAAGGCACATTTTTATCATTTCATCCAAAACACAATACCTCTAACCATGCAGTATCTTATGACTCCATGCTACAGTTTTAGTTAGGTTATACGCTCAGGTTTTAGGAATGCGACTTCAGTGCACAGTTTCAGCTATGCCAGGAGCCTGTAATAAGTCTCATTGTCTCCTGAATAAAAAGAAGAACTGCAAATGCAGGAAACAAAAACAGAAAGTGCTGGAGAAGTCAGCAGTCTGGCATTGTCTCTGGAGAGGAAACAGAGTTAATGTTTTGAGTTCAGTGACTCTTCTTCAGACTGTTTGTCAAACCTGTATAGAGTATAATGTTCCTTTTCTCACCACAGTCACTGCAAACTATCATCTAAAGAAATATTGCATTATTAATTCTTCCTGAATCAAGTAACATTCTTTTAATGTTGACAGGCAAACTTTTGAAAGCTGAATACATCCTGAGCAGTCTCATAAATAACAGTGGGGCAACAGGTTAGTGATTACTTCAGTAAAAATCACTCTCTCTCTTATATGTGTGTTTTGTATCAATATATGATGAATGGTGTTTCTACTTAATTTCTGTCCTTGCAATCGTTCTTGGATAACTTCAGCTCGCTGTCTCAATAAGCGTATCATCTTTCTGCTGGCTCGAACAAAAGGAATCACTGTTGATTGATTAATGGGAAATAAATCACAGCACAAGCAATAAACATAGGGGAATATAAATTTTATTATGTTGTGATCATTAATGCCTCTATGAAAATAATGACATATTTAAGTAAAATAAGAAAACACATTGAAACCCAATCCATCACATCTATTCCTCTGTGCAGCAGTAAATTCTAGACTATGATTGCATAGTTCCCAGGATTGCTTCATCCAAACATCCCATTATTTAGATTTAGATTAGATTAGATTACTTTACAGTGTGGAAACAGGCCCTTCGGCCCAACAAGTCCACACCAACCCGCCGAAGCGCAAACCACCCATACCCCTACATTTACCCCTTACCTAACACTACGGACAATTTAGCATGGCCAATTCACCTGATCTGCACATCTTTGGACTGTGGGAGGAAACCAGAGCACCCAGAGGAAACCCACGCAGACATGGGGAGAATGTGCAAACTCCACACAGTCAGCCGCCTGAGGCGGGAATTGAACCTGGGTCTCTGGCGCTGTGAGGCAGCAATGCTAACCACTATGCCACCGTGCCGCCCACGGTATTCTCCACCCCATTTGATTTCCAGCATTGAAGACCTCAACTCAAAAAGTTGCTTAGTTGTAGATTTGTTTAACTGTCATTACTTATGCACTGTTGGGAGTTTATTTTCATTTTGATGCTTGTGATAGATAATGGCTGTGATTTATTTACAAAACACAGGTGTAGACCATTTGGCCCTTCAGCCCTGTTCTGCCATTCAATAACATTTTGTCTGACCAGTGGTCATCTGAATTCCACAGTCACATTTATTCCTGAAAATATTTGATTCTACTTCCGAGAAGAATCAATCTAACTCCACCTTAAAAATAGTCATCTCCACCACTTTCTAAGGCAGAGAGTTCCACAGTCAGACAATCCTCTGAGAGAATTAAAATCCCCTTCTCTCTATTCTCAAAGGAAAACCCCAAATTTTAAAACTGTTGCTTTGTTCTGGACTCACCCACAAGAAGAAACATCCTTTTCATGTCCAAATCGAGAAATCTTTTTATATTTTTATGAGAAATTAGCATAGTATAATGTAATCAAAAACCTTGTGAAAACCATTCAGGATCCTACATATTTCAATCAATTCATCCTTCACTCTTCTAAGCTCTGATGGATTTAAGCCCAGCCTGTCCAATCTTTCCTCATCAAACAATCCATTCATTCCAGGAATCAAATGTAGTAAACCTCCTTTGAACCATCTCCAATGCATTTACGTTCTTTGTTCACTAAAAAGACCAAAACTGCGCACAGTGATGGAGGTGTTGGCTCACCGATGTCCTGTATATCAGTGGGGGGCAATTTTTTTTTCTATTCAACAAATGAGTGCAAATTCCACATCTTCTCCAACACTTCAATCTCTCACTTTCTTTGTGCATTGCAATGCTGGCGTGGCATCCAAAGTGATGATACTAAATGCATCTAAAACCATGGAATTACAGAATGGTAAAGCACAGAAGAAGGCCATTAAGTCCAAGTTGCATATGCAAAGTCTCTGGTAGAGTTATTCATTTAATCCCACTCCCCTTCATTTTCCTTAAACCTTGCAAAATTTCCTCTTGACATACTTACTTCATTCTCTTTTGAATGGTTCTAGTGAAGTTGCTACCACTGCTTTCCAGATCAGAACAACCCATTTTGTAACGGAAGGGTTCCCTGCATTCCTAGTACCATTCTTGTAAAGCCCACCTGCACCCTCGCCAAGCCTAGATATCCATTCTGAGGTATTGTGCCCAGAATGGAAAAGAGTGCTCCAGCTAATTTGTCAATAATACAACTGCTTTGCCTTTTAAACTTATGTCTCTATAAATGAAGTCAGACACTACTTTCCTTCAAGCAATCCAGGCTGACATTTATTTATTAGTTCATGTCAAAAATCATATGCCAGTTAAAAATATTCACTGGCAGACAATTAATTTTAGAGAGTTAAATATTATTCTGACAAAGTGAATTGGAATAGAAATTATTGGCAGAGCAGTCATGAAACAAGGAGGCCTTTAACATGGCCATTTCTGATCATGCGGCAGTGTACATGGAAGTTAAGGCCGGTGGCGATGGGACAGGCTTCATGGCACTGGCTCATGGATCCTTTTCTCCTGAAAGATAGCCAGTTCATTGAGTATTTTTCATGGAAATTTAAAATTTTCTGGGTCACTAATTCGGATACGGCCAGGAATCTGTCGGTGCTTTGGGAGACTGCCAAGGGGTTTGACTATTTCTTACTCGCCGACCTGGAAGCAGCAGAAGTGAGAGCAGCAGTGTATCCTCGAGGCGCGGCTGAGACTCCGAGACAGTGGATTACTGACCTCGGCCACTCTGAATGCTGCATTCATCCAGACAGCAAAGAGGGAGATTTCCTTTGCAAAACAGAGGTTGTTCGAGTATGGTGATAAACCAGGTAAGTATTTGGCGTGCTTGGCCAGAAAGAAGAGTACCTCCCGATCTATCACATCCATTAGACTGTGTGCTGGTACTATCACCTGTGATCCCAAAAAGATTAATGCAGCATTCAGGAAGTTCTACTCTGGATTGTACTGGTCAGAGGGCTGTGAAGACAGATTGGCGAAGATGGAGTCTTTTTTTTAAGACCGTGGCCCTACCAGGCGTAACTTCAGAACAGGCATCTCTTTTGAATGCCCCTCTGAAAATCTAAGAGATACAGGAGGCGGTGAGGCAGCTCCAGGGTCGTAAGGCGCCTGGTCCAGATGGATTTCAGAGCAAACTTTATAAGGAGTTTATAGACAAGCTGCCCATGTCAATGTTGGAAAAGTACAATTATTCGTATTGTCAGGACTGCCTCCCATCCTTTCTGCGAGAAGCAAATATTTCTCTTGTTCTCAAGAGAAGGAAAGCTCCAGAGGATTGCACTTTGTATAGGCCTATATCGTTATTAAATGTGGATTTTAAAATATTGCTGAATGCTGGCATTGAGGTTGGAGAAGGTCTTGCCCTTCTTTGTAAAGGAAGACCAGGTAGAGTTCCCAGATCCTCTAATAATATTAGAAGAGTGCTAAATATGGTTCAGATGTGCCAGTAAGGTTTGATTCTGGGCTTGGTCGTCTCCTTGGATGCAGAGAAAGCATTTGACCGGGCGGAGTAGCCATACCTCCTTTATGAGATTAAAAACAATGACTGCAGATGCTGGAAACCAGATTCTGGATTAGTGGTGCTGGAAGAGCACAGCAGTTCAGGGAGCATCCAATGAGCAGCGAAATCGATGTTTCGGGCAAAAGCCCTTCATCAGGAATAAAGGCAGTGAGCCTGAAGCGTGGAAAGATAAGCTAGAGGAGGGTGGGGGTGGGGAGAAAGTAGCATAGAGTA
>NC_057710.1:134081082-134137233 GCF_004010195.1 Chiloscyllium plagiosum | reverse complement strand
GAGGTAGGGTGGGACGAGGTGTAATCCAGGTAGCTGTGGGAGTCGGTGCGTTTGTAAAAAATGTCAGTGTCAAGTCGGTCGTCATTAATGGAGATGGAGAGGTCCAGGAAGGGGAGGGAGGTGTCAGAGATGGTCCAGGTAAATTTAAGGTCAGGGTGAAATGTGTTGGTGAAGTTGATGAATTGCTCAACCTCTTCGCGGAAGCACGAGGTGGCGCCAATGCAGTCACCAATGTAGCGGAGGAAGAGGTGGGGAGTGGTTCCAGTGTAATTACGGAAGATCAACTGCTCTACGTAGCCAACAAAGAGACAGGCATAGCTGGGGCCCATACGTGTGCCCATGGCTACCCCTTTGGTCTGGAGGAAGTGGGAGGATTCAAAGGAGAGATTAAGGGTGAGGACCAGTTTGGCCAAACGAATGAGAGTGTCGGTGGGCCTGTCCTGCAATGGTTTGGCCTTGGAAGAGTCTTTGCCAGGTGGGTGGCAGTGTTATATAGTGACCCTAAAGCAGCGGTTCTCACTAATGTTCTAAGGTGTGACATCTTGAGCATTGACAGAAGCAGCTGACAAGGGCGCCCCCGCTCACCGTTGCTATTTACATTGGTGATGAGCCATTGGCAGAGGCCATCCAGAGGGACCCCAATATAAATGCCCCAGAGATAGGATCAGGAAGGCATAAGATCACCCTTTATGCTGATGACGTTCTTCTCTTTCTAGCCAACCAACTATATCTGTGCCCTGTTTAATACAGGTGATTAATTTATTTGGCTCTTTCTCGGGGTATATAATTAACTTTATCATCCCAGCCTTCGATCAATTATACAAAGCTAACTTTGTGCAGTTGCTAGAGAAGATATGACAGGACTTGCAGCGTTGGAAAGATCTTCCGATATCCTGGTTGGGTAGAATAGCTCTGGTTAAAATGAATATTCTTCCTTGTTTATTATATCCCATGCAAATGCTCCCTTTGTTACCCAGGCAGGCACTATGGAGGCTTAACAGTTGGCTTGGCTCTTTTACCTGGCGTCACGGGTGGCTTCTTGTGAAGTTTGCCAAATTGCAGCTTCCACAGGGGATGGAGGGGTGTGGACTTTCCAGACTTTAAGCAATACCAACTATGTTCCCTGCTATCCTATGTGGCTGATTGGGCTTGCCAGGACCCACAGTCAATTTGGCTGGACATTGAGGCCTCTCAGGTAAAATGTCCCCTCATTAATATGTTGCTCATGGACAAGATGAGGACTGTTATGGACCATTGCAGAAATCCAATTGTCCTTAACACTGGTAAAACATGGAGAATGATGCAACAAAGTGAGGGCAATTTACAAAACACTTCCCCGTGGTAGGATTGGTAGGATTCCAGCCAGAATCAATGGATTCTGGCTTTAGGCTCTGCGAATCCAGAGGAGTTTCCTGTTTGGGAGATTTATTTGATAGGGAGGTCATGATGTCTTTCAAGCAGCTGATCTAAATATGAGCTATCTAGGACGGACCTCTTTTTTTTTGTTACTTTCAGATTAGGAACTTTATACAGAAAAAGACTACATTTAATGGTTAGTTCCTAGAAGTTGGATATGGAGAAGACAGTCCACGGGCACTCTCTTGGCCAGCACCCTCTAACATTTATTAGGAGGTAGTGTCTTGAAGAACATCGAGCGGTTGTGTGGAATCTGGGCTCAGGAATTGGGGGTGGAGATCTCACCAGAGGAGTAGGAGGATATTTGGGAGAATGTAAGGAAGATTTCAATTTGCAATAGGATGCAGGCTATGCAACTGAAGGTACTCCACAGGATTTATTTGGCACCGGTGTGGCTTGCAAAATTTAAGACAGGAACGTCCCCAGTATGCCCCAAATGTAAAATAGATGTTGGTATTCTTACTCATTGCTTGTGGTCATGCCATAAGCTTCACAAGTATTGGGGTGGTACAGCAAGTATTTTGGAAGGGATCTTGGGAACCGAGGTCAAGGTAGATCCGGTATCCCTCCTCTTGGGTTTGCCGAATCTCCCCTCCTTGGATGCGCATGGGAAGAAATTGTTTAGTATTCTTTCATTTTGTACGAGGAAGAACATTCTGATGAGCTGGGTATCAGATAATCCCCCAGGACACTCAGGGTGGCTTAGGTTAGTTATGGAGTAGATCCCCCTGGACATCCTTACAAGTATGGTGCACTAGAAAATGGAAATTTTTTATTGGATGTAGTGGCCCTTTTTGAACCATATAGATGTGGACTTATCAGCTACATTGGATAGGGCATTTGTGTAGCCATGAGGGCTGTGTCTGATGGCCCAGAGGTCCCTAGGAGGAAGAACTCTGAACAAATACGGGTATGCTAACTGATGCTCTCGGTGATGGGGAGCTATGGTAGGATTGCGCTGAGTGTAGTAACTTAAAGTAATTTAATTTAATTTGCCTAGGTTCAACTCAGTTTAATTTAGTTTCTTTGTTTTGATTTAGTTGTTTATTGAACTGTAGTTTGTGGACAGTTGTTTTTCTCCTAGATTGTTTGTGGTATAGAGTAGTTTGTTTACAGATCTTGTTGTTATATTGCAAGATTGTTCTATTATTTTGTCATAATTTTATATTTTTGTAAAAATTTCAAAATCCTTTCTTAATAAAAATAAGGGAAATCCTCAAAAACCAGTGGCTAGAGTACAAAATAGACTTTTTCCTCTGAGGGCTAAAGGAAGGATGTGGATGACTAAAGATATAGAGGTTAAATCAAATGATTAAAGACATAGAAGCCACAGTAATTCATACCTATTCAGTCAAACACTTCAATGTAATTGACAGATAATTGTCACCACCAGGCAGTTTCTGTCAGACAAGACTTTTTAACAAGATTGCAGTTTCGGCATTCTAAATCAGAATCTGACTGTTAATGTAAATTTTATTTGAAAAAAACACTTCCCAGAGATTTCCTGCCAAATGCATAAATTAATAAACGTACCTTAAAACACAATATCCTTGGCTTACTTTATTCTCCCATATTTGTTTTGCTCCTCTACCTACTTCTCAACATTTGGTAATCTATATTACAATTGGCATAAGTGTCCGAAAGCAAAGTAGTTATACACAAGTGTCAGAGCTCTGTGTGCTTATACTAACATTAAGCACAAATGTACCTGGGAGCTTAGCTTGTAGAACTCTTGTTGCTAGCTAACCTGCCTTAAAGAGACAGGTGGGTCTTATCAGATAGGTGTTTGTTTTTGGAATCTTGAATGAAAATTGCTATGGAATTTTCTCATTTTTTTTTCTGCTGAATTGACACCATATTGGTACAGTGTCACCACATCTTTAACAAAACATCATATTTAAAGGGACAGAATAGGAATATCAACTACAAGCTGCCTTAACAGTTTCTAAAACTTTTGTCTAATCCTGTCCAGACCACAAACTATTAAATGGCCAGAATACTTCTTCCGTCTTCTCATAAAACAGATAAAACAAAAAAAATCCCACAGGTATAACTGATGTCTATCCCTATTTCCAAACATCCATCATGTATACACAAAACTGTTTACGATTTTCATTGACAGTAAAATAGCATAAATAGAACAGCACTGGCTTCAATGGTGTGAAATTCAACTTCAGCAGTAGTCCAAAATGGATCACTAATCCAATTAACCTCCCAATCAAAATACTTTCACATTGACTTTCATTCATTATCGTAATAAACTTCACTCCTGGTCACTTTTGCTTTGATGATCTGGGTGGACAGTTACAAATCCTAGCAGCCCTCCTGAGTAAAAGTTAACTGGTTGGAGACTTGAGCAGTCTAAATTGTACCTGCTACATAACACCATCTGCTCCAGAGCTTCCTGGGATTTGTTGCACTCATTTGACAGCATCTGTCTAGGAAAAAAAAATCTTATATCTAATGTCATTCTTAAATCTGATATAATTGGTTTTGAAAGCATGGAGCCTCCAGTGCAGAATAATGCAGCTCCATGACAGGACTGTTTTATGTAATTTTATTTCATTTTTGTACGGCCTCTTGCATTACTACTTGTGATCTGCAGGTACTTGGGTCTATGAGAAGACAAGTGACCGAACATTGGTGCAGGCTGTCAGTATTCAGATAAGGGGACAGATCCTACAAAAACTCGGTAAGATCAAAGACAGATTTAACTCCTTTGGTAACATACTATTTACTTTGGTAATATTGTGATGTGTTCAGCTGGTGTATTTTGGAGCTCTTCATTTCCAGTTGGCAAGGGTCTTACATATTATAGAGATTTATAATCGGCCTGATTCAAGGATGTAATGACAACTCTGGAGCAGGTAGAACTTGAATCCTAGGTCTTCTACCACTACTACAGTGTCATGTGATCCTTGCATCCCTCCTTCCTTAACCTGTTGTAGATATTTCTAATCAAAACGTCCAGAGATATTATTACATAAGCATCTCTGGAACTTGAATCCAGGTCTTCTAGTCTAGAAGTAGGGACATGCCACTCCACCACAAGAGCTCCCTCCAACACCACTCACTTATTTCCTTATAACAAACCTAGCTGCTTATTTCCTTGTAACAAACCTAGTTGTTGTTATTGCTGAAAATGTGCTGCTGGAAAAGCGCAGCAGGTCAGGCAGCATCCAAGGAGCAGGAGAATCGACGTTTCGAGCATGAGCCCTTCTTCAGGAGGGCTCCCTGAAGAAGGGCTCATGCCCAAAACGTTGATTCGCCTGCTCTTTGGATGCTGCCTGACCTGCTGCGCTTTTCCAGCAACACATTTTCAGCTCTGATCTCCAGCATCTGCAGTCCTCACTTTTTCTCCTAGTTGTTATTATTGTCTGAATACCAAATACATCCCTCTGTTTTGTATGCGTTATAACTTCACCCGCTGGAGAGTGTTTATACTCTGACCCTTATTGACAGCAGCCTTGCCAGGGCATCTCAAGTCCATTATCAGTCAAGAGCTGCCCTGATGTTGAGGGCAGCTATTCTCACCGCTTGTCTGGCATTTGGGTCTATTCTCAATGTCTGAATCAAGGCTGTGATGATACCAACACTGTTAGTGGAACTGAATTGAGTATCAGTACAGGCGAATATTGGTGAATAGGTGGTCTGCTAGCATTGTTGAAAACCCTTCCCATTATTTTGCTAATGGTTGAAAAGAGGCTTCAAGGGAGATAACTGACTGGAATAAATTAATCTTTCTAAATAAGCCCTGCCTGGCAATCCGCCACATCATCAGTCAATAACAATGTTGTAGGTACATGGGAACATTGTGACTCAACAATTGGCTGGTCCTAATGCATACATTTTCAATATGATGGCTGGGCTATTGTCAATTCCATCGCCTTCAATTGATTGTCAGTCCCCAGTGCACTCAGTTGCTGGAGTGGGAATGGTGCTCTTGACAGGGGGTGAGTTAGCAGACAGAAGACTATGGAATTGCACAACATACCAGTGGCACTGTGACAATCCTTTGCCACAACCCACACCCTAAATGTAGTTTGTCACAGTAGGGCTGGCATTCTTTCCCATTTGGGACACTTAAATGGTCAACTAATGGTCACTTAAGAGCTTCCTTATGCCACCACTGAGTGCACCCATAGTGCAGGAGACCAAAACCCAGTTGACCTATTGACTTGAGGGTTAGGCTGGAGAGAGATTGGGAAGTCTCCTGGTCAAACAACCTCAAAAGCTTCACACAAAGTGTGAACTATCCTCATATCCACCCCCCCACTTCAACTGTTATCCACTGCCCCACTACTTCCTTAATACCCATTGCCAAGCACTGCCAGCCTGGCCTCAGTGAAGCCAGACTCACCTCATTGTCTTGGTTCCATTGCTCAATACCTTCACTGGGCACTATTGCAGTCCCATACGTGGCCACTGTTCCCAGTGGAGCTTCTGGGAAAAGAGAGCTTCCAGCCTTTTCCTTTTAGAGTGCAGAGGGCCCAACTCCAGCACAGTGGCCATTAAATGACTGACAACTGGTGAATTGGCTCACTATGTCATTTATGATGGGGGCCCAGGGAGAACAGTGAGAGAGATTATCCATTTTATACCTTTGGCTGAAGTTACTTCAATCATGTCTCTTGCACTCCTGCTGACAATATCTTACCTGAAAAAGGAACATCCCTCAACTCTGTTAACTGGTAGATCACTACCATGCTTGACTATGAACAAATATGACTTTAATTTGCTGCTTGTGTGAAGATCTGCACTGTTTTAAAAGTCAAGCCATTTTAATGTCATTACCATAGAGTCAAGAGGGCATATCCTCAGTTGATCTTTTATAATAGTCTAAAACCTAAATGAATAATATTAAGGCCAAGTAGTAAAAAATTGGTATCATCAAAAAGCATGTGGAATTTCACATAGAAACATGAAAGTATTCGTAAATACAAAAAAGTAGAATTATTAACACTTTCATAACCAGAAAAGGAAAATGTATTTGAATGTATACTTTCTGGCCAAGTTGTCTAACTTTGAGGCATGTGATCCCAACACTACGTCCAAGGTGCTGCTGAACTGAAAATAGAATTCTATTTCAGAAAAAGAATCTAGAAATCTGATGCTTTATTTTCTGATTCATTTTTAGGGCTATGGTATGAAGCGGCGGAACTGATTTGGGCTTCCATTGTGGGATTTTATGAGCTTCCTCACCCAGATAAAAAGGCTTGTTTGATTTATATATTCATGTTATAATTTTCTGTGAAGTGTGTTTTCCACTTAATCCTCCTCTTCTCTGAAAACTAGAGTTTGGTTTCACAAGCCCTTCGGCCCAACAAGTCCACACCAACCCTCTGAAGAGTAACCCACCCAGAACCATTCCCTTACCCTGCATTTACCCCTGACTAATGCACCTAACACTATGGGCAATTTATCATAGCCAATTCCCCTAACCTGCACATCTTTGGATTGTGGGAGGAAACCAGAGCACCTGGAGGAAACCTACACAGATATGGGGAGAATGTACAAACTCCACACAGACAGTTTCCTGAGGCTGGAATCGAACCTGTGACCCTGGCGCTGTGAGGCAGCAATGCTAATCACTGAGCCACCGTGCCGCCCCCTTGAAATATAAAACAAAGGTATCAACTGCATCAGCCATTATTCATGTTCATTGAGTGTTAATACAACCTTTTGTTTTCAAATATTCTGCCTACCAATGCAGAAGGAGTTCACTTCCAGACCTATGTTTTCATGGAGTTTTAGAAGTCCAGCAGTGTGTCCAAGATCCAAGAATTCCATCTCCCACCCCACAGTTCTGATTGGTTCCATTTTCCAATAGAAGAATGAAGACAAGAAGCAAATCACAAGGGCAAAAACCAAGTTGGTCATTGCTGAGTTCAAACATGCTATTTACTGTGGAGCCTTGTCCCCCAGTGTGAATGTTAAAAACTTTTAGAGTAAGTGTGAAGGGAAGATAAATTCAATGGAACTATCAAGTTACTCAAATTCCCTGCCCATATGAGTTGAAAAAAAAATCTTGTGCTCGCAGTTTCAATTTTTGTTTGTTGACTTTACACTAAGTATTATTGTTATGGTATTGTTACTGTTTGATAGCTTCTACAAACTTCCACAGTTCAGGGAGCTGTAAGTTCAGTCTGACAGCTCTGGAGACTATTGAAGGTTTATCCTTCTTTGATTAGATTATTAGATTAGATTACATTACAATGTGGAAACAGGCCTTTCGGCCCAACAAGTCCACACTGACCCGCCAAAGTGCAACCCACCCATACCCTTACATTTACCCCTTACCTAACACTACGGGCAATTTAGCATGGCCCATTCACCTAACCTGCACATTTTTGGACTGTGGGAGGAAACTGGAGCACCCGGAGGAAACCCACACAGACACTGGGAGAATGTGCAAACTCCACACAGTCAGTCGCCTGAGGTGGGAATTAAACCCGTGTCTCAGGCGCTGTGAGGCAGCAGTGCTAACCACTGCTTATGAATACAAATGGTTGTTTTTATATGGAGTTAAGTACTTGAGGTAATTTAAATGCATTGAATGGAATTTTTTAATATAATCAAATTTGTAAATAGATACTTAAAGTTGTATTTCATCTCAATATGGTTTCTGAGGTCAGTCCAAAGTGGGTATTAGTGGGTAATTGATGGGTACTAGTTGACATGTAGGATGTAAAGACAAAGCGATGGGTGTGGGGCTATGGGTTGGCATAAATTGGCTGGTTAGGATCTTTAAGGGGCCATGGGGACAAGGGTAGAGTGGGTGGGGTGTTTCATTATTTGACACTAATGTGACATAAGAGCTATGTGGTCATGGAAATAATAGCACATTGGTTAAAAGGAGTTTCTAGAAAGGATATTTGCTGAAAGGATTTGAACAGTTAGTGGCGAAATTAAAAAGCATACTCTCCAAAGTAATAATGTCTGGATTATCACCTGAGCTAAAGGCAAACTGGTATAGGATCAATAAAATGTGTTAAATATGTTGCTGAAAGAGTGGTGTGGGCGGAATGGCATACAATTCTTTGGGCACAGGTGCCAGTACTGGGGTGGAACGAAATTGCTTTGGCGGAATGGGCTTCACTTGAACCATGCTGGGACCAGCAACATAGCAATCCAAAACACTGGTGCTGGAAAGGGAGCTTTTAACTAATTAAAGGGTTTGAACAGAACAGGTAGGGTCAAAGTGCACAAACTTAGAAAAGTATCAGTAAAAAGGGTTGAAGGGGACTGAACTTGTGAGACTTTGCTTTAATGCACATAGTATTCAAAATAAAATATGTAGATTAACAGCACAAATGCAGATATGATATGAGACATGGCAGCAAGGAGATCAAAGCTGGGAACTAAATATTTAGCGATATGTGACAGCTTGAAAGGACAGGCAGGAAGGAATGGTGGTATTATTAGTATGGTTTGGCATAAGTACAATAGCAGTGATCTTGGAACAGACAAATGTAGCACCCTTATCAGTGGAGGTAAAAATAAAAATGTTAAGTAAACACTGGTGGGAGTAATCTATAGGTCCCCTAGCAGGAGCTAAATGGTAGGGTAAAGAATAAATCAGGGGTTAATAGGGAAGGTAAGAGGAAGTACATTAATGACGGTAATCTTAACATAGATTTGGATAATCAGATTGGCAGACAGGGTCACAAGGAGGAATTCATAGTCTAGGAAATTATCCTGAATACATTATGTTGTCGATCCAACTAGGGATCAGGCTATTTTTAGATCTGGTGACATGTAATGAGGCAGATTTATTAAACAATGCTGGATAAAAGATGCCCAAGGAAACAGTGATCATAATTTAGTAGAATAAACAATTGTGCTAAACCTAAGCGTAATGACAAAGGAATGAGGGCAGAGTTAGTTAAAGAGGACTTATAAAGAAGTTTAGCAGCAGACAACTCAGAAACAGTTGTAGACATTCAAGACAATAGTTCATAGCTCACAGCAAGGATATATTTCAGTGAGAAAGAAGGATTATAGGGATGATAAACCAAAGAAGTGAAGGATAGTATCAAACTGAGAGAAAAAATATACAATGTGGAAATGATTAATGGTGGGCCAGAGGATTGGGTATGTTTTTAAAAAAAAGAATTTGATGAAAAGAGGGAGAAGATAAATTTTCAGGCTAAACTTGTAAGTAATATCAAAACAGGCAACAAGATGTATGGAGAGAGAGGAGCCAAAGTTACATTAGCCCTTTAGCAAATGAAACAGGGGAAGGAGTAGAATCAGCATGGCTTCATGAAGGGGATATCATTCCTAAAGCATTCACTAGAACAGACATGATAAAAGGGTAGCATTAAATAAGACATATTTAAGTTTTCAGAAGGTATTTGAAAAGATAACACATCTAAGGCCATTTCATAGGGTAAGAGCCCCATGGTGTTGGAGATGATATATAAACATGAATAGAGGATCGGTGAACTCACAGAAGACAAAGTGGGCATTTTCAGGATGGCAAATTGTAGCTAGTGGAGTGCCATGGGGATTGATGTTGGGCCACAATTACTTTATAAAAAATAAATTCATGACCTGTACAAAGAAAGTTAAAGTGCCAAAGTTGCAAATGACACAAATATAGATGGTAAGGCAAATGGTGTAGAAGACAGAGTCTGCTAAGGGATATAGACAGGTTAAGAGAGGGGGTAAAAAACTTAACAGATGGAAAATAATGTGGGAAATATGAAGTTATCCATTTTGTCATCAGTGTGTGAACTCAAAAGATATTGGCACAGGAAAAGGACAACATGGGTATATCAGCAACATGTGAGGTGCCAAAGAACTGGATGAATACTAGTACTGTTGCAATATTAAAAAGGAGGAAGGGATAGGCCAGGAAATTATAGGCCTATCAACCCAATCTGTGGTGGGGAGGTTATCAGAAAGAATTCTGATAGACAGAGTATATCTGCACTTGCAGGGACATGGATTAATGACAATCAACCTGGATTTGTTGAGAGAAAGTCATATGTGACAAATTTGATTGAACCTTTTGAGGTAACCAGGAGTGCTGACGAGGGTCACACATGTGAACGTTATCTACATAACTTTAACAAATGCTTTTGAGGTCTCTCATGGCAATCTGGTCAAGAAAATAAGAGTCCATAGGATGCAAAGCAAAGTGGCACGTTGGACCAATATTGACAGAGGGGTAGGAAGCAGCCAATGATGGTAGAGGGATATTTCTGTGACTGGAAGTCTGTTTCCAATGGAATTCTGCAAGGGCTTATTGCTGGGGCCCATGCTGTTTGTGATGGAAATTAATGATTTGGACATAAATGTGCAGCAGGGGATTTTCAAAAAGCTCAGAGATGACATGAAAATTGGTAGGTTGGTAAGTAGTGAGGAGGAAATCAGTGGACTGGTCAGAGAGGTGGTAGATGAAATTCAACCTGGGAAAGTGTGGAGTAATGTACTTGGAGAGAGCTAACAAGGCTTACATTTCCATGGTCCTACCATTTAAATGTACTGAAGATCATAGGCACTTAGGTGTGTGTATCCACAAATCCCTGAAGCAGGAAAGGCAGGTAAATAAAATAGTCAAAGTTATATGGAATACTTGCCCTTTATTATTTGAGGCATAGAACACAAGGGCAAGGAGGTTATGTTGGAACTGTATAAACTCTGGTTAGGCCACAAATGGAGTTATGTGTGAAGTTCTGATCACTACATCATAGGAAGAATGCAATTGCAATAGAGGATAAAGTGAATGTTTACCAGGGTGACGCCTGGGCTGGAAGGTTTGAGCTATGAGGAATGATTGGATAGGCCAGGGTTTGATTCCGGGGAGCAACACAAACTAGTTTTTGTAAATTATATGTAAACTTTTAAGCGTTTTGTGTGCATTCTGGTTCATGAAGGTTGAGAGAGGCCTGATTTAACATTATGAAAGGCCTCGATAGTGGATATGTACTTTTTCCATTACTCATGGAGTCAATAACCAAAGGACATTTAGGTAAGAGATAGAAGGCTAAGAAGGAGGTTGAGGAGAATCGGTTGAGTCAGAACCAGCAGTAGTTAGATATTTATTTGCATTGTCATAGCCTCCAGGGCTATGGGCCAAGAGCTGAAAAATGGGATGAATGTAGTCAGACCTTTGTTGTTCTGCATAGATATGATGGACTGAATGGCCTCAATAGAACTATTTAATAAGATACATGCCTCAACTTGTGGGTGAGTGCACTTTACGCCTCACAGGTTCTCCCTCCGCTGTTTGGTGCATAAGATCTCTCCTCCATCCTTAATTAATTTAAGGCAGTCAGTATGTTACCACTACCCCATGTAAATTTAAGTTGTGCAGAGATATAGATATTGATGTGAGCTCAAAATGATAAAGGATATGGATGGGCATACAAGTAGTAAATGAACAGTAATTTGTACTATTGGAATTTAAAACAATTTATGTTAAACCATTTGTGATTCTAGGGAATTTCCACTTCACTGGGCATTCTAGCGGACCTGCTCATTTCAATGAGTGATGATGATTACAGTCGATTTAAGGACAACCCACAGGTGGACCTGGTAAAATATCTTTGACTGTTTCTGTTTCTAACAGCAAGTGTTCATGCAGTAAGAAGAGAAATCAATGGCCTAACCCTAACCCTATCGCACATTTAAAAATCAAAATGACATGGTTCAGGATTTGTGTGTTAAACTGAGAAAAACACTGGACTCTGGCATTGATGGATACGAGGGTCTACAACATGTCCCTTTTATCAGAATTCTCTTCTGTCAGGGAGGTGACCTTATAATTGGTCAGCCTATTAAAGGGAGTGAGACAGTTTCCAATGTCACAGGTCCATCCAGAGGGCATGCAATAATGGCAGGTTAACAGCCCCACCAGGAAAAGCAGATCGATGAAAACAGGGGAGGAGACACATCGGTATAGGACTGCCTTTCTGACTTCAAAGCACTCTGGAGAAGAATGGGAACCCATTTGGCTGCTGCATGTCGAAGTAGTCAGCCAGTTTATCAATCAGGGCCCCACTCAAGAAGTATTTTGTGCCCATGATAGTTTAGTACTGAAATTAGAGCAGCCCCATGCCATGATCAGGAGGAGAGGCAATGGCCAAGTGACATTATCACTAGACTATTAATCCAGAGACCCTAGTCATGATTTGGGGATCTGGGATCGAATCCCGCCAAGGCAGATGGTGGAATTTGGAATTCCATTTAGAGTCTAATGATGACCATTATAAAGTGTCAGGAAAAACTCCTCTGGTTCATTAGTGTCCTGGCCTGGCCCACATGTGACTCCAGACCCATAAAGGAGTTGACTCTTAACTGCTTTTTGAGCAATTAGAGATGGCAATAACTGCTGGCTTAGCCAGCACTGCCCACATTACATGAGCAAATTAAACATGCTATCTTTATAAGAACTGTATACCTTAATCAATTGTATCCATGAAAATACACTGCAAGATTTACGGAAAGACTTTACTTTTGTATCAGTGCATCCATAGATGAACAGATATTGAACTCTGGTCTGGAATAGTATGCACAGCAACTTCTGTGACATTAGCATTGGAGTTCTTGATGGCTTATGTACACTTACAGTCAAACTTACTGATTCAAATTTCAGGGATGCTGTCACAGCAGGTTTCAATGTGCTGGTATATCAGATAAAGGCAACCATTAGGCAGTATTTACAGACTTCAGAACTGTCCAAACATGAGAGGGCGTTGTGAAGGAATGCAGGACAGCATGAATGCATCTAGCATAACCACAGATCTGTCCCTCAGGCTGGCCCCAAACTGACCCATCAGCAAATATCAGACAGGTAATTAGCACTAAGTCTCAAGTACCAATTATGGCTGATTGACTGCACTGTCCTTTGTGTTCATATTAGCTGCATTGCAATCATTCTATGCTGTTCCGTTGTTCATCATTAATTCAGGGACCCAGCAGAAGATGGTCACAAACTGCATCAGATATATTATAGAAAACAGTTGGGCAGATTTACTTTTGCAGATGCACTTGTTGGAAAGCATCTTAAATTTGGGCCAGGTTTGCCTCTCATTCTCACTGCTATTAATTCCTCCCTTTCACTATTACTCTTCTAATGTGTCATTATCGGGACTTTGTTTGACCTTCTTTGTCCTTTGTCTCTGAGTCAAAAGGAACTGTCCTCACCAACAGGGCAGGGAAGCACCTTTATCACACTGACTGCAGCAATTGAAGTAGGCAGCTCGTCATCACTTTCCCAAGAGTAATGCAAGAAGGTCAATACATTCCTCGTTAGAAATACTGTATACCAAGAAGGAATAATAAATAATTATAAAAATTAACGTGAATGCTGAGTTGAAGCATGTTCACAAATTATTTATGAAACCCTGATCCTGTTCTCTCAATCATCAGGACGTCTGAATCAGCAGGTTCAAATTGGCAGTAAAAGCTTTGTTAACCATTCTAACTGATATACGATCTTCTTGTATCAGTGCTCTGCTTCTGACTATCACTGACACACGGCCTACAAGATCCATTGGCTGTATTCTAGTCCCCTGGAAGTTACCTGTTCACTCGGCTTTCCTTCTATATCAAATACATCTCAAATGTAAAGATATTTGGCATTTTGGGGAAAATGGGAATTGCTCTGCATGGGTTTTATGTTTTGTCACGTACCATATGAAGACTGAGATTGAAATACCTTTTCGTTCATGAAGGGCACAAAATTATGCATGGCGTGTCAGTGTTTCAGTCACTAGCCTTACTGATAATTAAACAAGTCTTTTTACATTTCTTCAATAATACAAAATGTGCAAAATTTTCCAATATATTTAACAATTAAACTAATACCACAACTTTCTTTTTGGTTCTCAGGTTCTGCTTGAAGAGTACACTGACCGACTGTTGTCAGCTGCTGAAGCAGGGAAACTGGCTGCAGTGCTCAGTCAGTATAGCCCACTCTTTGTGCTGACAAATTTGGTGAGTATGGGACCTCTAGCAGGTGGACAATGCATTTAGTTTTAAGTCAACTGAAATTACTTCCACATGATAAACCTCAACCAGAAATGGACTCTTAAAAAGCAAATACAGATCAGGCTAGAGATGAAGAGTTACTACAACATTCAATGTGATTTAGTGCTTGAAAACTGTTGCTGAATTATTTCAGTAATGCAAACTAGAAAAGCTCTCATTAATCAGAACCTTTTTATGTCCTGTTTCTTCTGCTAGTCTGTAGTTTCTGTACAGCTAATCTGTTTTTTAATGATGTTTTTGTAAACCAGGGATAAAATTTGTTGAAGTTCACTTTACTTGGCTTGGAAGGTTTTTGATTGAGTGCTAACAGCCTGTGTCTAAATGTGATGTTAGATATCAATGACATTCAGGGTCTTAAAACGTGTGTGTTGGTGTCACTCGTTTAGTTTTCTGTTTTTTAGTGACATTTTTGATAACAAATTACAAATAATATGAGGAAAAAAAAGCACCTGGTCAGTCTCAAATCCAGAAGCTTTGGCAAAGGAAATCGTGGAACTGATCTATTTCTAACTTTAGCCACATTGTTGGCTCAGGCAATGCTGTACTTGTCTGAGTAAGACTGAGTTTTTCTTTGTGTGCAATAACAGCCAGAATGAGCTAATTGGAGCAGAAATGAAGGGTTCCTGACTCAAAAGCATTTGGAAAGCTTTGAATAAATATTTCTGCAGGTGGAAAACAGGTTTATAACACTACTTTCACCATTCTGCCCACAGACACCTGCACCACTTCTGATAGGGTCAGATCACGGTCAGATGATCAGATCCCACCATACATAAGCCAGTGATATTGGAATAATGTGGAACAAGTGCCTCAATTATTGCCAAAGCAATTTGAAATAGAAATAGTTTTAACTGTCACTCTTTATTTTCTCTTTCCCAGAATATTTATGGAACCTGTCTCCTCTCCTATAGTTTTAAAAAGGAATTGTCAGAGGATGAAAGACAGTTCTACCTTTCTCAAGCAAAGGAGGCTTTTGAAATTGGTCTCCTCACGAGTAGAGGTGGTGAAGTGATAACAAGTAAGCAGGAACTGCATGGGTTTGTTAAAGCAGCTTTCTCTCTTACAACAGTATGCAGGTGGCTCACAGATCAGAGTGAAAATCTTACAGAGGCAAGGCAATTATGTAAAGAAGCGATGAAAAAATTATACCTGTACTGCACTCAAACCCAGGAAGCTTTGGCACAGGAAATCATGGAACTGATAGGCCAAGTCAAAGTTCATCTGCAAATAAAGGATCTCTGCAATTCGGATGTTAAGTCTTATGTCCCTAACCACTACAAGCATTATTGGGATAAGCCTATAGTGAAGGGAAAGATGACCTTTGAGAAAGTCCTTCAAAAACATACACAGTATCACGCAACTATATGCAAAGTATTTGAAAGAACTTGCAGACGACAACAAAATACCAAAGAGTCATCAGCACATAGTTGTATAACTGCTTTCAAGACAGAAACAAAAGAATTTGATACAGCTGATGCCAAAATAAGCACACTTCACTCTGTTAACCATGATCTTCTTCAGAACCCTCTACGGAAACAGGTAATAACAAGGAAAGACAACACAACAGTACAAAGCCAGAGAACTGAGAAGGAACATGTTGATTGTCTGAAAAACATTGGCACTCCTAATAATTGTTTTATTGGTGAGGCATCATATGTTTTGATAGATGCTGAGACAGAATTGGATGATATAACATCAGAGGGAAAGGGTAACACAAACAAAGGGTGCACAGAATGTTTGAATGACAGCCATGGTTCCAGCCCTTCCTTGAACTCTTGCTTCAAAGCTTCTGAATCAGGATCTTCTAATAGTTGGAAGGAAGTGACCAGCAGCAAAGACTGTGGGCTACCTCAGGTTGGAAGGAAACCATTTCTGTTCAGTGTGGACACAGAGTGCTCAACAATATTAACTGATGAAATTGATAGCAAAGACAGTAAATTGAATAATAGTGCTTTGCAGTCCATCATTCCACCAGTGCAACAGCTGTCTCTACAATTTGCACCAGACAACAATCCTTCAATCACTTCAAACATTAATGATACTCCAAGCAATGGGAGGCAGAAAAATCCTTCATCTTCATCCTTAGGAGACCATAAGTCATGCGATGTTAATCCAGATGAAGAGACTGCTGATGACATTCAAGAAGATAACAAGATAGGTAGTTGCAGTAAGACCACAAGATCTGATCAACGCCCCTCCTCTCTCTCTCATCCAAATTATAGGACCATATATCAGACTTCTAGACCTGATGATGCAGATTCAAAAGGCAATGGAAAAATTACCTCCTCAATTTTAGAAAAGAGTGGCTCATTTGAGATTGTTGACTCTGATGCAGAAACTGTAGATGACCTGGACAATGACAAAGTGCTTCCAATCCCAAACAAATATGACAATGCAAAATCCTCTTGTCTTCAGCCAGCTTCAAATACAATTAACCCTGCCTCAGTTGGCAGTAATAATTTGAGCAACTTTACAAAGAAAAGCCTGTCTTCTTCACAGGAAAGTGGGTCCTTCGTAATGGTGGAAATTGACCCAACCGCAGAAACTGTTGATGGTTCAGAAGACAACGATAGTCCTCCAAGTACTGGAGGAGTCTCTGAGGTTGAACCCACACATCTGGATGAAAGCAAGAAACAAGAAGCATGTATTCATGATGCAAAGCAAGTGAAGAATGGTTCTACTCAATGTTCACTACCCAAGAAGGAACGTGACAAAGGGTCTGAGAAAGTATCACTCAAAGAAGGTGAAAGTGAAGATGACAGACTGAGTAACCAGTTTCTAAAAAGCAGCCTCAACTCCAGCACCTCTTTTAAATCATGGTACAAATCACCTTTCTTTTCAAGCAATTGCTCAGACTTTGGCTATCTGAGTCCATCAGTGAGTTCAAGCAGCAATTCCTTTGTGTTTCTTTCAAGAAAGAAACAAGTCTTTGAGAAGCGTGTTATAACTGATGAGGATTATAAAATGCTGTTTGCTGGTGTTACCCATGAGTGGCTTACAGAGAGAATTGCGGGCACTGGAGTATTTTATCCTCAGAAACTAAAAGACACTTGCAGTAAGTTTTATTTTATTCATTCTAGATATATTTTAATAGCATTATTAGACAAATTTAGAGTAGTTTTTCACATAATTAATTCTACATATCCTATGGGTATTAAAAACATTTCAGTACCCGGTACGGAGGAGGGAGGAGAGGTCTGAAGACCTCCTCATGGCTCTGCTCCTGGGCCTGGCCAAACTGGCCATAAACAGGTCCAGGCAGCGGGCCATGGAGGGGGTCGTTGGGGTCGTTAGGGTCGACTGCCTGCCCCTCTTCCGTGGTTACGTTAGAGCCCGGGTGTCTTTGGAGAAGGAGCACGCGGTGTCCACCAACACCCTGGAGTTGTTCAGGGAGAGGTGGGCGCCGTGGGGAATGGAATGCATTATTTCCCCCTCCAACTCTATTTTGATTTAATCCCTGCCCTCCCCTTCATTGTTTGATCACACAGCATTGCCCTTTGATGTGAAGGGCACTGCTTGTCACTGGCCACTCGGGTGTTTTCCTATCTTCCTGGTGGTGGAAATTGAATAAAGATTCATGCACCTTGTGTCTCTCACTGTCCCTCACACCTGCACACATACAACATGGGGTGAAAAAAAAACATTTCAATAGTAGTACAGAAGACTTGTGTTCCAGAAGTAATTGTGATCCTGTGTTAAACTGTTGTATTACAAATGCAACACTAGCATTAAAACATCGCTCATACCTGGTCCAAACATAAAGTGTTGTTGTTGTCGTCGTCGTTCTTCTTCTTCGCCGAGCTGCGAATTTGTGTTGCAGACGGATGTCTAGGTGGCATCCTCAGTGCTTGGAATCCTCCTGTGAAGCGCTTCTGTGTTGTTTCCCAAGCACTGAGGATGTCACCTAGACAGGGGACAAAACGTCTGCAGCACAAATTCCCAGCTCGGCGAACACAACCACAACAGCGAGCACCCGAGCTACAAATCTTCTCACAAACCTTGATAAAGCTACAATGATTGAATATGGCACCAAGTGGCCTAGCCAAATTGGTTAATGAGAATTGGGGAAAATTCTTCACTGAATTTGTATCAAACATAAAGGAAGATGGTTGTCACTGTTGGAATCCAATAATCTTAGCTCCAGGATATGAGTGCAGGATTTTCTTAGGGCATTGTCTTTGGCAATGCCACCTTCAAATTCTTCATCAATGACCTTGCCATGACATAATGTCAGAAGCGGAGGGGTTCCCTGAATGATTGTACTATTCACAACTCCTTTGTAGAAATGTGTTTATTTGTAGCAAGTTGTGGGCAAAATTCAGGATTGGTCAGGCAGTGACCTTATTCAACAAGAGTGAATCTAAGCATCTCTCTTTGACGTTAAGTGGCAGGATAATTATTGAATCCTCAAGTGCCAGTAATCTGGAGGTTACAATCTTCTAGAAACTTAACTGGACCTGGAATATACACACTGTCTGCAAGAGCAGGCCAGAGGATGGAACTCTCCCAAAGCCTGTAAACTATCTGCTAGACGCAAGTCAGGTGTGATGGAAAACTCTCCACCTGCCAGGATGCTGCAGCAACATTCAAGGCGTTCAGTGCCATCCAGAACAAAGCAGCCCACTTGACTGGCAACCCATCCATCACCTTCAATATTCATTCCCTCCACAACTGTTAACAGTGGCAGCAGCATGTTCCCACAAATAAAAATAATGGGATAGCCAAAGTTAGAGCTCCTTAACTGTTAAGGAGCATACAGAGCAAGAAACTCGATGGAACTAATTGAAACAAATAGAATAGATTAGATTACTTACAGTGTGGAAACAGGCCCTTCGGCCCAACAAGTCCACACCGACCCGCCGAAGCACAACCCACCCAGACCCATTCCCCTACATTTACCCCTGCACCTAACACTATGGGCAATTTAGCATAGCCAATTCACCTAACCTGCACATTTTTGGTCTGTGGGAGGAAACCCACGCAGACACGGGGAGAATGTGCAAACTCCACACAGTGAGTCGCCTGAGGCGGGAATTGAAACCGGGTCTCTGGCACTGTGGGGCAGTAGTGCTAACCACTGTGCCACCATGCTGCCCACCATGCTGAATACTGAATGGCTTGGACAGAGTGAATGTAGGGAAGATGTTTCCATTGGTAGGAGAGACTAGGACAGAAGGGCACAGCCTTAGACTAAAGGGAAGACCTTTCAGAACGATGTAAGGAGAAGCGTCTTCAGCCAGAGAGTGATAAATCTGTGGAATTCATTACCACAGAAGACTGTGGAGGCCAGGTCACTGAGTGTATTTCAGACTCAGATGGACAGACGGACGGACCAAGAGTTACGGGGAGAAGGCGGGAGAATGAGGACGAGGAAAGTATCAGCCATGATTGCATGGTGGAGCAGATTTGATGGGCTGAATGACCTAACTTCTCTCCTATGTATTATGGTCCTAAAGGATAGTAAAGGAAGCCTTATGTTAGATACTGAGAATTCAACAGTGCAGGAATTCAAGAGGAGCACAAAGTGCAGGCGTGAAGTCAAAAAGGAAATTAGTAACGTAAAGAAATGACATGAAAGAATATTGTCTCGCAAAGTCAAGGAGCAGCCAAGCATATTTTATCATTCTATTAAGAGGAAGACAATAACTATGAAAAGAGGACAGTCCATGAAACACAATTGCCCCTGTGGTAGGAAGCAAAGGGGTATTGGTTGTTGGGTGTTTTTGTGACAAGGGGTTTCCAGTAGTGTTTCACAAGGCTCAGAATGAGTTTTTCCTGTTCCATTTGTATTCAAATCTTTGATTTTATATATGTAAGGGGCATGATCAAAAGATTTGTAGACAACACAATAATTGGCCGCATGGTTGATACTGAGGAGGATATCTGTAGACTGAAGGAAGATATCAGTGGGCAGAAAATGGACAAATGGAATTCAATCCAACTAAGTATGAGGTGGTTCATTTGGGCAAATCAAATAAAGCAATTAAATACTCAGTAACTGGAGGACAATGAGGCATGTAGTTTGTGTTACCATCACAATATGTCCACAGCAGATGCCATCTCCCTGGCCCTACACTCATCCCTAAAGCATCTGGATAACAAGGACACCCATGTCAGACTCCTACTTGTTGACACAGAAACAGAAATGGCTGGAAAAGCTCAATAGGTGTGACAGCATCTGTGGGGAGAAATCAGAGTTAACATTTCTTGTCCGGTGACCCTTCCTCTGTTCTTCTACAGATGCTGCCAGACCTGCTGAGCTTTACCAGCAATTTCTGTTTTGATTTCTGATTTCCAGCATCCGCAGTTCTTTCAGTTCCTATTTATTGATATCAGCTTCCCCCTTCAACACCATAATTCCAATAAAAGTCATCTCTAAACTCCAAGACAAACTGCTGACCCCTTCTGCAACCGGATCCTTGACTTACTGACCCACAGACTGCGATCAGTGAGGGTAACACTTCCCCCACATTAATCCTCAATACTAGTGCCCTGCAAGGCTGCAAACTCAGCCTATACTATACTCCTTATACACTCACAACTGTGTGGCCAAATTCTGCTGTAACTCCATTTACAAATTTGTTGATGACACCACTGTAGAGGGTCAGATTTCAAACACAGTATAGGAAAGAGACAGCCATGGTGTAAAGACAACAATCTCTCTCTCTCACGGTCAACAAAATAAAGGAGCTGGGCATCAACTTCAGAAAGCAGAGTGGAGGACACACCCCTGTCTCTGTCAATGGTGCTGAGGTGGAGATGGTCAAGAGCCTCAAGTTCCTAGGAATAAACCTCACCAACAATCTATTCTGGTCTATCCACATTGATGCTGCAGACAAGAAAGCACACCAAAAACCTCTACTTCCTCAGAAGGCTAAGGAAATTCAGCATGTCCACAATGACTTTTATCAATTTTTATAGATGCACCATAGAAAGCATCCAATTCAGATGCATCACAATTTGATATGGCAACTGGTCTGCCCAAGAATGCAACAAATTAGAGTTGTGAACACATCCCAGTCCATTGCAAAAACAATTCCTTCCATTGACTCCATCGACACTTCCCGCTGCCTCAGGAAAGCAGTCAACATAGTCAAAGACCACTCCCACCTCAGTTATACTTTCTTCCACCCTCTTCCATCAGACAGAAGATACAAAAGTTTGAAAACACATACTAGGTGCTTCTCTGCTGTTAGCAGACTTATGAATGGACCATTCATGTACTAGATTGATCTTTCTCTGCATCTTCTTTGTAGCTGTAACACTATATTCTCATTCTGTCCTATTACCCTGATGTACTTAGAAAAGTTATGATTTATCTGGCTTGCACGCAAAACCATACTTTCACTTTATCTCATTTCATGTGGCAATAATAAATCAAATCAAATCAAATCAAGTGAGGGACTATGGAGTGCATGTTCTCAGATTCCCTGAAGTTAACAGGACCCGATTCACTGAAGTTAACAGGATAAGTTGATAAAGTGGTTAAAAAATGTAGAAATCCTTTCCTTTAATAGCCAAGACATAGAATATAACAGTAGGGAGATAATGCTGGCTTCCCTAGCATTAAAACACTATTTAAGCCATAGCCTGAGTACACCATGGAGTTCTGTTACCTCATTATAGAAAACATGAATTGCACTAGAGATTTCTGTGAATGTTGTCAAGACAGGAGAAATGCAGCTCTGAAGAATGACTGGATATGGTAACGTTGTTCTCATTGGAACATAGGAGACTGAGAAGGGATTTGATGAAGTTCTGAGGGGCCTGGATAAAGTGGATGGACAAGACCTATTTTCTTTAGATGAAGGATCAGTGACAAAGAACCAACAATTCTGTGCTTTGTTGAAGGATGAGATGGGAATCGACAAAATCCTTTTTCACTAAGAGGATGGTAACTGTCTAGAACTGACTAACAGAAAGAGGAGCGGAAGCAGAAACTCTTAACTCATTTAAAAGGTGCCCAGAAATGCACCTGATGTCCCATAATCTTCAGGGATCTGATAACTTCCAGGGACACGGATAACCTCCATGGATGCAGGTAGTCTACAAGGGTCTGATAACCTCCGTGGATATGGATAATCTCCAGCGATGCTGGAAAATAGAATTAGGCTGGTCAGCCCATATTGTTTGGTTTTAGGAGCTGATACGAAGAGCTGTATGGACTCCTCTGGTGCTATAAATTTCTCCATATTTTCAAAAAATCCGAAATATCTGAAGTGGGGGAAACTATAGGGATGTGGAGAGAAGCTGGCAGAATTGGCAATGTTTGATTTGCTCCTTAGGGAGGACAGCATGGACACAATGGGTCAAATGGCCTTCTGTGTTCTAACAATTGTCTGATTGTATGTACAAAATATGCTGCAGCAACTTGCCGAGTCTGCTTCAACAGCACTTTTCAAATACACAGCCTCGACCACCTTGAAGGACAACAGGCATGTGAAAGTGAGAAACCCTCAAAGTCTCCCATTTATTTTTTATTTGGTGCCATTCTCCTACTTTCTTCACAAATCCCTGCAAACATTTCCTTTTGTGATTAGTCTCATTCCATTTTCAATGCTTCAATTTAAGCTAGTTCATTCTAGCTCTTAACCTCTTACTCTGTGTTTAAAACAAAATCTTGTGTCATTTTTACTACTTTTACTTTAAATTTGTGCCCTCTCATTCTCCAGCCTTCAACAGTGGGAGCATTTTTTCTCTATCTACTCTGCCCATTCAGCTTTCTCTTCTCCTAAATTCTCCAATTCCTAAATTTCCTGAAACCATCCCCGTGAATCTTTCCTGCACTGCTTCTAGTGCCTTCACGTCTTTCTAAAAGTGCAGTTCCAGAACTGGACACAATAATCCAGCTAAGGCTGAACCAGTATTATATGCAAGTTCAATATAACTTCCTTGCTTCTGTGTTGTATGTCTGTATCACTAAAGCCTAGGATTAGATTACTTACAGTGTGGAAACAGGCCCTTCGGCCCACACCGACCCTCCGAAGAGCAACCCACCCAGACCCATTCCCCTACATTTACCCCTTCACCTAACACTACGAGCAATTTAGCATGGCCAATTCACCTGACCTGCACATTTTTGGACTTTGGGAGGAAACCCACGCAGACACTGGGAGAATGTGCAAACTCCACACAGACACCCGGGTCTTTGGCGCTGTGAGACAGCAGTGCTAACCACTGTGCCACCGTGCCACCCAATGGGAGACTATATGTTTTATTAACTATTCACCTTCCTTCCTTGCACCTTCAATGATTTATATACAAATACACCCAAGTCCCTCTGCTCCTACCTTTAGAGTTATTGTCTTTGTTTTATTATGTCACATTGTGTTTTCCCTACCAAAATGAATCGCTCCAGCAGTCATCTTTCCATCCATTCTGCCAACTTCTTTTGGGTCGTTTTGAAGTTCAACACCATCTTCCTTCATAGTTCACATTGATTCCAAGTTTCTTGAAATTATGCCCAGTACATCTAAACCGTTGATTTATTATGAAAAACATGAAAATGGAATGAGACTGTAATCACAAAAGGAATCATTTGCAGGGATTTATGAAGAAAGTAGGAGAATTCCAACACTATGGAACCTCAATACTCGCTTTCATCCAGCTCCAAAAAGTTCCAAGAACCATTACTTTCTGTTTCTCGTTATTCAGCCAATTCATTTTTTACTGTCCTGACAGACTCACAGAATTGTTACAGCACAGAAGGAGGCTATTCAGCCCATTGTGCCTGCACAGGCTCTCTGAATGAGCAATTCATGTAGAAATGGTGGCACTATTTTGCTTTTGCCTGAGATCGCGCATGCGTTATTGGCTGAACATCCCATGCTAAAGAGCACCACCTCAAATAGTGCTGCGCTTCTTCAGTATGACATTGAGTGACAGACTGGTTTACTTAAGTTTTTCGAGTATGTTTTAAACCAGTAAAGCTCTGTTTCAGCAAAGAACAGTATTAGCCAATTGGAACCATGTCACAGTCCCTTCATTGTCACCTGAAGCTCCCTTCCATACAGTAGTGTGGGTGTACTTAAATCAGATGAGTTGCAGTGATTCAAAATGTGGTTCACAACCAGTAGCCAAGGGCAATTAAACAAGGACAACAAATCATCAGCAATGATCACTTTTGTAAAGTGATGTTTAAAATTGTATGATTTCTGACTATGAAGCAAGAACATTTGAAGTTATTTTGAGAAACAACATAGAACATTACAGCGCAGTGCAGGCCCTTCGGCCCTTGATGTTGCGCCGCCCTGTCATACTAATCTGAAGCCCATCCCACCTACACTATTCCACGTACGTCCATATGCCTGTCCAATGACAACTTAAATGCGCTTAAACTTGGCGAATCTACTACCGTTGCAGGCAAAGTATTCCATACCCTTACCCTTAAGACTAGAGCATCATAATTCAATGTGCTATGCTGCAGTTTACGTTCTTTGATTGTTGAGCAAAGCTTTGATTGTGTGGTGTAAAATTATGTCCCAATACATGTGTGAATCATAATGTAATTTTTTTAAAACAGATTGTAAATGTTGATTTCATAACTTTTGGCGTTTTCTTCTTCTCCATGGAGCAAATTTTAAATTTTCATCCATCTTATTTCCACATGTGCCATTTTATCAACAAAATTCAAACATTCTAAATGTTTCTCATGATACAGTAGGAAAGGTCAAAGAAGGGCAGGCTCCAAATTAAAGCCACACAAACCTGACATGTCACATGGAAATTCACAAAGTCCGTGATGTAATTTGGGCGTACACTGTACAGATGACAGAAAATTTCAGCGGGTATCAGTTATGCCAATTCTCTCTACTGTGTTCATAGTGGCGAACACAAATTACATTCAAAATATAGAAAGTTACCAAGTGGCTAATATGTGAGAAACTAATTAAGATCAGCAGAGATAAAAGAATTGAAATCTAATAAATCACCAGGAGTCTTGGTACTTTAGGCCTGGGTGCTTTGAAAGCACAACCACCCCATTGTTACAATGGCAAACTGGGATTGCTGACTTTCAAACCCATATTAATTTTCTTCAGTGATCCATTCTGTGTGAATGAAAAATGAGGTTTCAATGTTTTGTTTTCAGCTGCACTGCTATTCAAATATAGCAAGAAAACCAACACCTGGACAGCCCAAGAAACTCTAGTATATATTGGAAAACCATTAATAGTGGATAAAGTAGGTGCCCAGAGAATTGCTTTGGAGATGCGCTTTTTACACCAAGAAGAAATATTGGGCAGGTATTTCAATTTCCAATTGGTCTCGTGATCAAAGTGTCAACAGCTTTCTTCAGCTGCCTGTTTCTCTTTCTATTATTCCTTCCTAAATTATTGGTGGTGTTAAAGGCTGTCATTCCTGCCCCAATCTACTTGTCCTTGTGAAGATGGCAGTGAGTCTTCATCTAAGTCCATGATTTGCAAAAACTCTGACCATTTTGTTAAGTAGGATGTTCTGGGATTTTGGTGGTCACAGTGCGGTATCAATTAAAAATCCATTGTGAGGGCCTTTCCTCCGGTAATTACTTCTTCATTTATCATTTGCAATAACTGCAGCTCCCTTGAAAGCTTTATTGATGATATTCACATACTAATAGTCCTTGGTTAATTTTGTTCGCTGAGTTCAATGAATGGACCAGCAGAAGTTACAGATTACTATCTGTAGTTGCAGTTACTGCAGTAAGTGGATTCCAAATGAGGTTAGAAAGCTGAGCTGTGCTGCTCCTGTGGAAAATTGTCTTAGCTTCTAGCATTTTGATCTTGGTAGAGACCAGTGATTGTTTTACACAAAAGTAGATAATTTTTTTTAAAAACCCAGTTCTTTACTGAAAGAATGAAGCCAAAAGATTCTACACTTAAAAAGGAAAAGAAATTCACTGTTCAGGTGTCAACACTACATATCATATTGAGTTATTTGAAGAAGTGACAAAGAGGATTGATGAGGACAGAGCAGTGGACGTGATCGATATGAACTTCAGTAAGGATTTCGACAAGGTTCCTCATGTTAGTCTGGTTAGCAAGGTTAAATCGCATGGAATACAGGGAGAACTAGCTATTTCGATTCAGAATCGGCTCAAAGGTAGAAGACTGAGGGTGGTAGTGGACGGTTGCTTTTCAGACTGGAGGCCTGTGATCATTGGTGTCCCACAGTGGTGCTGGGTCCACTACTTTTCGTCATTTGTATAAAGGATTTGGATGTGAACCTAGGAGGTATAGTTAGTAAGTTTGCAGATGACACTAAAATTGGACATGTAGTGGAAAGTGAAGGAGGTTACCTCCGAGTACCGTGGGATCTTGATCAGATGGGCCAATGGGCCAAGAAGTGGCAGATGGAGTTTAATTTAGAGAAATGTGAGTTGCTACATTTTGGAAAGGCAAATCAGGGCAGGACCTATACACTTAATGGTAAGGTCCTGGGGAGTGTTTCTGAACAGAGACTTTGGAGCTCAGGTTCACAGTTCCTTGGAAGTGGAGGGTTCCTCTAAGGAATATAGGATATTGAAAGAGATGTTTGGTACGCTTGCCTTTATGGGTCAGTGCATTGAGTATAAGAGTTGAGAGGTCATGTTGTGGCTGTACAGGATATTGGTTAGGCCACTTTTGGAGTACTGTGTACCATTCAGGTCTTTCTACTTTCGGAAGGATGTTGTGAAACTTGAAAGAATTCAGAAAAGATTTACAGGGATGTTGTCAGGGTTGAAAGGTTTGAGCTACAGGGAGAGGCTGAATAAGCTGAGGCTATTTTACTTGGAGGCTGAGCAGGAAATAGAGGTTTGTAAAATCATGAGGGGCATGGACTGGGTCTTTTCCCCAAGGTGGGGAATCCAAAACTAGAGGGTATAGGTTTAAGGTGAAAGGGGAAAGATTTAAAAGGGTTCTAAGGGGCAATGTTTTCACGCAGAGAGTGGTGTATGTATGGAATGAGCTGCCAGAGGAAGTGATGGAGACTGGTACAATTACAACATTTAAAATGTTGTGGGCGGCACGGTGGCACAGTGGTTAGCACTGCTGACGCACAGTGGTTAGCACTGCGGCCTCACAGCGCCGGAGACCCGGGTTCAATTCCCGCCTCAGGCGACTGATCTAAGGAATATAGGATATTGAAAGAGGTGTTTGGTACGCTTGCCTTTATGGGTCAGTGCATTGAGTATAAGAGTTGAGAGGTCATGTTGTGGCTGTACAGGATATTGGTTAGGCCACTTTTGGAGTACTGTGTACCATTCAGGTCTTTCTACTTTCGGAAGGATGTTGTGAAACTTGAAAGAATTCAGAAAAGATTTACAGGGATGTTGTCAGGGTTGAAAGGTTTGAGCTACAGGGAGAGGCTGAATAAGCTGAGGCTATTTTACTTGGAGGCTGAGCAGGAAATAGAGGTTTGTAAAATCATGAGGGGCATGGACTGGGTCTTTTCCCCAAGGTGGGGAATCCAAAACTAGAGGGTATAGGTTTAAGGTGAAAGGGGAAAGATTTAAAAGGGTACTAAGGGGCAATGTTTTCACGCAGAGGGTGGTGTATGTATGGAATGAGCTGCCAGAGGAAGTGATGGAGACTGGTACAATTACAACATTTAAAATATATCTTGATGGATGTACGAATAGAAAGGATTTAGAGGGATTTGGGCCAAGTGCTGGCAAATGGGACTAGACTTATTAGGATACCTGTTTGGCATGGATGAATTGGTCAGTAGGGTCTGTTTCTGTGCTGTACATCTCTATGACTCTATATACCTTATCATTCAGAATTAATGAGTCAACATGAATTAACAGGCAAATTGAGGTTGAGAGTAAGCTATGAATTGCAACTTGAAAGGCAGACATAACTAAAAAGATCTTAGGAGTTAACTTCGCAATCCATTTAAATGTTACAGATCATGGTGAGTTATAAAGTCCTTTAAACTCTGTCTTCCTTGTGAAGAATTTCAACTCAACACCTCTCCTTCAAATATTTAGCTTTTAATTCTCATCCAAGCTTCAACTTTGGCTGGAGGTCATCTTCTGGCTACAGTAAGTCGTTAGACACTAGGATCGAACTCAGAATGCCCTCGCGACATATCACTCCTCATTGAGCAATCACTTCTATCTGCTTCTCACAGGATTGGCTAGGCAGTTATCTAATATCTCTAGAGATACTCCCCAGCTACATTTAGCAGACTGCCATTCCTCATTGGTTTCCTGTCACACCCCAATTCCCCAAGTCAGCCGAGTCAACCACTGTTGTTTACTCAAATCTCCTTATGGGAGTTAGCCTTTGCACTGCACACCAGGGTTATGTTTTCATTCTATGAACCAGGTCACATGGTTATATTTTCACACTGCACAGGCACGCTGTCAACTTATGTCCCCTCATATCCTTCAACCAGGATTCAGCCTCATCTTTAGTTCAATTTCATTCCAAGACTGCAAAATACGCCAATTCAATTTTGAAAATAGAGCTTCAATATCTAATTTAAGTATGCCTACTTTGTGCCTTCCTGAAAGGAGAGAGGGATCTTTTATATTCACCTTCCATACAGAACAGATGAAATGCAGGAAGTCAAAAAGAATCCCCTAAAATCTGGTGGTAGGATAGTGCTCAGATGTTTGTTTCCCAATCAAAATTTGGACTGAGTAATTTTGTAATTAATTTCAGTAGCAGAAAATTATTGGCAGTGTGCCTGCCTTTTCCCAAGATTACGAAATATTCATTTTGGTTTAACAAGAACAAAAATTGTTGCCTTAAACAATTTCTCCCTTACTAACCTAGATACGTTGGAAAGCAGTACAAAAGAGCAAAAGAACTATCTTACCACTTCAACGATGTTGAATGCCAGATGACTGCCCAATACTATGTGACAGAATTCAACAAAAGACTGTATGAAAAGCAAGTTCCTACACAAATATATTATATTCCAGCCTCAGTTCTTCTGGTATGTACAAATGTTTTTCATGCAGTTTGTCACAGCCTGTTACTTCACCAAGGACAACCCTTTACTACCAATAGGTGGATGCTGGGGGATTCACTGTTCAGAGATTTTGTGTAGGTCTGAATCATCTTGTTATTGGGAAGATTACTAAAGCAAAGAATGTTTGCATTAGGGTAACGGCAGCCCTTCAAACACTGCCTTCCTTGTTTGTAAGAATGCAGCAATCATTGTATAAAGAACCTTCAGTTCTGCCAGCCATTATTTGGCTTGCCAATGTAAGTTTGTGACAGGAACTATAGTTATAGAGGGAGCACCTTCATTCCAGTGAGGTCAACAAAGTCTTAGCCATTTTCCTCTACCCTCATCCCCTGAATATCTTAACAATGATGATAAAATCATACTTGAACCTCCTAAATTCCAGGACTATAACTCTTATGAAATCTCTCCTCATAATAGAACATAGAACAGTACAGCACAGAACAGGCTCTTCAGCCCACGATGTGCCGACCATTGATCCTCATGTATGCACCCTCAAATTTCTGTGACTATATGCATGTCCAGCAGTCTCTTAAATGTCCCTAATGACCTTGCTTCCACAACTGCTGCTGGCAACGCATTCCATGCTCCCTCAACTCACTGTGTAAAGAACCCGCTTCTGACATCCCCTCTATACTTTCCTCCAACCAGCTTAAAACTATGACCCCTCATGTTAGCCATTTCTGCCCTGGGAAATAGTCTCTTTAGATAAGCCCTCCATTCCAGGCAGCATCCTGCTAAACCTCCTCTGAACCCTGTCCAAAGCATCCACATCTTTCCTATAATGGGGCGACCAGAACTGGACACAGTATTCCAAGTGCGGTCTAACCAAAGTTTTATAGAGCTGCAACAAGATCTCACGACTCTTAAACTCAATCCCCCTGTTAATGAAAGCTAAAACACCATATGCTTTCTTAACAACCCTGTCCACTTGGGTGGCCATTTTAAGGGATCTATGTACCTGCACACCAAGATCCCTCTGTTCCTCCACACCTTAAGCCTGTACTCAGCTTCCAAATTCGACCTTCCAAAATGCATCACCTCGCATTTATCCAGGTTGAACTCCATCTGCCACCTCTCAGCCCATCTCTGCATCCTGTCAATGTCCCACTGCAGGCCACAACAGCCCTCTATACTGCCAAGACACCTCCAACCTTTGTGTCATCTGCAAACTTGCTGACCCATGTTTCAATCCCCTCATCCAAGTCATTAATAAAAATTACAAACAGAGCCCTGTGGAACACCACTCACCATAGACTTCCAGGCAGAATATTTTCCTTCTACTACCACTCGCTGTCTTCTGTTGGCCAGCCAATTCTGTATCCAGACAGCTAAATTCCCCTGTATCCCATTCCTCTTGACCTTCTGAATGAGCCTACCATGGGAACCTTATCAAATGCCTTGCTGAAGTCCACATACACCACATCCACAGCTCGACCCTCATCAACTTTTCTAGTCACATCCTCAAAGAACTCGTTTGTGAGGCAATTTTGACTCTTGGACTCCAGAAATTATTCTGGTATATTTGTGTTGTAATAGTGACATCAGAGAGGAAAAAGAGGTATCTTACAAGCATGAAATGGGGAGACTTTATTGATCAGTAGGTTGATTTTCTGCATGTATGCCATGGGAGATGGGGGAGTAGGCAGCCATGCTGCTGGATTTACACATTGCAAAAACACCTGCACTTTTCACTGACCAGCAGCATGTTCTCAGAAATGTGTTGTAGAGTGTAGGTGATCTCAGAGATATAGGAGAAAGTGAGATCTACAGATGCTGGAGATCAGAGTTAAAAAGTGCGGTGCTAGAAAAGCACAGCAGACAGGCAGCCTCCGAGGAGCAGGAGATGTTTCAGACATAAGCCCTTCATCAGGAATGATCTCAACCAGAAAAGCAAATTTTGCAAATATGGTTGGAGTAGATGCATTGCTTTTTGAACCATAGGGCTGGATTTAGTGCATGTCATCTTGCCCCACCCCACTATCTTTCCCAAACTATCTGCCATTTTAGAGAGCAGATGAGGTGTCTGCCATGTGCCTACTTTTGGGTCTATTGAGGCCATTAATTGACCAATTATCTGCTGCTTAAATGCCTCATTCTACCTTTGCTGCTATTTTGCAAGGAGTCCTATGTCAAGTGGAAAGCCTGTCAGCTTTACTGTGCAGCCAAGCGTGAGGTAACAGGAGTTGACTCTCCTTTGGGATCACTTCTCCAATATCAAAGCTATGGAATAGATATGAGTTGAAAGACAGAAAGAGACAGAGATTGAAATGAGGCAAGCTTGGTTTGAAAATATAGAAATAATTCCACAATATATAGCAATGTGGATTTGCTTCTTTTCCAAATTTACGACAATCAAGTTTTCTTAAGGAAGAGCAATTTTAATTGTAAGAATGTGCATGATGAATCTATGCTGCCTATACTTATGCTGGAATTTTGTTGGAGTAATTATAAGGATGCGAAAAAGACAGGATAGGTTGGATTTACATTCATATTTTGTTTTCTTCCAATAAACTTAACATTAATGCTATAAAGGAAAGCATGCAAGCATGAAGTGATCCTGATTATCTGTTTAGATTAATTAAAGCTAAAATTCATATCAACATATGATGAACATCTTCTGTTTCCTCAGCTTTTAGAAGATATGCAGGTCGTGGGTTGTGTAAGCGTGGAGCCGTACATGCTCGGGGAGTTTATAAAATTAACAAACAACACAAAGACTGTTCGTAAAGAATATGAAGCAACTATGTATGGACTCGCATTTGGACATTTTACCTATGATTTTTCAAACCAAGAAGAAATAGTAGTTGATTTACAAGGTAAACTATTTCAGTGCCACCCAGTAAACATGAATAATTCTCAAAATGTAAACTCCAGTGAACCAGAATCACAGTCAACTGGGAATGCTTGCTATGATCATTCATAACATTCACAGCACCAAGGAGTGGCCTTTTAATTTACATGACAGAAACATTCATCACAAGGCAACCCAGTAGCGAAGAGGCTGGGAAAATCAGTCCATTATTGATATTTTTGGGGAGGAGGTGATAAGCCACGGTTCTTTCAACATTCAAGCCATTTCCCATCTGGTCTCCTTCTGAAGTGTCTAATAAACTTTATTTCACTGTCATCGATCTGACAAGTTTTGGTGGTTGGGAACATGTGCATTCCCAAGTTTGGGAGTTTCATACAACCTCACCATTTGCTTTCTCCAGTCTCATCATAAACACTGCTCTCATCCCCTGTTCTCTAGTCTCACATCCTTTTTATTCATTGTCCTCAGATACCGAAACTGTTGTAATTCCCTAAGTTTGTAAGAATTCTCCTCAATCAGTGGACTAAAGGGATTTTTATTGTTTTGTTTTCCTTATTCATTGAAGGCAGGTATCCGACTTAACACAAAAGTGTTAATCTTTGCATGTAATGTAGGGAGCAGCTACGATTCTTCATTGTCCATCTGTTTAAGGTATGGGATTGACAACAGGGACCAAAACTTAGGACACACACATGTAAGAGGCATATGTGGGCGGCACGGTGGCACAGTGGTTAGCACTGCTGCCTCGCAGCGCCAGAGACCCGGGTTCAATTCCCGACTCAGGCGACTGACTGTGTGGAGTTTGCACGTTCTCCCCGTGTCTGCGTGGGTTTCCTCCGGGTGCTCCGGTTTCCTCCCACAGTCACAAAGATGTGCAGGTTAGGTGAATTGGCCATACTAAATTGCCCGTAGTGTTAGGTAAGGGGTAAATGTAGGGGTATGGGTGGGTTTCGCTTCGGCGGGTCGGTGTGGACTTGTTGGGCCGAAGGGCCTGTTTCCACACTGTAATCTAATCTAATCTAATCATATGAGTATGGCAAGCTGATGGTAACAGAAACCTCAAGTTATATTTAAGATCTGGTCAAAATAGCTAGTTATTAGTTTCAAATTAAGTTTGCCTAATACCATTGTCTGGCATAGCTACAACATTCAGTTTAACCTGCAAAAAAAGATTTTTGTGAGTATATTAAAATTTTAGCAGTGGTATGTCTTGACTGCAAAAGGGAGAACACAGTTTGGTTCTTCTGAACTTTTTAAGATCCACTCATAAGATGACAGTAACAATTTCTATCCTCTGTATTGTTTCAAACACAAACTTCCCACTAACTGTGTTCACTATATTCCTTCACAGGTTGGATCACTGGAGATGGAAAAGGTCTTATTTACTTAACAGATCCTCAGATTCATTCAATGAAAAAGCGACAAGGAGGGTCCAACTTTGCAGAGAAAGGCATCAAATACTTCCTCAACTGTCAGCACAAAGAATGCAATGAGATCTGCCACATTCTTACTTTGAAAATACCCACTAGGGGGAATTTGGATGATTTACTTTAAGTGAAGCTTTTTTAAAGTTTGATTTTGAAAAATATGTTCTACTGTGGCAGTATATTTCTCTGTGCTTCCTATTGCTGTTGAATAGTGATGGTCCTGGAATTCCAGACATTGATTTCAACAATTGTATCAGATTACACAAGATGATAGCTGTTTTTGCTGGCCAGATTGTTCAGGGAGATTATCCAACTTGTCCATGAAGAATGTGGCATGCCAAAGATCATATTGTGTAGAATTTTACTGCACTGAAACAGGCCCTTTTATCCAACACATCTGTGCTGTTATTGAAGCTCCAAATAAACCTCCTATCTAAATCTACAAGCATAATCTTCTAATCCTTCCTCTCCCATTTCCTTTTCAGGTATCCCCTCAGTGCATCAAAGACCCTCACTTCCATTTGGATATGTGTTCCATCCATCTCTTGGTAAAGGTGACTCGCCTGAATTCCCTGTCAGATTCATTTTGGGCCTTATGTTTGGGCCTCTAGCTTTGAATTCCCCAAAGCAGAAAAAAATTCTGAATTGAAATAACTGCAGATGCTATAAATCAGAAACACAAGCAGAAATTGTTGGAAAAGCTCAGCAAGTCTGGAGAAAGGGTCACTGGACCTGAAAACTTAACTCTGATTTCTCTTCACAGATGCTGTCAAACTTGTTGAGTTTTTCTGGCAATTTCTGTTTTTGGTAGAAACAATTTCTTTTTGTCTACCCTGTTAAATCCCTTTCATAAATTCAAAGATCTTTTTTCGGACAACATGCAACTTTCTCTTTTCTGGAGCCTTGTCCTGTTCAATTTGCCTGACTGTTATAAACACTCAGTTCTGGTATCATTGTTGTTAATCTTTATTACACCTTCTCTAGTGCCTCTTTGTTCTTTTTGGGTGATAACTGGTGATTGCCCCATTTGAGGGTTTGGCAAGTGGATGGGATAGGGGGACTTAGCTCCAGTCCTTGAAAGAATGGTGCAATTAATTTCCAGTACCCTTTGTGGGGAAGTGGTAAGTCTGAATGCGAAACAATAAGAGACTGGTCAGGTGTCTTTGTAGGTGCAAGCCATGATTAGTGAAATAACTCCACAGAGGCCAGTATTCCATACCAAATTTACACATGAGTCCTTGACACTGATCTAGCTCCCTCAGAGCCAACTCTGAGTCAACAGAACCTCTGACACTCTTTATCTGTCAGCCAGGGCTCTCTGATTGGGCCAGATTAACAGACCCAACCAGGGAGCTCTTATTCTCTGAGGGCCACTTGGCTGAAATCAGTACAATCACTGAAATTTGCCCTCTAACTCCATACACCTTCCCCTGCCCTTTGCCAGCAGTGGGCTTGACTTCCAATAAAATATGAATCAATTTTATGATGTAAAGCCTTAATTGTACCTTCCCTGAAATAATTGATATTGTGCATGTACATAAGAAGATATTGAAACTAGTGTGTGTGGGTTCCAGTGATGTCCTCATTTTACGATCCCTTGCATATATTGAATACACTTAATAAAAATTCCTGGTATTCACTGACAATAGTGTGGACTACCTAGTGTCAACAATTTGTGCCCTTACTATGTGATGGCAAGCAGCAACCAAACCCAGAGAAACAGTGGTAAGCAACAAGCAAACAGCCTGAAGATCTAGCCAGCAGCACTAGAAAACGATGGGAGAAGGACTTCCAGACCAGTCCAGCAAACCAACCTAACTGGGAAATCCTCCACCAGGATAGTCCTTTCCAGTCTAACAACTATGATACTATACACTTCAGATCTTTAGGAACTTCATGGATTGAAAGAATCAGCAATAACTCTGGAATACATTGATGCCCAAGATGGAAAGGAATAAAAAGCAAATGCTATGCAGCCATCCCTGGGAAGAAGGAGCTAAAACCACACAAACAAACTGTTTTCTGGGAGAGGAGATAAAACTGCTTAATAATCTGCTGCCTAATGACAAATGGGCAATTAAGACTGCCTGCCGAAGGAATGGCCTGGAGTAATAGATTGGAACATAGGAATTAATGGGAGTAGGCAATCCTGCCCTTTGAGCCCACTCTACCATGATCATGGCTGATATTATCCTGGTCTCAACTCCACTTTCATGCCTACTTCCCTTCACCTTTTAACCCACTTTTCAGCCAAAATGTATCTATTTCTTTCTTGAATCTGTTGATTGACTTTGTCTCCATTGAATTGTGGCACAGTTTCTTCTCATCTCAGCTTTGAACCTACTTCCTCTCACCCTATATCTATGACCTCCTGTTTGAGACTATCCCACATGGGAGAGCATTTGTTCCATGTCCACCCTACCAATCCCCTTTAACATTTTAGGTACCTTAATCAGATCCCACCCCCCTCCCCAATTCTTCTGAACTCCAACAAGTATAAGCCCAAGCTATTCAATCATTCCTGCTACCATAGCCCTTCCACCCCCGGAATCAACTTTTTGAATCTCCTCTGTCTCTAGTGCCACCTTCCTCGAGTAAAAAGATCTGAACTGGATACAATATTCCAGGTGTGGTCTCACCAATGCCTTATATAATGTATCAACAATTCTTTTATAATCCCGTCCTTTTGCAATAAATGCCCGTATTCCATCTGCCTTTATTATATGCTATGCCTGCAAATCCACTTTCTGTGGTTTGTACACAAGGACACCCAGATTCAACTGCACTGACAAACTTTGAATTTGTTACCCACATAAATAGTAATTTGTCCTTTTGTTTCTGGCCAAAACAACCTTGCATTTATTCACATTAAACTCCACCTGCCAGATTCTGGCCCATTCTCTGAGCCTATCAATATCCATCTGTAAACTCTTTATCTCCTCATCACTGCCTGCTTTCCTACCTATTTTAGTATCATCCTCAACCTTGCTATGTTACATTCCGTCCCTACTTGCAGATTCCCCTTTATATAGATTGTAAATAGCTGAGGTCCAAGAACTGAACCCTGCTGCACCCCACTAGTTACAGTTCGCCATCCTGAGAAGGACCCATTTATTCTGGCCCTCTGCTTTCTATCAGTGAGCCAATCCTCTATCCAAACAAATACTATAACCTTAATCCCCTGAGATCTAACCTTCTGGATCAGTCTTTTATGTGGCATCTTGTCAAATGCCTTCTGGAAGTCAAAGGCATTTGGAAGCCAAAAGCATTACCCCAGTAAATCTTGTCAAAATATCCATAATTGTTAAAAGACATTGATTCCCACATCTGATTTTAGGTAAGAGCCTTATACAATCTGTTAAGAGCATACTAAATAGATCTTTGAAAGCTGATATTGGAATTAACAATGTAGGTTTCACTGATGGAGTTTCCCTCTACCTAACATCAAGTCTGACCACATTTAGCTACATATTTATGTAATTTGGGCCAAGAATTTCTAAAAACTATTTAGCCTGTATTTTCCTAATAACCATTAGCCTGCAATTATAATTATAAGCCACTTAAAACATTGTGTTACACTACATGGAAGGAACTATCACTTAATGGACTACTGCCATAGGCTGATATTTGAAGTGGTTTCCATTTCTTAATTAGCAGTTTATCTTTTAAATTATAAAACCCCCAAATGGATCTGATCCCCAATTTCTGAGTGATCTGATCGAGACAATCTCTCAACTCAAGTGTCTGTAGCAATTCTAAACCCAAGATTCATCTGTAGCATTTCTATCATACAAGATGGGTTAAACATATCAGTTTCATTCTTTTTATCTTTGTCTTTTTTATTTAAATTCTCAAAAGTTGTGTCAAAATCTCACTTCTCATGTCATTTCCCTTTTTCATAAACTCCTCCGCTTCCTGTCTAATTCAGTGAGCCTGAGATCTAGTCATAACACAATCAGGAAACATCCTAGATAGCGTCTCAGTTTCTTTCACTGGTCGTTCCCAAACTCTTTGTGATGCCAACATTTTTGAACAAGCCAGGCTATACCCAAGATAAACCCAATTCCTTTTGTGTGAATTTGTTGTACAACTCCAACTACTAAGTAACACTTTCCAACTCAATATAATGGTAGCAGATTGTAACTTCAACGCATTCATCCAATTATCCTTTTTTTCACAAACCCCTTAAGAAAACAAATCGTAACCAGCATTAGGAACTTCCATGTTTTCTTCCTTTCAATTCTAAATATTGTGAAATTAGTTTAAGCATATTGACCTTAAAAGGTCATACTTTTATTCTATTCTAAAGAAAAAATATTAACTCTGTTTCTCCTTCTACAGATGCTGCCAGACCTGCTGCATTTCTCCAGCATTTTATGGTTGTTTCACTGCAGTATTTTTGCCAACAGTATCTCGTATGGTCCCTCTGAGACCCATCAAGGTCTTGTCAATAGCTTTCACCATTGCCTGTTTGCTCACTTGTGGCACTTCTTCAGTAGGCGGATTGAGATCCTGTTCTCTGTCTATACACTGCTGTTTGTTTCTTAGCTCCTGACATAGCTCCCTGAGTTGCTTACTTAGTGTCATCAGCCTTCGGTCTGTAAGATCCATACACTTTCTTTGCTGGCCAAACCGTTGAATTGATACCAGTGATAACCTGTCTCAGTATCCTCCACGGTCCAGGCCACTGCTTATGCTAACCTCCAGGAGTATTGGGTATTGTTTATGCAATTTATGTTCTGGTCCCAGAGTCTCAATAAATTCCATTCTTACGAGACACAAACTTGTTTGTTATTGACCCTTGCATATATAACCTGGCCTAAGCAACTGTGTTAGGACCAGTCTCAGGCCAGATCCTACACACTATCCACGTGGGTATGGTTGCCCCACACCATCCTGCTCTTATGGTTTATAAAGGCCATCAGCCTACCTCCAAGCCTTTTAGGTATAGGATCATCTCTAATTGGTCAAGGAGGTCAATTCCCAATATCATTTTTTCTGGGTTCAGACATATTCAGAATTATGCCAGAATTAGAATGCCAATGATTTCCAATAACAACCCACCTACTTTCTCATTTTAGAAAAGGACTTTTTTGTTTTGTCCATGAATAAAAACTGGTAATTGACTCGTCAAGTCCCCACTCCTCACTTAGCTCATTCGTAGAGTCATAGAGCTATACAGCATGGAGCAGACCCTTCAGTCCAATCATTTATGCTGAGCAGATATCCTAAATTAATCTAATCCCATTTGCCAGCAATTGGCCCATATCCATCTAAAGCCTTCCTGTTCGTATACCCATCCAACTTTTGAATGTTGCAATTGTACCAGCCTTCACCACCTCCTCTGACTTCTTGGATGCCTTGTTTTCATAAAGATTCTAATCAACTACAAAACCTTGAGGAATGCACACCACTTGTTGAGGAATAATCAATATAGACTTGATTCTTCTGGAATGTTCATAGACGCTAGATGACCTAACCAGTCCACACATCACATCAATTTTAGACTGGTGAATTAAAGATACTCACTCTGCAATAGTCTGCTGTGATTGGTTATTTATTGTTCAGATACAAGTTACAGCGGAGTTTAACATATAACCTCGACACAATCTTTTTGAGTAAACACAGTTAATTTTACATGCACATTTGAATAGCTTTCATACTGTTTCTCAGCCCATTTTGGCTAAATATTCCTCACATCATCCAGCTACAATAACCTGTCATGGCTGGCCACACTCACCCACAGCCCATATCCTAGGTCACATTCATGCACACAACTAGAACATGTTTTTCTAACTGCTGAGTGTCACAATTCCTAGCAGTAGTGTTGCAACGTTCCAACGAGATTGCTTCTGCAAACACTTTGTAACTACAGCCTTGAAAATGTGACCTTTATTGTTTACTCAAGCAATCACTCAATGCTTTCTTAAAGTGAACACACTAACATTATCTTCTAACTTTACATTCTCGATTGGTAGTGTTACACATCTGCCCCACTTCATAATCCATGAGCAAATTCTATCCAGCCTTGGGCTGACAAGTAGTAAGTAACATTTGACCACGTTAGTGTCAGGCACGAGTACCTCCAACAAGTGAGAATCTATCCATCAAGCCTTGAAATTCAATGGCATTATCATCACTGAATACACCACTCTCAAATTCCTTTGCATTACCATTGATGAGGAACTGAACTGAACTGAACTAGCTGTATACATATTATGGCTAAAAGAGAAGATCAGAGGCTGGGAATCCTGCAATAAGTAACTCACCTCCTGACTTCTCAAAACCATCCACCACCTACAGGAACACAAGTCAGAGGTAGGATGGAAAACTCTCCACATGCCTCAATTAGTTCAGCTCCAACAATGCTAAAGAGGATTGATACCATGCAGGATAAAGCAGCCCTCTTGAAATTCACTGCTACTTGGTTAAGTTTTTTTTTAATATAAGTCCTAAATGGCCTAATTTGTGACCCATGGTTTGAAAAAGCATCCTCCCTGCATTTAGTATATGCAGCCCTCGTAGAATTTTATACACTTTAATCAGATCATACTGTGATGCTTCCAAATTCCCATGAATACAGGCTGAGCTGTTCCAACATCTCTTCATAGGACAATCTTGTCCTCCCGATATCTGTCTAGTGAAGTTCTGCCGCACTTCTTGTATGACAAGTACATCCTTTCCAAGGAAGGGAAATCAAAACTATAGGTATAGTTTCACAAGGCTCTGTATAACTGTAGGAGAAAGTGAGGACTGGATGCTGGAGATCAGAGCTGAAAATATGTTGCTGGAAAAGCGCAGGAGGTCAGGCAGCATTCAAGGAGCAGGAGAATCGACGTTTCGGGCATGAGCCCTTCTTCAGGAATGAGGAAAGTGTGCCAAGCAGGCTAACATAAAAGGTAGGGAGGAGGGACTTGGGGGAGGGGCGTTGGAAATTCCAACACCCCCCCGACTCCGTATATCAGGCAGTATTCGGGTTCCTGTTTTGCCTAATTTCAACAAGGACAGAACAAACATTGCAGTGGTGCCTTCACTTGTTGAAAGGCCAACCAATCAGGATGCTGTGCTCATTGCCCAAAAGTCAAAATGACCCTTCAGTATGGAGGGAGTATGATCAGCATATTGACAGATGACACAAAAACTGATCAGGTGTTAAGTCGTGAGGAGCATTGCCATCAGCAGACTGCTCAGATGGGCAGAGCAGAGGCAAATGAAATTCAATCTGGGAAAGTGTGAGGTATCGCTTTTGAGAAGGTGAACGAGGCAAGGCATTACACTATGAAGGGTGGTACCCTGGAAAGTGCTGAATATCACAGCAACTTTGGTGTGATTATCTATAGATCCCTGAAGGCAGCAGGACAGGGAGAAAAGATGGTTCAAAAAGTATATGGAGTACTTGCTTTTAATAGCCAATGGAAAGAATAGATGAACAAGCAAGTTATGCTGGAACTGCATGTAACAATGGTTAGGCTACAACAAGACTATAACATGCAGTTCTGGTCAGCACATTGTAGGTAGAATGTGGCAATATTGGAGAGAGTGCAGAGATTTACCAGGCAGCTGCCTGGCCTGGAACGATTGAGCTGTGGGGAAAGATTGGATAGGCTGGGGTTGTCTTCCTTGAAGCAGTGAAGGTTGGGAGGGGATCTGATAAAGTTGTACAGGATTATGAGGGGCATAGATAGTGTGCCTGGAAAGGCACATCTTCCATTCGTAGATGGGTCAATAGATTTTTTAAAAAACTTTTTTTATAATATATTTTTATTAAGAAAAATAGATTTTTAAATATTACAACAAATACAAAACAATGCAATTCAAAACAGTACAAAAATAGTCCAAGACTAAACCCAAATAATAAAAAAAAATTCACCAACCCACCCTCCTATATGAATGTATAAACATATACAGAGAAGTATAAAATTAAAAAACAACCTAAACTAGCTATTTAACTAAATAAATAAATACCTAACAACAAACAAATAAATAATCACCCTCACCTTAACCTCCTTCCACCTATCGCGTTTCCAATGCCCCTCCCCCAAGTCCCTCCTCCCTACCTTTTATCTTAGCCTGCTTGTAACACTTTCCTCATTCCTGAAGAAGGGCTCATGCCCAAAACGTCGAATCTCCTGCTCCTTGGATGCTGCCTGACCTGCTGCGCTTTTCCAGCAACACATTTTCAGTTCTGTATAACTGTAGTAAGACATCCATATTTCTGATCTCAAATCCTCTTGCAAGGAAGGCCAATATATTATTTGCCTTCTTAAATGCTTGCTACACTTGCCTGTTTACTTTCATTGAACTGTGTGCAGGGACACCTAGATCCTTTTGTACATCCATACTTTCCATTATATCAGTATTTAAATAATACTCCTTCTTTCTGTTTTTCACACCAAAGTGTATAACATCACATTTACCCACATTGTACTACATCCTTCATGTACTACTACCCCTCATTTATCTCTCCACTCTGCAGGCACCCTGCCTCTATTCCTAATGAAGGGCTTTTGCCTGAAACATTGATTTACCTGCTCCTCGAATGCTGCCTGATGTGCTTTTCGAGCACCACTCTAATCTCTATATCCTTCATGTCCCATTTAGAACTATATCAATGTTCTTTTCACTGTTGCTGGGTCTACTTCATGGAATTTTCTCATTCTGAACATTTCAAGAAGGCAGTTCACAATGACTTTCTCAAGGGAAGTTATGGATGGTCAATATGTACTTGCCCAGGCAGGAATGACCATATCCACTGAATGAATAATAAAAGGTATACTCTGGTCAACAGTGAAGCCAAATGAGGGTTACACACTATAAAATACTCCTGATGAAGATTGAATATTTCCATTTAGCCCTACTCAGTTACAATTCTATGCTGTTAAAGAATGGCTTTCCATCCTGCACTAATGCATCAAACTGAAGACGAGCACAACAGAAAGAAGAATGCAATCAAACAGGCATATTCAACCAGAGACTCAGGGTGTAAGTCCTGCCTACATAAGAAAGGGAAAACAAGTTTGGTTCAGGGACCAGCGATGGGAGTATACCTTCATCACCAGGTTGCAACAATTGAGATTTTATCACATTTGAGCACAAAATGTCATGATCCAAAGGAGTTTCTTGATTTCTCTGAAAAAGAATGTATCTGGTTGGGCTGTATACCCTAATACTCAGGAAGAAACTATGGTAAAATAGTCACTCATAAAAGACTAAGGATGAAGACTCCCAGAGAATGTGTTTGAAACACCCAGACCCTCCATGACTTCAAAATGTTCACTTAGGGATGGCAGGGTAGTAAGAGGTTATATAAATCGTAAATGGGAATAAGGACTTGGAGGGGAATTATGGAGTAAAAGCTTTAAATTACTTTTACTCCCATAACAGCAACTGAACTTGTGAATAACAAGCTATGTCATGGTGACATTAGATAATATGGAACTGAGACTGCCGTATGTAAGGTTTGAGAAACGTCCTCTCTTACCATCTCCTTAATATACTTAATAAACATTACTGGTGTCACTGAAATGGATATGGACTATCTTCTTTCAATAATCCAAATGTGATCTTACTGTAATAAGTTATCTGTCACTTCTCACTGGGCACATGTCCATACATCAAATAGTAAACTACACAAGTCATAGAGATTCGCAGCATTGGGATTTGCTGTGCCCTCCACACACCGAGCTAAGTCGGAGAAATCACCAACCCTTACAGATTCTTATGGGAACTCTGAGCAGGCAAAATCTGATGGGAGTATGTGAAAGGACAAAATATTTTTGTCCGGATATTTTCAGTGTGGGCATTACACTCATTGACCAATTCATTGGTAATGATAAAAACATTATTTAGAATCTTGTAACTTTCAAATACTTTCCCTTTCTTCAATGATTAAATAATTTGTGCACTCATAAGATCATTTACTTCTTTCCTTCATGTTATCAATTTTTTCATTCGCGTGATGTGGAGTTGGCCAGATTTATTGCACATCCCTAATTGCCCAGAGGTCTGTTGTGAGTCATAGAATCATTGAATCCCTACAGTGTGGAAGGCCATCCAACCCATCAAGTCCATACCGACCCTCTGACGACCCATCAGACTCACCCTATCCCTATATTTTTCCATGACTAATCCATTTAGCCTGCATAGCCCTGGACACTATGGGCAATTTAGCATGACCATACCACCTAACCTGCACATCTTTGGACTATGAGAGGAAACTCAGAGGATGTTTTCACCCGCAGAGAAAACCCATGCAGATATGAGGAAAACATATAAACTCCACAAGAAGGAGGGCAGAGTCAAACCTGGGTCCCTGGCACTGTGGGGCAGCAGTGCTAACCATGGAGCCACCATGCTGCCCGATTGCTGTGATCTGGAGTCACATGTCGGCCAGACCAAATAAGGATGGCAGTTTCCACATTAGTGAATCTTCTTCATACTCAAAGCTCTCCAGAACTTTTAATTAATATGATGACCAGATTTGGATACACAATACTCTAGAAAGTGTGGCCAAAGCAAGGTTCAATATGAGCTTAGCATAACTTCTGTGCTTCTTAATTCTATCGTCTCGAAATACAGCTTCATCCTTGGTTTACTTTGATCATTGCCTGTCATGTTTAGTGACTCATGGGTATTTATTCTTCAAAATCCCTTCTTTTCTTTCCTGAGCTTGGTCTTACGTTTTTTTGAGCAGTAGGTGATTTAAACATTCTCCCGAACAAACATATTACCTCACATTACTCTGAGGTGAACTTCATTTGTCAGTTATTTGCTCATTTTACAGGTTTATTAATATCCTCCTGCAACATAATGCAGTGCAATTCCATATCAACCATCCTCACCAATTTAGTCCCATTGCCAAAGTTAGAAATTGATTTCAATGTTCAAATTCTTTAATTATTTATGAGCTGAAAAGGTGGGAACTTCGAGCACAGCAAAGTCTAACTGGTGTATGTGATAAGAACGAAGAATGTTTGCCTCTGACGTGTCCCAGCGTTGATACTGGAGAATGCCACTTCTCATTTTCTGTCACTGAATAACTACTCGTGATACCATTTTTTTCCTTAATGCCTGCTAGAAATTGATTCTTCGATTGTATGCTGACCGCATATTCTCTGGCCTTATTAATTTCTTTATTCAGAAAGCCATATTACATCTTTGCTGTACTGTATATACAGTTCAAGCTCAGTATGACGGTGTCGTCAAAGGAGCTTTGCCCTTTTTCTGCAGTGCAGTGTTTGTAAGACGTACACACTAGGCACAAAGCTGTGAGGGAGTGAATGCTTAAGCAGGGTTTCTGCTTACCTCTCGTTTATGGAAGGTAGACCATAAGATGCTAGCCAAAAGTGTGTTGAAATAGTCACCTCGAGAGGTAACAAAAACATGAATGAGTGTTTCCGCTGAAAAGATCTGGGGCAATGACAGAGGCATGAGGGAAATGTAATGAACGTGAAAACAGCAAAGCTTAATTTCCCATTTCATGGGACACCCCTTTTCAAATTTTAGACTTGGAAGCAAATTCCGCAGCCTACCCTTGATCAACAGGGCTAATCTGAGCTATTTGATTTTCCAGGTTGGCTGACAGTTTAAATGATTTATCACCAACCCTTAATATATGTGAGGAAATGTGATGTCATTTTGGAAATCAGAGCAAAACAATCAAACACATCAACATATGCCTTGGTTACGGGGAAAGTGCAGCTCATGAGCAGCTGCGGGCCCAAAGTTCTGGGTGTTCATAATCAAACCTATTGTGCCTTGACCGTAGCCAATATGTGATATCGTTATATATTGCTTTTGTGTATTGCTGAATAATTGTCAGTCACATGGACTCCCCCCTCTCTTATTTAACCAGCAATTGTATCATCCAACGTTGGATTACTGGGAAACCAAATGTAATACACTGAAAAACGACTGAGTGTGTAACATCTCTGATCACCATACCAAACTCCGAGTGATTGTACAACACTATATCAATCCTTAATGGATTTTCAACAGGAGCTGCCACACAGCTGTATAATGAGAGAACGCTGGTTCAGTCGAGCAGGATTACCAATGAGAGTAAATCCCCCTTTTCAGAGATTGCCGGCAGCTTCCTGACGACACAGGCTCTGCCAGGTGAGCTGGGAGCAGGCTCAGATCGCGCTCTCAATCTCATTGCACACCCTGTCCATCAGCCAAAGGCATTCGGCACGCTGACCATTGTGAAAGGAAAAGCCACTTCACCTGCTACTGCACCAAAGGATCATTCTTCCTTATCCCAGCACTTAGTAAACTGGACACTCTCAAGTTTATTTCCAGCTTTATTGTCACGCTGTAGTGGATTGTGGAAGTGCTTCACTTAAGTTTGTCGAAGCAGGAATATCGCCAAAATAAAAGCCTGGGCTTCAAAAGCCCTTCGCGGTGCCGTCTCCAGCTCCCATAGTACTGCCAAGCGATATGGCATTAATGGATCTATCAAGGAGCTGGGTGTATAATGAGATTTCCATTTGTCTTTTGAACAGTTGTTGGGGTTAATTGAAAGCCTGCTACTCTGCAGCCGCTTTATCCGCATGAGCTAATGATACCTGTCACGGGCACAGACATTAAGAAAGGTTTAAAGGGAAGGAACAAAAAGTGTAATTCATCGGATAACATACGGCACGCACATGAATGGCTCCTACAAGCAAAGCCAGCGGCCAAGCGCAGACTATAATGGCCATTCTGTGCAGCACACTCCTCCCGCTTGCACACAGCGGTCTGGGAAGATCTCCGCCTCACACAACTTGCACTCACATGAACGCTTCCTCTACAAATTGCTTTTTGGTTGAATGCCTATTCATATAGAGGTTTCGGAATTTTCTCCGTCTCGTGGAGTTGCATCTGTTGTGTCAGCTCTCAATGGTTGGATCCAGTTCTGCTGCTCTTGCGCATTGAATTACAGTGGGTAACATTTAAGCAATCGACGTGAGCGATTTCCCACCGCTTGCACTGTCACGCTGACAGCAAGGATGATTTCACACACCCTCCAGGGAGGCTGCAGGCGCCACTCCTTTCGCTCCATCTCTCCTTTTGCTTTCCATTTACATCCCGGTGCAGAAAGAAAACCAACTCTAGGCGCCGCTTATTTGCCTCCGGGGGGGGGGGCGAGGCGAAGAAAGTCTATTTTAAAAGATAAATCCAGCTCCAAATCTGCAATGGCAAATAAACATTAGGACGAGCGCCGCTAACACGCAAGGGAAAGGGGTACTTTCTAGTCTTCCTTACCTTTCCGCCCTATTCCCTCCACAAACTTTTTTTCTCTCCCCTTCCGCAAGATGTATTGTTCACGAGCTTCTGCTGAGAGGCGCTCTTATCGCCACTACAATTCAGAACTTGCATTGACATGCCTTTAATTTCTCTCTAAAAGCCCTTGAAAAAATTGACATTGTTGAATGAGACATAACAAAGTTTAACTTCAGAATCACCGCCACACTTTAGCAGTACTGCAAAGCACCTGGGGAGCAATTTTTACAGTTGGGGGTTACCAAACTTCCTCAATTATTAAAATAATGACATTTTTACATGTACATCTTTAAAAGTTTGCTTATGTTAGCTTTTGTTGATCCAATTATAATGATTAATTTCACTGAGAAAAATTAGCACCTAATAATCGGCCCTTTTAAATTCGTGAATATTTCATTAGGATTGGTTGCTTACAGTATGACTTTTTTAAAAATTCATTCAGGCAGATGATGTAGGGGTCACTGTCCAGGCCAGCATTTATAGCCCATCGCTAAAGCACATTGTTATGTGCCTGGAGACTCATGTAGGCCAGACCAGGTAAGGTTGGCAGTTTCTTCAAGGACAATAGTGAACCAGATTTTTTATTCCCCCAAAAATCAACAATGATTTTTTCATGGTCACCATTAGACTCCTAATTCCAAATACTTTTTAAAATTGCATTCAAATTCACCATCTACCATAGTAAGATTCAAACCCAGATTCCCAGAGTATGGAAAGCGTCGCAGTTAAAAAAGAAGAAAATGTTTTAAGAAAGGTAATAAAATGTTTAAAAACAAAAGAAAGGGGCGGTACAGTGGCACTGCTGCCTCACAGCTGCCTCACAGTGCCAGTTCAATTCCCGCCTCGGGCAACTTTGTGGAGTTGCACATTCTCCCCGTGTCTGTGTGGGTTTCCTTTGGGTGCTCTGGTTTCCTCCCACAGTCCAAATATGTGTAGGTTAGGTGTATTGGCCATGCTAAATTGCCCATAGTGTTAGGTGGATTGATCAGGGGTAAATATAGGGTGGGCTCCTCTTCAGCGGGTTGGTGTGGACTTGTTAACTGTAGGTAATCTAATATTGAATTAATCCAATAATGGATTAATCATCCAGCAATAACGCCATTAGGCCATCACCTTCCCAATGTACATCTTCTTGACTGAATGCCAGATTTAACCTGCCATCAGGAGAGGGGAAACCAAGCTGGAACTGCACTCTGTCAGCACAGGCAGCTGCCTGCAGAATCAGTTTCAAATGCTCTGGTCTTGTGGCTGACTGCACATTGTGAATATTTCTGCTTTTGTCATATTTGTTCCTCTTGTCAGCCCATGGAATACAATTTTATAACTATAGGTATTTTATCATATGTGATATTATCATATGTGATACTAATGCAGAGACCTACGTAATATTCTGGGGACCAGGCTTCCAATCGCCAAGGCAGATGGTGGAATTTGAATTCAATAAAAATCTAAAATTAAGACTCTAATAATGACCATGAAATCACTGCCTGGCTGTCAGATGAACCCATCTGGTTCATGCATGTCCTTTAAGGAGGGAAATCTGTCATCTTTACACAGTCTGGCCTACATATTACTCCAGGCCCATAGCAATGTGATTGGCTCTTAAATGTCACCTGGGCAAATCAGGATAGATGATAAATGTTGGCCGAGCCAGTGACATGCTCAGAATGTATTTAAATCAAATTTAAGTGAACAGTGTCAACCTGAAATTAGTTATGAAAACTAAATCACGATGGGTAAATTTCAAGTATACTGTGCCTCTCCATAATGTTCAGAACTGTAGCCGATTATCAATTCCAGTGATTAATAATTCAAATATAATTTGGGCTGCTCTGATTATGAGTGGCTGTTTCAAACCAATGATTAATAGTTCTACACCCACTTCTAAATATTAATGTCCAGCATGGAAACAGACCCTTCGGTCCAACCCGTCCATGCCGACCAGATATCCCAACACCATTTAGTCTCACTTGCCAGCACCTGGCCCATGTCCCTCCAAACCCTTCCTATTCATATACCCATCCAAATGCCTTTTAAAAGTTGCAATTGTACCAGCCTCCCCCATTTCCTCTGGCAGCTCATTCCATACATGTGCCACCCTCTGCGTGAAAAAGTTGCCCCTTAGGTCCCTTTTATTTCTTTCCCCTCTCACTCTAAACCTATGCCCTCTAGTTCAGGACTCCCCAACCCCAGGGAAAAGACTTCGTCTATTTACCCTATCCATGCCCCTCATAATTTTGTAAACCTCTATAAGGTCACCCCTCAGCCTCCGACGCTCTGGGGAAAACAGTCCCAGCCTGTTCAGCCTCTCTCCTTTTCTGGCCAGGCCAAACCCTTCTTCTAGTCCACACCCAACTCATTTTTGCCAGTTCTGTCTCCCTCACTTCAAGACATACCCTTCCCCTTTACTGCCTAGTACACACTCTCTTCCCCACTCCATACCTGTCATCCTTTGCCCTACCACTGGACATTTTCACCCTTTCTTCCACTCAGTACCCTTCACTCCTTCCCCTACTGCTGGACATATTCCTCCCTTCCCTTGCTGAATATCATGCAACCCTCCCCATCTCCAGATCCAACACCCACTGAAAATCCCATTTTGCACACTTCCAAAACCACCCACCCTCCAAAACCACCTACCCTCACCAGATCCATTGGTACTCATTTTTCCAACTCATGCTCACGCACCCTGAACAGTGCACCATTTACCTGCTCCCCCCTTGTACCTTGCACTCTGGAACTTTACCCACTTGGCACCCTACCCCTCTTCCCAGTAGGTGTTCTTCCTACTTGACACCCTAACTACCTGGCACCCTATTCTCCCAGCATCTTACTGTCACACTTACCTTATATACTTACCTTTCATCAGCAATTGTCAAAGTGGCCATCAGGCCCTTTAAATGTCAGAACATGGCAACTGACTGCTGTGAAAAAGATTATGATTCACTTTTCCTAACATTTCTGCAGTACATGTGGCTCCACGTTTCTAAAGGAACCCTAATTGGAATTTCTTCTCAGAAGTGCAGAGCTCCATTTCTTTTAATAAACAAGAGCAAGAGGTGGCATGGCAATCTGCTTTAGGCAACATGGCTCTGTGAAAGGGAAATCTTTTGTAATTAACCTTCTTCAGTTTTTAGATGAAGTAACATTCATGGTGAATAGAGGGGACCTTGTAGATGTGGTGTAGTTGGATTTCGAAAGTCTTTTGATAAGGTGCCAAAAGAAAGGTTGCCACATAGGATGAGTTGACTTGGTGTAAGAGGAAGCATATTAACATGGATACAGGAATGGTTGGCTGACAGAAAGTCTTTTTCTAGTTGTTCAGCTGACATGAGTGAAGTTCCATGGAGTTCATTGGAAGGTTCTCAACTATTTACAATCTACATCAATAATTTAGATGTGGGTACTGGATGTACTTTAGCTAAATTTGCTGATGACACCAAGATAGGCAAGAAAATAAGCCACTGTGAGGCGGTAAAGTCTGCAAAGGGATATAGTCATGTTATGAGTGTAGGCAAAAGTTTAACAGATGGTGTGTGTTGTGGGAATAAATGAGAACTTGTCCATTTTGATTAGAAGAATGCATAAGCAATGTACATTAATGACATTTATTTTAGAGCTTGGATATTGAAAGAGTGGCATGTGGGTTTGGTTTATAGGTATGAGGGATTTAATGATTAACTTGCCAGTATTTATGGAATATTGATTTTTAAAGCAGTATGTGTCAGAGAACATTTGACTAGGAAGCTGGAGAAATCTACATTCATCCCGTGTGGTTAGAGAGTTCCTAGGCGGAAGATGAGGCGCTCTTCCTCCAGGCATCGTGTGGCCAGAGTCTGGCGATGGAGGAGGCCAAGGACCTGAATGTCATTGGCGGAGTGGGAGGGGGAGTTAAAGTGTTCAGCCACGGGGCGATTGCGTTGGTTGGTGCGGGTGTCCCAGAGGTGTTCCCTGAAACATTCCACAAGTAGGCGGCCTGTCTCCAATGTAGAGGAGACCACATCGGGTGCAGCGGATACAGTAAATGATGTGTGTGGAGATGCAGGTGAATTTGCAACGGATAAAGAAGGATCCATTGGGGCCTTGGAGGGAGGTGAGGGGGGAGGTGTGGGCACAAGTTTTGCATTTCTTGTGGTTGCAGGGGAAGGTGCCGGGAGTGGAGGTTGGGTTGGTGGGGGGTGTGGACCTGATGAGGGAGTCGCGGAGGGAGTGGTCTCTCCTGAATGCTGATAGGGGTGGAGAGGGAACTATATCTCTGGTGGTGGGGTCTGTCTGGAGGTGGCAGAAATGACAAAGGATGATACTATGTATCCGGAGATTGGTGGGGTGAAAGGTGAGGACCAATGGGGTTCTGTCCTGGTTGCGATTGGAGGGGCCGGGTTCAAGGACAGAGGTGTGGGAAGTGGAGGAGATGCGGTGGAGAGCATCGTCGACCATGTTGGAGGGGAAATTGCAGTCTTTGAAGAAGGAGGCCATTTGAGTTGTTTGGTAGTGGAATTGGTCTTCCTGGGAGCAGATGCAGCGGAGGCGGAGGAATTGGGAATATGGGATGGCGTTTTTACAGGGGACAGGGTGGGAGGAGGTGTAACCTAAGTAGCTGTGGGAGTCGGTCGGTTTGTAGTAAATGTCTGTGTTGAGTCGGTCACCCGAGATAGAAATGGAGAGGTCTAGGAAGGGGAGGGAGGAGTCTGAGATGGTCCAGGTAGATTTGAGGTCAGGGTGGACGGTGTTAGTAAAATGGATGAACTGTTCAACCTCCTCGTGGGAGCACGAGGTAGCACCGATACAGTCATCGATGTAGCGGAGGAAAAGGTGGGGGGTGGTGCCAGTGTAGCTGCAGAAGATGGACTGTTCCACATATCCGACGAAGTAGCAGGAGTAGACAATTCAGATCCCTGAGTCTGTTCTGTTATTTTAGCCTGTGTTTTCCAAATAGCTGAGTGACATACCAGTGGGATTTTGTGCATTAGAAGTGAGATTTCATTATGTTATACAGATGGAACTACAACCTGATGGACCATATGACCTCATCAGACTATATTTGCATCTGGCCTCAGTCAGATTCCTTCTAGTCTGCCTGATGACTTTCCAGTCTTTGGTCTTTTTGAAATTAAAATCTAACCCATGGTTATCCTAAACCCAAAAGCAATGGCTTTTCTCTCCTCTTACAACACCCACAATATAACAAATTGCCATTAACACTCCAGGAGGCAAGTTATATGAAATGTATCAATTCCATCAACCCCAACAATGGAGAGAACTGTCATTCTACACCAAATACTTCCTGAATCATGACGCAAGGTTGTGCCTGATATTTTACATGTATCTCAGTGACCAACTATTTCACAAAATTCCCTTTTGTAGACAAATTACTGGTGCAAGAGACATTAACGTATTCACTGATATTCAACATATTCAGTATGTTCCTCAACAAATTATTTCTGACAACAGACTGCAGTACAACAGTACACCCTTCCAAGACATGTACAAGAATTTGGGGTGACCAACATATTACCTCCTTCCCTCATTATCTCAAATTAATGGTCTTACAGGAAGCCCTGTCCAATGGTGAAGTCCACGATCATTAAATGCAAAGTGACTTGCCAAGACTGTTGAATAGTCGTACTAAACCTACAAGCATCTCCTCAAAGCAATGGTTTCCCATCACCTCTTGTTCTCATTAAATGTTGAAGCAGAAGCAGAAGTAGGTTATTCAGCCAATCAAGTCTGCTCCACCGTTCAATGAGATCATGACTGATCTGATCTTGTTCAATTCCAATTTTCTCTACAACCATTGATCCCTTAGTGATTGAAAGTCTGACTCTCAGCTTTCAACATACCCAGCCTCAACAGTCATAGAGTCATAGAGATGTACAGCATGGAAACAGACCCTTCGGTCCAACCCATCCATGTCGACCAGATATCTCAACTCAATCTAGTTCCATCTTCCAGCACCCGACCCATATGCCTCCAAACCCCTCCTGTTCATATACCCATCCAAATGCCTTTTAAATGTTGCAATTGCACCAGCCTCCACCACTACCTCTGGCAGCTCATTCCATACACGTACCACCCTCTGCATGAAAACGTTGCCCCTCAGGTCTCTTTTATATTTTTCCCCTCTCATCCTAAACCTATGCCCTCTAGTTTGGGACTCCCCAACCTCAGGGAAAAGACTTTGTCTATTTATCCTATCCATGCCCCTCATAATTTTGTAAACCTCTATAAGGTTACCCCTCAGCCTCCGACGCTCCAGGGAAACAGCCCCAGCCTGTTCAGCCTCTCCCTGTAGCTCAGATCCTCCAACCCTGGCAACATCCTTGTAAATCTTTTCTGAACCCTTTCAAGTTTCACAACATCTTTCCGATAGGAAGGAGACCAGAATTGCATGCAATATTCCAATAGTGGCCTAACCAATGTCTTGTACAGCTGCAACATGATGTCCAAACCCCTGTACTCAATACTCTGACCAATAAAAGAAAGCATACCAAACGCCTTCTTCACTATCCTATCTACCTGCGACTCCACTTCCAAGGAGCTATGAACCTGCACTCCAAGGTCTCTTTGTTCAGCAACACTCTCTAGGACTTTACAAGTAAGTGTAGAAGTCCTGCTAAGATTTGCTTTCCCAAAATGCAGCACCTCGCATTTACCTGAATTAAACTCCATCTGCCACTTCTCGGCCCGTTGGCCCACCTGATCAAGATCCCATTGTAATCTGAGGTAACCCTCTTCGCTGTCCACTACACCTCCCCTCTTCGCTGTCCACTACACCTCCAATTTTGGTGTCATCTGCAAACTTACTAACTGTACTTCGTATGCTCGCATCCAAATCATTTATATAAATGACAAAAAGTAGAGGGCCCAGCACCGATCCTTGTGTCACTCCACTGGTCACAGGCTTCCAGTCTGAAAAACAATCCTCCATCACCAGTCTCTGCCTTCTACCTTTGAGCCAGTTCTGTATCCAAATGGCTAGTTCTCCCTTTATTCCATGAGATCTAACCTTACTAATCAGTCTCCCATGGGGAACCTTGTCGAACGCCTTACTGATTTCCCTCTTAAGTATACTCCTACTGCCTTTATACTCTTCTAACGATTCACTCAATCTATCCTGTCTATACCTTACATATGCTTCCTTCTTTTTCTTAACCAAACCCTCAATTTCTTTAGCCATCCAGCATTCCCTATACCTACCAGCCTTTCCTTTCACCCTAACAGGAATATACGTTCTCTGGATTTTCGTTATCTCATTTCTGAAGGCTTCTCATTTTTCAGCCGTCCCTTTATCTGTGAACATCTGCGCCCAATCAGCTTTTGAAAGTCCTTGCTTAATACCGCCAAAATTAGCCTTCCTCCAATTTTGAACTTCAACTTTTAGATCTGGTCTATCCTTTTCCATCACTATTTTAAATCTAATAGAATTATGGTCGCTGACCCCAAAGTTCTCCCCCACAGACACCTCAGTCACCTGCCCTGTCTTATTTCCCAAGAGTAGGTCACATTTTGCACCTTCTCTAGTAGGTACATTGGCATAGTGAATCAGAAAATTTTCTTGTACATACTCAACAAATTCCTCTCCATCTAAACCCTTAACACTATGGCAGTCCTAGTCAATGTTTGGAAAGTTAAAACCACCTACCATAACCACCCTATTATTCTTACAGATAGCTGAGATCTCCTTGCAAGTTTGTTTCTCAATTTCCTTCTGACTATTAGGGGAACTATAATACAATCCCAATACGGTGATCATCCCTTTCTTATTTCTCAGTTCCACCCAAATAATTTCCCTGGATGTATTTCCAGGAATATCCTCTCTCAGCACAGCTGTAATGCTATCCCTTATCAATAACACCACTCCCCCTCCTCTCTTGCCTCCCTTTCTATCCTTCCTGTAGCATTTGTATCCTGGTACATTAAGCTGCCAGTCCTGCCCATATCTGAGCCATGTTTCTGTAACTGCTATGATATCCCAGTCTGATATTCCTAACCATGCCCTGAGTTCATCTGCTTTCCCTATTAGGCCCCTTGCATTGAAATAAATGCAGTTTAATTTATTAGTCCTACCTTGTGCCTGCCTGCCCTGACTGTTTTACTCGCTTCTGCTCTCAACTGTACCAGTCTCAGATTGATCTCTTTCCCCACTATTTCCCTGGTCCCCCCCCACCCCCACCTTACTAGTTTAATTTCTTCGAACAGCTCTAGCAAATTTCCCTGCCAGTATATTGGTCCCCTTCCAATTTAGGTGCAATCCGTCCTTCTTGTACTGGTCACTTCGACCCCAAAAGAGATTCCAATGAGCCAAATATGTGAATCCTTCTCCCATACACCAGCTCCTCAGCCATGCCTTCATCTGCTCTATCCTTCTATTCCTGCCCTTACTAGCACCTAGCAACGAGAGAAATCCAAATATTATTACTCTCGAGGACGTCCTTTTTATGTTCCTGTCTAACTCTCTGTAATCTTCCTTCAGAATCTCAACCTTTCCCCTTCCTATGTCATTGGTTTCAATGTGGACAATGACCTCTTGCTGGTCCCTCTCCCCGTGAGAACATTCTGCACCCTCTCTGAGACATCCTTGATCCTGGCACCAGGGAAGCAACACATCATTCTGTTTTTTCACTGCTGGCCACAGAAACGTCTGTCTGTACCTCGGACTAGAGAGTCCCTTAACACAATTGATCTCTTGGAATCCAACGTACTCTTCATTGCATTAGAGCCAGTCTCGATAACAGAAACTTGGTTGTTCATGCTACATTTTCCTGAGTATCTAGCACATTTTCCAAAACAGCATACTTGTTTGAAATGGGTATAGCCACAGAAGACTCCTGCACTAGCTGCCTACCTCTTACCTTTCCTGGAGTTAACCCATCTGTGACCGAATCTGCGACTTTACTCCCTTCATATAACTACCATCCATCACACTCCCTTGCTCTTGTAAATTCCTCATTGCCTGTAACTGTCACTCCAACCGTTCCATTCAATCTGACAGGATTCGCAGCCAACAGCACTTATTGCAAATATGGGCAGCATGGTGGCTCAGTGGTTAGCACTGCTGCCTTACCGCACCAGGGACACTGGTTCAGTTCCTGCCTCTGGTGTCTGTGGGGAGTTTGCACAGTCTCCCCTTGTCTGCGTGGGTTTCCTCCAGGTGCTCTGGTATCCTCCCGTAATCCAACGATGTGCAGGTCAGGTGAATTGGCCATGCTAAGTTGCCCATAGTGTTAGGTGCATTAGTTGGGGGTAAATATAAGGTAGGGGAATGGATCCAGGTGGGTTACTCTTCAGAGG
>NC_057710.1:134067947-134080969 GCF_004010195.1 Chiloscyllium plagiosum | reverse complement strand
AGACATATCTCAAAAAGCATATAATCAAGAAAGAACCTACTTTACTCACTACTGCAGACTTTCTGTAGGTCACACTTAAAAACAATACAATACACTTATCTGCTTCTGTGCTGTGAACATCACCCAAACAGTTCGTCCAAGATCAGTTGTGAATTTCACTGTTTGCTAATTTTCCCAGACGCACTCCGATGTCCAGCGATACACGAATTCAAACAGCAAAAGTAGTAACTGTGCAGGTTCACTGCTCTGTCAGTTTCTTTCTCTCTCTGTCCTGCACTGACCTCACCATGTGATTCCTTTGTCTGTTTTTCTCCCTTTTAAAACTGCTGTTGTTTTGACTTTTTTTTCCAAAGTTCCAAAACAATGCAACCATATAAAACAGTAATTGCTGCTCCTGGAATTCAAGGAAATCACCTCCAGCAACTAAAATACCTCAAGAGGAGTGGCTGTTACAGCCAGAAATCTTTCCCGTCCTCCATTTTGGATTACCCAGACCTCTGTTCTGAAGAGTTTCACAGATTCACAACATTTAGTGTTAACATCAGTAACCATATTGTCTGTTCTAAAGACCTTTGCAAGTACCTTATTTACTGCACATTTACAAACTTGGTTCTGTGGAGTCTGTTAATTACCTTGACCTGTTAAGCATTTTTGGAAATTGACTGGAATGTTGTGATAAAGCTCCACATCTACTTCAAAACTATGAACCTGTGCATCCATTCCTGGTATGACAGTAGGGAATAATTAAGAAGAGTCTTTAAAGAAAACTCCAGTTTTAATGGGACACCAAACAATTCGCCTTTTACAGATTCCCTAGTCACAATAACATGAAGGAAATTGTAAGTCTACTCAATAATACTGATAAGATTGTAAATAGATAAAGAATAGAATATAAGTGATGATAACTTAGATAGAACATTTATGTTTTACGACCATGACACCTACATGACATAAATCATGGAATTATAATTTATGATATTTGAAATGGTTTGTCAGAATTTATTATATATTGTAAAGGAAAAAGGTAAGTAAGCTGATCACTACATTCAATAAAGTGCCATGATTATTTCAATAAAGTCTAGGATGATTTTACTTCTTGACAGAATAACAACAATCCTCTTCACAACACAGCTCGTTACTCCCTCTGTTAATGAATAACTAAGGCACAGTGCAAAGAGAATCTTATCCTGAAGCATTTGTATTTATTTCCCCATCATTAACCCTATAACCTAACCCTTTGATTTTATTGCAAGCTCTCAGCCTTGCATCCATAGAAGTAGACTACCTGATTAAAGCTAATCATCTGAGCTTCATAGAAGTGAACAATAATTCTTTTTTTCCATGCACTTCTTTTTTTCCAGACTATCAAAGATCTTACTGGTACTGCTAAATTTATTGGAGTGTCATAAATACTTTGGTTGAAAGGCTAGAAGTTTCAGAACCCGCAGGGGACTAAACCCAAATTTAGAACAGCAGTAGCAAAGGTAATATTCACTTTAAGAGGGTTTTGTTAAATGTAAAAGTAGCTTCTGAATGCACGTTTCATGGTTGAGGAGGTCAGCGTAAGTGCACTGACCACGACCATCAACTAGAACTGACCTCTTGTATCCAACCTAAGAGTAAAGGAACATTCTCTGATGAAGAGATAGAGAAAATTCTGTGCTGTTATTATGAAATGTTTGCTGGGCTGTGACAGAGGCTGCCAAAATGGCAGAGAGAGTGCAAATGAGATACTGATCATTTGACAAATAAAGGAGTGGAGAGAGAGACAGTGACAAAAACAGCAAAAGTTCAATATACATTTAAAATAAAAAGAAATGTCAAGGGCACTTCACATATACATAATCAAATAAAAAGGGTAAAGAAGGCATTGTTGGAGTGTTGACCAAACGCTTGTAGAAAAAGGTAAATTTTAGGTAGGGTTTTAAAGGGCAGGATGGACTTAATGGGGCAGAAATATGTAGAGAGTGAAGTCAAATCTGTTGGCTCTAGGGTGATAAAAGCATGGGCTACTAATGGTGAAACAAAAGGCCTTAGTCACAGTAATAGAGTGTTTGGGGCTGTGGGGGAAAGGATGTTGAGCTGAGTTGAAGATGTTTCTGGTTTTGGTTGATTGAACTCCTTCCATGAAAAGTACCTGTCTACTTTTGTGAATGAGTTTCCAAGCTTTATGGCTGTTCTTGTATTTTGTAGGTTGGGATTTTCAGTTGGAAGAGATCTGCTAAAAACAACAAGCTGCTGAGTTGGTGACCACTGTTCGCAAAGTACCTTTGTGATGAATCTGGTGAATCTTCATTGTCTTAAATAATGCCTGTAAGACTTCCAACATTGTGTTCCTGATCAAGAGATGAATGCCAAGATGCCAGAGTCAAATTCTTATGTTTGGTAATATCCACTTACACATACCAGAATGTCAACCATTTGAAAATCTTAATCTTTGTCCATTTTGCATTCCGGAACTAAGACATGGTGAATCTCTGTCAACTGCAAAGTGAATCTCTGCCAAGAGGAATCCATTTTTGTCTGCATACACCTATGTGCACATGGGCATGCAGATGTTTTAGGTTTATTTTAGAGGTGCAAATGTGTATGTTCATATTAAAAACTAAGTGTGTTAACCATTTTTACAACTTCATTAAATAGGTCTCGTTTCATAATAAATCAATAATTTTGTGTTTATTAAAGGAATCTAGTGATAGTTCATTTTATGTGAAGTCTAATAAAAAGGGAGATCTTTTTATTCATGCATGGCATGTGGGTACTGCTAGTTTGGACACCATTTATTGCCTATCCCATGTTGCCCTTGAGAAGGTGGTTGTGAGCCATCTTCTTCAAACATAGCAGTCCATTTGGTGCAGGTACACCTAAAATGCTTTTAAAGAGGGAGTTCCAGAATTTTGACCCAGCAACATTGAAGAAAAAGCAATATATTTCTAAATCTGATTAATGGTTTGGAGGAGAACCTGTATACGATGTTATTGCCATGTATCTGCTGTCTTTATCCTTCTAGATGGTGATGGTGATGGGTTTGGAAGATGCTATTGTGGAAGCCTTGGTGTACTTCTGCAGTGCATGTCGTAGATAATACATACTGGTACTGAGTGTGGTGGTGGAGGGATTGGATATTTGTGAATGTGATACCAGTGAAGCAGCTGTAATGTCCTGGATAGTATTCAAGCTTCTTGAGTGTTCTTGGAGCTGCACTCATCTAGATAAGTGATAAGTATTCCATCACACTGCTGGTTTGTGTCTTGTAGATGGTGGACAGTGACCTCTATCTGTGACCAGTGTGTGCCAAAGATTCAGTACTGGGTCCACTGCTTTTCATCATTTATATAAATGATTTGGATGCTAATACAGGAGGTATGGTTAGTAAGTTTGCACATGACACCAAAATAGGTGGTGCAGCGGATACAGAAGATTATTTCAGAGTACAATGAGACCTTGATCAGATGAGCCAATGGGCCAAGGAGTGGCAGATAGAGTTTAGATAAACGTGAGGTGTTGCATTTTGGTATGGCAAACCAGGGCAGGATTTATATAGTTTATGGTAGGGCCCTGGGGAGTGTCACCAAACAAAGAGATCTATCAGTGCAGGCGTATAGTTCCTTGAAGGTGGAGTCACAAGTAGACAGGGTGGTGAAGAAAGCATTTGGCACTCTTGCTCCATTGGTCATAGCATTGAGTATAGGAGTTGGGATATCATGCTACAGCTGTACAGGACATTGGTGAGGCCACTTTTGAAATAATACATACAATTCTGTTACATTTCTACAGGAAGGATGTTATTAAGCTTAATGGTGCAGAACAGTTTACAAGAATGTTGCTGGGATTGGAGGATTTGATTATTAGGAAGAGACTGAATAGACGGGGATTTTTTCCCCAGAGCCTCAGATACAGAACCTTATAGAGGTTTATAAAATTATGAGAAGCATGGAGTTCAAAACTAGAGAGCATAGGCTGAAGGTGAGAGAGGAAATATTTTAAAAAGGCCTGAGGGTTAACTTTTCCATGCAGAGGGTGGTGCATGTCTAGAACAAGATGCCGGATGAAGCAGTGGAGGCAGGTACAATTATAATGTTTAAGAGACAACTGGATGGGTATGTCAATTGGGAGGGTTTAAAGGGATATGGGTCAAATGCTGGCAAATTGGACTAGGTCAGATTAGGATGACTGTCAGTGCAGATGAGTTGGACTGAAAGGTCTATTTGTGTGCTGTATGATTCTCTGACAGTATTTAGGGAGTCAGGAGACTACACACCTCTACGGCAGGTGACACTTGAACAGAGACCTTCTGGTCCAGAGATAGGAACACTATCACTTGCAACACAAAACTTGAAGGCAGAACATTTAATTATTGTGTATTCAGTCTCACCAATAAGGTTGAGCTGCTTTAAGTCTAGTTTCTATCAGTTATTAGTTCAATACATAATAAAATACCTAGTCGTGATGCTCAACTTATTAACAACTATGTTAAAAAAAAAATTAAAAGTCTTTAACAGTCTTTAAAAGAGGTCATCCTAGGAGGGATCAGGTCCTCAATTGAATTGGTGGATTCAATTATATCTCAAGAACTCTTCAGCTTCCATAGAAAATTAACAAGTGGATGACACACAATTTTATCAATTCTTTGGTGTATTATACTTTGTTAGGAAAGTTGCAACTTATCCTAACATACTGATGAACTTGAGAGACAAACAATTAGCAGTTATATAGAAGCAGAGGTTTTAGAACAAAGTCTTAGTTTTGTTCTGAGAAATTATGATATATCAGAGACAGATTGGAGCTCGCACTATCCCTCAGCAGGTTCCTACTTGTAATATATTTAGATACCATAAATATCCTTTGGGTGGGAAATTAATCTGATACATCCCATTCCCAATTTGTGCCAGGAGCCAATATTTCCACAGATGATCTGAAAATCTAAAATCTGTGCAATTGTGTGATGGAAATTGTATTTCCATTTGATGAGCCATTAAGTAACAGGCAGCAGCCCTAGGAAGGGTTTAAAAGCCACCTGAGCAAGTACTGGCTCTTTATTGAGGTCCCACCTTTCTTGTGCACATTTTTTTTGGCAGAAGACAAAGCCATTTTTCTGTGCATCCTTTCATCTCCTTCAGGTCTGCTCAAATGTCTCTCCCCATCATTTTTCATTGCCTTGGTACCACCAATCATATCACATGCTTTTGCCTTCCACAACATTCTGTTTCGGTGATGCCTCACTGCAGACTCTGTCCAGGCAGACAGGAATGGCGAGCCATGCTTTTCCCAAGTGATGGCAACTGAAGACTCAATGTAAAGTTTGAACAGCAAACAAAGCACATACAACATCTATATTCAAAGGTGGTAAGTAAAATGAATTGGATAAGGAGTAAATTATGAAATTTTGTTTAGTATCTGGGGGTGAGCTCATGCTTTCCAAGATGGATACTTGGGGTGGTAAGGTTGGGCCAGGGAAGTAAGTGTGAATTGAAAGTGAAATAAAGAAGTGATCAGAGTTGACCTCATCTGTGATTGATATAATGGAGAATACCAGGACCACATGAGATGGCAAGTTTGAGAGAGTGGCTTTGAGTATGGGTTGCAGAGTTTATATGAAAGGAGAAATCCATAAAAATTAGAGGACAATGAACATGGAGGAGAGAAAGTATTTTGTGTTAAAATCAATGAGAACACAAATTCATTCAGTGCAGAGATTGAGGGAGGAAAGCAGTGAAGATTTCTTGATGAGAAAATTATATCATTCTCACTCATTACAGAATAAGAATTTTGAATGAGAAGTAATAAGGCAGAGAAAGTTAAGATGTTCCAAAGAAAAGAAAGTGCCAGAGGAGTGGAGAGTCAGATCAAAGTAGTTGTAATGATAAGCTTGCATTTATAAGTATAGACGAGCACTGGTACCATTTCTGTGAAAAAAAAATAGAATCCACATATGCTAGACTCTACACTGAATGTAATAAAGTTCATAAAAATATACTTGCCACATTTTAGGAGAGAAAATATCACTTTCTTACTTTGACAGATTTTGTGAAAGAAATAATTATTTTAAGTAGTCAAAAAAGCATAAAGCATTGCTTTTTACAAAAAAAATTGAGGAATTAACTTCCATCTTTAAAATTAATAAACAGTATCAAATCTTTATTATTAAATGATATTATATTAGCAAAATGCTTTTGGCATTTTGGTTCACCTTGCACTTTCATTCTTATGTTCTTTGAAAGGATTTTATTTTCATCCATAATTCCTAAAGAATAAAGAAAATCTTGCATCTGTACAGCACTTTTCATGAACTCAGGATGCTAAAGTGCTTTACAGTCCATGAAGTAATTTCAATCACTATTGCAATGTAGGAATCATGGCAGCCAATTTGCAAACAACTATTTCACTGACAGCAATATGATCATTAACAACTATCCATTTCAATGACGTTGAAATAAAGGCTTCTTTCTGACACCTGAATATTCTCCATAATGTTTAAAAATGATCAGTGATGTAGATTCTTCATTTGAATTTGGAGGCTTTTGTATAGTAGAATGATACTTCTTAATGAATATTGTCAGAGATTCAGTGACTAGAACAAAATGGAAGACCACCAAAGCAATTTTAAAAAAAAATCAGATTGTGGGCATTGCTGATTAGGTCAGTATTTATTATCCATCCTTGATTGTCCTGAGAAGCTTGGAGTGAGATGCCTTCCTGAATTGCTGCATTCCCAGCCGTACACGTACTCCCAGGTGCTGTTAGAAAGGGAGTTCAGGATTTTGATCCAAAGACACTGAAGGAACAATGATATAGTTCCAAGTGTGTGGGTTGGAGTGGAAGTTGCAGGTAAATCATCCATCAGTTGTCCTCATCCTTCTCAGTGGTAGAGGTCTTTGGTCTGGATGGTGCTGTAGGAGGAGCCTTGGTGAGTTACTGCAGTACATCTGACAGATGGTACACATTGAAAGTACTGTGTGTTAGTGCTGAAGAGCTTGAATGTTGAAAGTAATGGATGAGGTGCCAATCAGGCAGGCTGCTCATCCTCAAGCTTCGTGAGTGTTGTTGGAATTCCTAAAGCTCTGAGTGACATCATCAGAGGGAATGGTTCGCCGAGAGGGTGACAAAGATAACCCAGACATAGAACCAACATATTAAACACCACAACCTGCTGTGCCATAGAGCAAAATAAAGAAGGCTCCACTTCCTCCTTCCCATAACTATTTTGCTATGGGAAAAAATCTCCAACATTCAACGACAGAATGCATCACAACAGTTAAATTCTGACTTCAAGATTTATAAACACTTCACCTGAGAAAGAGAAATCTTCAAACAAGTAAAAGGCCTGCAAACATTACAGGCTGATCTTTATAACTTATTTTATTCATACCTACTTTTAACCATTGCATCTGTATTTTGGTTAATACAAATTACTTTTACTTAATAATGTTCAGCATTGGTTGTGGAATAAAATAACCTCATCGTGTCCAAGACTAAAGCTCACTCCAGATATTTTTAAATTGTATCACTTGCAAAAACTAAAATGTAGCGAAGTGATCTTTACAAACTTGCAATATGTTTGTGACACATTTGTATTGTTTTGTTTAATGTGTAAGTAACTTGCAGGAAACTGCCTTTGCACTAAAACGCTTTGAAGAGAGACATTCTCTATGTTACTTTTTCACTGATTATGGAACACGATTTATCGACCAGCTATGTTCATGTGCCGTTTATAATAAATACTATATTTACTCGTTAAAAAGCAATGTCCTTCATTATAAAGCACTGTTTATTCACAACAATGTTCAAATGTTCAAAGTAAATGGAATGTTTTCATCTAAGTTTTAGTCAATTCACAAAAGTGTATCTAATAGACCCAATGTATTCAGCATTGACGTGTTTCACTTAGCGTACTTCTGTGTGGACTAAAAATTGCTTAATTGACAATTAAATATGAAATACGTACGTCAAACTGTGCAGAAGGTTTAAAAAATATGATTCCTCTCATCTAAGTGGAGCATCTGAACTCTGCAAGCGTTCTCCCACCAATAAGACCGGACTGAATAGAGCCAGAACACTGACACACAAAAAAATCGTGTTTACAGATGCATATTGTTCACGAATCGTCTGGTGCAGCCCACAATCACTTTATTCATATTTCCTAAACTGAGCCGTCCCTCTGCCTCTTAATGAAGACACCAAGTTGCAGGACGTGACCTGCTACTTGGGACAAGCATGTCTGAAATAGGACAGACGAGTGGAGACGCCAGCTCCAGAGTGAGATTGTAGAGAATGAAGTCTTCCATTCGCAGTGCCAGCGCATCTGCAAAGCGAGCTGCGCTCAGGCTTGACCACTAACACAACACTCAGCTGTCAGAAGCAATCGGCCAATCCCGCTTAATGCAGAGCAGCTGACAACTACAACGCAGTGTCTTCGCATCATATACTTACTGTCTCTGTGTGCTAGAGCCTCCAACAAAAAAAACATTCAAGTTGCAAGTCCCAAACCTTCTACCCAAATCTTTGGCTACACAACTGTCCATTCATCTAAATATGTTGAGAGTGGGCATAACTATAAAAAAAAACAGAAAAGGTTTCGGCCTGAGGACCTTTTCAGCGGAGTAATGAAGAGAATATGATCCCATCACTTTAATTGGTTTTGATTTGAAAACAGCGTCCCTCTTCTTGGTCCCTTCTCTCTTTCTGTTCAACTGCACAGATGCCGCCTTTCAAACAAGGAAAAAGCAGCTATTAGCAGCAAAGTCGGCGAGTAAAATTAATGAAGGTGCACGCAGGAGTCAATCGTGCTGACGAGAAAAGGAACTTAACATGGTCGATGGTAACTTGCTGCAAACAATAAATCCACCGATTGTTAATTTGTGTTGTCCGGGGGGTAAATGAAGAAATTAACTGGGTATGAATCCAGACTGACAGTAGGATTGTAGAAGAAAAAATAAAAAATAAGGGAAGACAAAAGGAAAGAACTTTAGCTATGGTGATCGTAACAAAATTGGCTTTCAAATAACAAGAGGTAAAAGCATATGTTGTGAGAATCGAAGTGTGTAAGACAAGCTATAATTTAAAATACTTATATATATCCTTTAGTATTTACACCAACGCAACCATGAACTGTTATTTAAATAAAAGCAAACTTGCATTTATATAGTGCCTTTAATATGATAAATATCGGAAAGCATTTCACAGCAGCATCATAAAGCAAACTTTGACACAAAGCCTCATGAGGAAATATTGGGCAGATACTCAACAATGTCTAAGAGGCCAGAATTAGAGGCACTCAGCTATATTGAAGGATTCTGAAATTGTAGCAGATTATAGAGATGGGGAGGAACAAGGCCAGGGAGATTTTGGTAAAAAGCATTTTGATTTTGAAGTCAATATGTTGCTTTCCAAGAAACCATTGTAAGTCAGTGAGCATAGAGATGGTAGGTGAATGGGGATGCAGTGTGATTTGGGATGTGGCCTGAAATTTGGGAGAGTAGCACATGGGACTCTGGCCAAGGTGCACTGGAATTGCCAAGTCTAGAGGTAATGATGTCATAAGTAAGGATTTCAGCAGCAAATGTATGGAGGCAGTGAGAGAATTTTACAATGTTGTGGAAAAGAAAATAGACAGTCTTAGTCACAGCATGAAAGTTTGGTCAGTAGGTCATTTTGGGGATCAAATATAATAATAAAGTTGCAGCTTGGTTGCCAGACAAAGGGATGGATTTGGTTCTGAGGGACATACTCTGAAAACCTGGAACCTGGGGAACAGCTTTCATGTTCACAATTTTCAGGATTGGCAACCTATACCCAATGGAAGGCAAAGGGGTCAGTGCTGAAACCATAATTATTTACAATATGTAATATTACTTGATTGAGGAACATGAGTTTACTGTAGCTAAGTTTGTACATGACATAAAAATAAGTTGAAAGGCAAGTAGTGAAGATGACACAATGAGGGACTTAGACAGGTTAAGCAAGTGAACAAAAGCCTGGCAGATGCAGCACAAAGTAGAAAAATGTGAGGTTATTATGCACTTTGGCAGGAAGAATAGAAGAGCTGAATATCATTTAAATGGGGAAAGATTACACAAAGCTACAGATTTGTGGTTGGGAATCCTTGAGCATAAATCACAAAAAGCTAGCATATTAACAGGCAATAGGTAAGACAAATAGAATGTTGGTCTTTATTTCAAAGGGGTTGAAGTATAACAATAAGAAAGTCTTGCTAAAACTGTACAAGGCACTAGTCAGACTCCAGCTGGAACATTTGAACAGTTTCCAACCCTTTATCTATGGAAAGATGTTGGACGGAGTCCAGAGAAGTTTTTCTAGGCTGATTTAGGATATGGAAGAATTGTTTTATCAGGAGGGTTTGAGTTGTTTGTACCTGTACTCTTTGGAATTTAAAGAATGAAAGGTGATCTTACTGAGGCATATGAATTGGGGGTGGCATGGTGGCTCAGCAGCTAGCATTGCTGCCTTGTTAGTACCAGGGACCTGGGTTTGATTCCAGCATTGGGTGACTGTGTGGAGTTTGCACATTCTCGCTGTGTCTGCGTGGGTTTCCTCTGGGTTCTCTGGTTTCCTCCCACAGTTCAAAGTTATGTTTGGCCATTGTATTCAGTAATGTGTAAGGTTAGGTGCATTAGTCAGGGTAAGTGTGGAGTAATTGAGTAGAGGATTAGGTCTGGGTGGGTTACTCTTTGGAGGGCCGGTGTGGACTTGTTGGGCTGAAAGGCCAGTTTCTACATTGTAAGGACTCTATGAGATTCTTAGGGGAATTGGCAGGGTAGATGTGGAAAAATTATTTCCCCTTACGGGTGTGTCCAGAACCAAAGGGCATAATCTCAGAATAACAGTTCAACTACAGAAGAGATAAATAAATAAACCGAACCCTCTCCCAAGAATGTTGAAAATCTATGGAGTTCTTTATAGCAGAAGGTTGTCAAGGTTAGGCTATGAAGGAAATTCAAAGCTGAATAGACAGATTTTTAAACAGTAAAGGGATCAAGAGTTATGGGAATAAGGCTGGCAAGTGGAGTTGATCAACGATGGTATTCTTGCTTGGCAGGGCTGATTCAATGAACTAAGTAATCTATTTCTGCATCCTCCTCTTATAGTATTGCTGATATTACTCTATGGACCTATCATTTAATTGTCTCCTTTAAACACACTCAGGTTATCAGATTGATTCCACTTCATTCCTCTGGCCTCCCAAAACTCACCCTATGCCCTTTCATAAATGTTCCTTCAGGGAGGCACTGGCCTAGTGGTTTTATCACTAACTATTAACCCAGAAACTCAGCTAATATCCTCGGAATCTGAGTTCAAATCCCACCTTGGCAGGTGGTGAAATTTGAATTCAATAAAAAATCTGAAATTAAGGATCTAATGATGATTATGAATCCATTGTTGATTGTTGGAAAAATTCATCTGGTCCACTAATGTCCTTTAGCGAAGGAAACTGCCATCCTCACCTGATCTTGATGATACGTGACTCCAGACCCACAGCAACAGGGTTCTCTCTTAAATGCTGGCCTAGCTAGCAATGCCCACATCCCATGAGTGAATTTTAAAAAGCTCTTCATTCTTTAATACTTCTGATCTGACTAACAAGTCTTCTGTCATCACTGATTCACACTTTCTGTTCCTGAACCTCTGTGAAAGCTACCATTCTCTTGCTCCCTCCTCCTTCTTACCACAGAGGCAGAACCATCCAGAACGTCATGACACTGTGGTTGGAGTACTACCAAATGAGCCACAGAAATATTACATTTGAAATGCAGCAGGTTCTTGGATAAAAAAGATATTACTGTAAACTGATTCCAAACCTTCGCATCTCAAAAGGCACTACTTTGACCATCTTTAATGTATATGTATGATTGCTATATTACTTGAAGAAGGGCTTATGCCCGAAACGTCGATTCTCCTGTTCCCTGGATGCTGCCTGACCTGCTGCACTTTTCCAGCAACACATTTCCAGCTCTGATCTCCAGCATCTGCAGACCTCACTTTCTCCTGCTATATTACTTATAACTAGCACATAAGAAAGCTCAGTCACTTCCATCTAGCTATCCACAGATAGATCTTGAAAATTTGTAGATGACAACTCAAACCACAAAAAGTCAAATGTGCTAGTGTTATTTTGTTAAATGCATTGTGAATATGGCCTGATTATGTAGTCTGAATGTCTGACACCAGATTATCCTTGAAACTGTTGTGCCATGGATTGATGCATGATAAACATTCTTGTGATGATCAGCTGTGATATTAGGATTGCTAAAAGATCAGTCTAAATAAAATGTCACATCTAAATTGATATATAGGAGCATTTGACAGATAAAGAAGTAACAAAAGTTGATTCACTGTGACACAACAAAGCTTGAAGCTAGTCATGTCCAACTAGCCTAAGGAAAGATGTTCAAAGCAAATCTAGGAAGTATCATCCCTTAGGCCAATTAGCATAATTTATTATAACAAGATATTTGAGTGGGAAAACATCCCTCACAAATATTTGACATTATAATCATCTTAGAATGCACAACCTACATTAACATGAAATGGAATATAAGCCTTCAATATTGACAAGGATGGACAATCCATCAGTATAGTACATAACTTGACCACAGACTCTAAATGCTATTGCTAGAGAATTAATGTGATAAGAACCAATATTAAGATCACCACTGTGTTTATATATATGAGGTGTAACGCCTTTTTCAAGGTCTCAACTCAATCTTATAAAAGTGAGAAATATTTTTAAAGTTAATCATCAACTGAATAGGAGAAAGTGAGGTCTGCAGATGCTGGAGATCAGAGCTGAAAATGTGTTGCTGGAAAAAGGTCTCAACTCAATCTTATAAAAGTGAGAAATATTTTTAAAGTTAATCATCAACTGAATAGGAGAAAGTGAGGTCTGCAGATGCTGGAGATCAGAGCTGAAAATGTGTTGCTGGAAAAGCGCAGCAGGTCAGGCAGCATCCAGGGAACAGGAGAATCGGCGTTTCGGGCATAAGCCCTTCTTCAGGAATGAGGAA
>NC_057710.1:134046629-134065840 GCF_004010195.1 Chiloscyllium plagiosum | reverse complement strand
TTCAACTCCCCCTCCCACTCCACAAAGGATATGCAGATCTTTGGATTCCTCCATCGCCAGACCACAACAAAATGATGGTTGGAGGAAGAGCGCCTCATCTTCTGCCTAGGAACCCTCCAACCACAAGGCAGGAACGCGGGTTTCACCAGTTTCCTCATTTCCCCTCCCCCCACCTTGTCTCAGTCAAATCCATCGAATTCAGCACCGCCTTCCTAACCTGCAATCTTCTTCCTGACCTCTTCGCCCCCACCCTAGTCTGACCTATCACCCTCACCTTGACCTCTTTCCACCTATCACATTTCCGATGCCCCTCCCCCAAGTCCCTCCTCCCTACCTTTTATCTTAGCCTGCTGGACAAACTTTCCTCATTCCTGAAGAAGGGCTTATGCCCGAAACGTCGATTCTCCTATTCCCTGGATGCTGCCTGACCCGCTGCGCTTTTCCAGCAACACATTTTCAGCATCAACCGAATAGGTATATTGACTGCAGAAAATCTTCCTTGTAGAAAAAAGACTAAAAGCAGGGCTTGAAATTTTGGTTATGGTTGGTAATCTTTTGCATTTTTCTGCCACGTTATGTCACAAAGTACAATCAAAACGTCAGCATAAGAGTATCAGAAGAATCATCAGCAGTTTAAGGGACAACAGGAATTGGTATGCCTTAAGATGGTGAAATTTAGGGGAAAATGCATGGAGAATGTAGAAACATGTATTTCTGCATGAAATGTGGCAGAATATGATTTATATTGCAAAAATTAAACTTTGGACAAATGTGGCATATTCTTGACATTGATTTACAGTTAAAACAATTTAGGTAATAGAAATTAATGCCATCATTAAGAAATACTAATGTGCTGCACCCATGGAATTGCTTTGGATTATTTAACTATCCTTCCACCCTTATTCCATGAAATGGTAAAGTCCAACTATAATTTGTCTAAACCCATTGATCTATGGCAAGATTAAGAAGTTGTAATGTGCTGAACAGGATATTTCCTTTGATAGTACAGCACAAGATGTTGGTTAATTATAACCTCAAATGTTTCAAATTGACCCTCTACAGTGATAAATATGAATTTTGGTACTGAACTGTGAAAGAAGGAAATTACTTTGGGTGGGCTAGGGAGTAGTAAAGACGAGTCTATTTTAACTATTGTGCACACACCTCTAGCATCATTAGCTGGCTTCAATAACTGTAGTGGCAATTTTATTAGTACTTGAATGTTAATATCACTCTCAATTGTTTCTATTTATTCCTATATGTTTATGTTGTTGGAAAACTACTTTATAAAGTAAGTATAATTTAAAATTAACTTTATCTGCCCATTGCTTGAAAAGATCAGTAATTTTGAATTATTTCTTCCTAAACATGAATATTGCCTGATATATTTCCAAGTATGTACAGCAATTAATTGATTTGTTAAGATTTGTAACTCCAACATCCTCATCTGCACTCCAAGGTATTTTCTCAGCCAGTCTCAGCAATATCCTCCAGTCATGCAGTTTCCACAATTTAAGTTACTCTTGAGTATCCTTGCCTGCAACTTTACTAGTTGAAATGATTTCAGCTATAAACAACAACTACAATATTGGGCAGCCCACTACCTACCTTGGCCCTTTCTGCCCAATTGTGAGCTGCTTTCTCCTGCAATGAGGAAATAGGAGCATTTGAGTGAGATAGAAGTGGGTGGCACAACTGTTAGTGCTGGTGCTGATGGGGAAAGGTAATGAGATCTACGAAACAAGTGAGTATGCAGTACAGAAGCCATGCAGAGTTAGGAGAGTGGGGCCTTAGATGGGAGAGAGCAAGAGAGAGAAAAAGTTGAATGCAATAATGACTATGATACAGCATGAAACTTGGTATGAGGTGATTGTAGTAGTAGACATTGAGTAAGTGAGGTAGCAGAAAGAAAATCATAGCACTTACTCTGACCAAGCAGAGGAAACCTTCTTCCTTCACTGCTGAGATCACATGACCTGGATGGCAACCTTGGACCAGGCTGGCATAGTGTGGTCACATGGCCTCCTCTGCCAGTTCAGTGGGAAGAGGATAGCCCTTCTCTTCACTGCCCTGTCCAATCCAGTTGCCTGTTCACAAAGCAGGGAGTCAGTTTCTCCTATCTCTTATGTCTGGAGCAAATGTCACAAACTGTTTAGGGCAGCTCCAGCCTGACTGTGCTTCTCCAGCAGCCTTTCAAAAATGGCAAGGGTACCAGAGACGGCAATCTATTTCAGGAATTCCAAACAGGGGTCAGTGGTATAATTCAGCTAGCATCACATGTGAGGAGGTTGAGGTAGGGAGGGGCAATGAGTTTGGGACAATGGTATCATAAAACTCACGAGGCCTCGCTGAGAAAATCCCTCCATGAAACTCAACGAAATTGACACCTAGCTAAAAACAACACAAGTTTCAGTTCTGTGTTTGAAATGTTCATCTCTCTCCCCTAACTAGATCAACAGGGAAAACACCAAGACAAGTTTTGACCTTACTGCTCTTCCCATTCATTCCCTTAGCCCCCCCGTCTCCCTCCTTAAAGGTCTCTCCCATGCTAACTCCCCCTTCCCCTTGAAAGAATTCTATCACCCATTTTCACCATCCATACCCACAACTCATTTGAACATTTTCCAGTCGTGTTTTGTCCCTTTTTTCCATTCTTTAAACTGTCCTAACTGTACTAATCGTTTACCAATTATTTATATTTGTTTATTATAATTCTAAGATGTGCTGTAGTGTCTGATGATACCGTGCATCTTTGAAATTTGTAGAACAGCCGAAACTGAAGATGGCCGTTTTCTATCTAAGTTGCTTTAAAATAAGTTTGCAGTTTAAATTGTCACATCATGTGGGAAGATACTTGTTGACAATTGTGGTTAGAACCGTGCTCATTGTATTGACATTCTTCGAAATCCGCATTTTCAAAGTGTCAATCTCTACCATTTTTGTTTATTCATTGTATTTATTGGCTAAATGTGAACAAAAAAGTCCTTGCCTGGGAAGGAAAAATGTTATATATACCGAAAACAAAAATCTGTAATTATTTCAGGACGTACTTGAACAAAGTAAACTGTGATAAACAAGAGGATAAATGATATTGCCGTCTATATATGAGTCAGTAGAATGGTCGCATTGTGTATTGATTGGAAGGTTTGACTGTTCCTAATTGAGCCTCTGTGAATATCTTACTCAGATAACCACACGTGCTCCTAAAAGTATCAGAATACGAACAATCGGATCAATCAGGCCGAGACGAAGAGGGCTATCTTTTGTCTTTCTTTATATTTAATCATTAAAGGGACTTGGGAAAGCCGTGGGTTAAATCTATTTATGACGTTTGCCACACACTGTCAATTTTGTAAAAGCTTTGGTACTTTTTTACACTCCGGGGTAATGGCTGATTTTTGACACTCAAGTCACATCAAAGAAGTGATTATGCAAAACCTTTTGGGGAATTATTTGGCTCATAATAAACCTCCTGCCAAGCTGCAAAACAATGCATCAGCCTATCTGGCAGTCCTAGCCCAAGGCTGGAAACTTTACGTTTTATTTCCGTAACCTAATTTTCCTAATTTTTTTTTCACACTTTTTACCTTATTGCTCAGTTTTTACCCACTTTCTTTCACGGTTCGTTACTGCAATGGTTTTCAACAAAATAGGCTAGGAGACCTTTAGACCTACTGTGAAATAATAAGATTGCAACCTGCTCCTTCTCCAAAATACATACTTTATTGTTTTTGTTCTGTTGGAATATATGCTGTTCGTGTGTATTTGCTTGGGTGCCATTATTTCTGTATATGTATGTATGCAAACCTTGAAGTCCACTGGCGATTGATGTGGATTTTGCACTAATGAGTTCACTTTGGGATGAATTAACAGCTTGTACAAACTATATATTTCTCTAATATTGTTGATAAGTATTCCTTACTGTCATAGGAATCTGTCCAGAGACTGATCATGTCAATTATTTTAGGAAATAAGGCGGAATGCAATTAAATAAGAATATGTTGGCATTCTCAATGTGATGATTAAACGAATGTTTGTAACAAGCAAAAGTGAAGATGTTAAAGATAATGAATATGCACATTAAGTTATTACACGTGGGGCTGACAGTATTTATTTACATTGGCATCCATTTAGCCTCCTAGCGTAATTACCTCATTACGGAGAAGGGTCGTATTAGATCTAATAAATCTAAGGTGAAGACTGCATTCAGTAAAGATTTTTGAAGTGAAGTGACATCGCCCTGCCACTGAGTAATTGTCACCATTTATTTTCTTAGCCTGGTAGCCTGGATAAGTAGAGTATTAGATAATAGGATGTTTTATTGTCAAAAAGGGGACTTGTTTAGAAATGGTAAACTAAGCCTGATATCTTAATATTTTGGCGCTTCGTAACTTTTACCTCAGCCTCATGAAGTTCCCGCGTTACAGGATTAAACATTTCGCCCCAAATGTTTATTGCAATCGAACGGTGTTGGGATATTAGAAAACCATATGACGGTTTACTGTTAAAATTTGATTCTATCGTTCGAGTTAATCCGCCATTCAATTTAAGGGCCATTTCTATAACTTGACATTAAAATCAAGCTTGTAATGTGGTAATGCCATCTGTTCGATATTCTTGTTTTGTCTTTTATATTTCAGCTGAATTTCACCGTCGTCTCCCTCCTTAATTCGAGTTCAATAATGGCTCACTCTAATTCTCGGAACAGTTTAAACGGCTTTCCACAGATGCAGATGCGACTTGCTTTGAACTCCCGAGGTTTCGGCGCACATAATACGCTGAACTCTCGTGATCTGTTGCTGTCGCGTTCATCCACTCTGCAGAGGAAGATTGATACCAGATAATAATGAGACGTTTCCCTCTTGGGAATCCGCAGACACGTGCAAACGCAGGGCGATCATCCATAATCTAGTGACCAGCCCTATAGATCAGAGCCAAAGAGGAAAGGGTTTACATCCAAACAGAACGTGACAATTAACAAGGAAGAGCTAGAGTTGTATATGATCCATATTAAACTGCACGCTGCAAATTGCAACCCATGCATGTCTAGAAGAAAAATACTGGCATAAAAGTGGTTTATATTTTGTGTTCGTTTATTCCCCCCCCCCCCCAACTTCAAAGACAGGTCGTGCCAACAAACAATCCCCTTTAAAATTTGTATTGCATTATTGTTGAGCTTGCTCTTGTTTATGTGTGGTGACTGCTAGCTTTCTTGTATCAAATCAAAGTTTTTAAAGTGTGAACATGCGAGATTCGATTTTACAAACGTCGTATGCATTCAAAAAGATTCCGCAGGTAATTTGCAAGAAGTTGGTATCGTGCTTCGGAGTTGAAATTTCAATTGTGTGAGAGCCCGTGCGCAGTTCATGCATTAAACGAACTTTTTCATAGCTCCTCTCGGTAACTTTAAAGACGAATCCACATGATTTTCTTTCACGTAATTTTTAAAGCATTTAGCAACAGTGGTTTTTACTTTTAGTCCAACATATCCCCCACTTTGGCGTGATCTGTTAACAAAAGAACAGATGACAAGAGGCTGTAGTTTTATATTGTATTCTGTTTGTTGTCATTGTCATGCTGCCGTTTTCCACGTCTCATATTTTGGTGAATAGGTTCGGTAAATGAAATGTATGTTCTGATGTTTTATAACCTAATAGCAACTAGCTTGTGTCACTTGAATGTACAGCTGCTCTTTTTCACACTGATCAATGAACCACGCACTTGCCAGCTTATTTATATGAAAGTTAAACTTTTTTTATTATTGAAAAGACGAATTGAAAACGCTTTCCATTTGATTTGCAGGCGAATACATAGCAACAATAAACTTCTGAAATATACAAAATATACATTTTGTGCATGAAATCTTCCTTTTATAATAAATAAAAGTGAACACATGTGTAGATGATCGCGTTAATGCTCCGTGTCGGTTCGTTTTATTCTGCTGATTTTTTTCGGTCGTGGAAAAAAAGGCAATTCTTCATCCCCGGAGGTCGAGATAAATAATGCATGAAGCCTTCCTCCTTGTGTTTTCCTTCTCTCTCACTCTCTCTGTCTTTGATAAAGCACTCAACCTAAATTTACACGGTCGTTTTCATTCATTTAAAAAGTCTACAAATTATGCAATGACTTCTAACCTCGCTCCGTACCACAACATCTTTTTCCGTAAATCATATTAGACAGCTGGTAAAATCGGCCTTATTCTTGAAACGATAAAAGGAGACTAAAGGGGGAGGAAGGGAGAAGAAATCAGAGAACAAAAGGCATTGTGGAGAACCTGGGAAAATGGGCAAAGTGCACTGAGCAAAGTTTGGTTTGACAGTTCAAATTCCCACAGCCTTCAACAGAGCTTCTCTCTGGGAAGGCAGGCAGATGCCAAGTCTACAACATTGAACATTAACAGTTCGTGTGAATCAGTCTGAAAAATACATTTGTTTGAAAAATACATTACAAATCTCAATCCTATATATCTAGTAAGAAATGTAAACAGTATAGGTCCAACTTTTTCCCCAGATAGTTTCAATATAAAGAGAATTCATAATCGTTTACAAAAGAGACGCGATATTGAGCTGCAGCGAAGGGTTCAAATAAATTCTTGGAAAGGAGAAGAGTTTTGCAAAAAGTCAGACTGCTGTTTAGGTGGTGCGTAGATGCTCTCGGTTTGCCCGAAGTACATTTCTTCCGATGGTGCAGGGCTGCCCGGGGATAAAGTGCAGGTGTAGGAGGATGAGGAAGGGGAGCTGAAGCTGTTCCAGGAGCTGCCTGAAGCGCCGGGGCTGGGGCTGCTCAGCCCCGAGTCTAAGTATTGCTGTTCGGCTCCATCGTAGCAGGAGTCTCCGGGGCCACCGAGAGGATCGGCCAGTCGCAGAGCCTCGGTGAGTGCCCAGATGTAATTGTGGGCGAAGCGGAGAGTCTCGATTTTGGTCAGCTTGGCATCCTCTGGGAAGGCAGGCAGCACCTCCCGCAGGGCGTCCAGGGCGCCATTCAGGTTGTGCATCCTGTTCCTCTCCCGGTTATTGGCCTTGATGCGCCGGCTTTTCTTGATCTTCTGCACCACCTTCGGGCTCCTGGGTTTGCCCCGGCCCCTGGGGCGTCGCTTGCACTCACTCCTGGCGGACGAAAGCTCCAGGAGACTCTCCTCATCCATCTCCTCCTCCGAAGGGATGGACAGATCGCCCCGGCTGAGTGTGGAGGTTGCAGCTGGGCACTGGAAGTACTTGTCGCTGCCCTGCTCTTTGTAAGGACACCGATCGGACTGGGGAGCCATCCTGTGCAAAAAACAAAACGAGAAAAAAAACGCAAGAGAATTAAAGAGGAGGATGGCGGGTGTAAATCTACTCCATAAGTTATAAACTGGACAAATTGCAAATAATGCCAGCAGAACTTACTTTCAGAATAATGGATCAAAAGTGCTAATTCTCTGTTTCTAATGCTTTCCCAAGTAATTGTTTCCCCTTTCTCAAATGCTCCTGTGGAAACACTTGTCCTTTCTCTCTCTATTGGACTTGCCTAAGGGCGTTTACTTCATATAATATAGAGATGAAGTTGCGAGAAGTATGAATGTTGTGCACCAGCTGACTGGCACGCGACCTGGTGCGGCAATCAGCTCTCCTCGAGCGAGCTCGTGGTTAAGCGGCGGTGTGTTTGGCACACGCCTGTCTCCCCGTGCTTTATATAGGCTCGGGAGACAATCAGTTCGGAGTGGGGAGGGGGAGGGGCGGCAGCGGGCCCGCAAAGTGGAGGGGGTGGGAGAGGGGATTGCCACTCGCCGCGCGAGCCCCCATTCTCAGCCGTCGGAGGATTCCCTCCCTCCCCTTCTCAGAGTCTCTCCATTGTTTCTGGGCTCGAGCTCCGAACCCGGCGGCGGCCGGAACGTGCCGCTCATTAATGCGCGAGGTCCCCGCAGCCAATCAGAATGCGCCAGCCGTCGACAGCCACGCGCACGGGAGCCGGCCTCCATTCACCAGGGAGAGAGAGAGTCATTAGAACGATGGGGAGGGGAGCATAGGGACTGGTGCAGAGAGAGTGCGCAGGCAGAGAGAGATTGTGAAGTTTCAGCAAAGGGTGTGTTGCGCACATAAAGTGAGACTGAGCATAAAACCAGCAACCGAGCGCTAGCCAGAGAGAGATGGGAACAAATGCAGCCATACAGAACTGGGGTCACAGAGGTAGAATTGGGGCAGGCTTTGGGAGAAGCAGATGAGCAGAGAAATGCAAGAAGTAAGAGAGAGTCATTTACAAAAAGTGAGAATAGTCGTGTAGAGATAGGACTGAAGTTGGATGAGAAGCAAAGTCTGCCTGGAGAAGGTGACATTCAGAAAACAAAAATCTCGTTACAGTCGAGAAAACAAATGTTAATTCAGAGAAATTATAGAAAAGTAAAGATGTTACAGATAGACAAATATAGAATTCTAGACAGAGAATAAATGAAGAGAAGGAAAACCGGCGTGCGCAGAAATTAATTTAATTCGAAACAATTGAGATGAACATGGTGTGATAATTAAGAACTAACGAGAACACGGATACAAAGAGATGCAAAAATAAAATCACGATAATAAAGTCTCAGATCTGTAATTACAATAGAAAATATAAAGAAACAATTTAACAGCAGCGACAGCGAAATTGTTATATAATGCGGAGATTGATAAGAGGAGAAAGTGATTATAGAAAAAGTCGAAGAATGCATGGAAGCTAAGAGAAAATAGAAATTTGTACATTAAAAATATCGACTGGTACAGAGGGAGATGTACATGTATATTCAACGTAGATGTAAAGCCACAGTGTTACAGAGATAGCATAGATACAGAGGATAGAAAGACTGAAAGCGAGAAAGAAATATACAAAACATTTCACACCCTCTGGACGTCCAACTAAGGACGTTAAAGTTAACTGAAGTATTTTCGAAGTGGAGTCACTGTTTTAATTTAGGAAACACAGCAGCCAATTTGTGCTCAGCAAGCCCATTGAAATAACGATCACCAGGCCATCTGTTTTTAGTTGACAGTTGATTAATATTGGGATAATATTGGCCTGCTTTTCATCGAATATGATGGTTGGAATTTTTGTGTCCAGCTGACAGGGCAGAGGAAGTTTTCGTTTACGACCTCATTCAAAATATAGCACTGTCGGCAGCGCAGTACTCTCAGTATTGGACTGGAATATCAGTCTGGATAATGTAGAATGGGACACCAACTTCCTAACTCATAGTCGAATGTAACTAAAAAGCACGTGGATAAATAATGTAAAAGTTAGTGGAGAATGAAAATTGAATATGTAGAAAGTAAGAAACACAATGGGAGGGAAATGGGGAAGAAATCGAGAAAAAAGATAACATTAACTGGACAATGTGAGGGTGTAGAGTAAGGAGCTAGACAGTGAAAAGTGATAAATGTAGATAAGTCGAAACAGTGAAAAGCTGCGATAAGTATAAATAGACCAGAGGCAGAGAGGAAAACGTGCACAATTTGGTATTGTGAAGGTAGAGACAAACGAAAATAAGTAGAGGAGGAACAGAAAAATGAATATCAAGTTGCGTTATTTATAGGGATCTACCACTGGTACGTATTTGAGTTCTCGAGAGCGGGAGCGATACTATCCTTCTTCTACATTGAAGGTTTTGCATTCTGAAAGCTGCTGACGGCTTAGGGGACCAACTCAGAACGGGAACATTGACGTGATGCAGCTGGCCCGTGTCTTACTGTGAATGTTGAAGAAGGTCGTGATCTGAATAGACGACAACTAAGCAGCGATTTAATAACTGGATTGGGAGTTGATTTGCTAGTGTACTGCACTTTCTAGGGGCGGGACATCTCCAGCAGAAACAATTTCGAGGCACAGGAACGCTTCCTGGTTTGCGTCAAACTGAAAAATTGGCTACAGCCCTCATGAAGCAAAACATGAAACCTTCCATTCCCCAATGTAGTAATGCAAGCATGTTATTTTCATTTGATTCCAGGGTTTTAAAAAAAACATACTCATGCGTTAACACAATGTTGCACACAAAGAGGTGAAGAAAAAATAGGGGTAAGTTAGAACTGATCGAAAGGAAAAAAGGGTGCTCAGAGGAATGGGCAATAAAAAATCAAGAGTTTGCAGTAAAATTGAAATACATTGTTTCAGTAAGAGATCACAAAAAAAATTAAGAACATAAGAAATGGTCTAAAGGCACCTTTATGCTCAAGGGAATTGGTAAGATTTCAAAGGTAAATAATACCTGGGAAAAATGATCGAAAGAAAAAATAACTTTCGGTGAAGCAAATGAGCAGGCAGCAAGTGAGCAGGTTTTAGGCAAGGTTAAAAATCACATAACCCCAGGTTATAGTCCAACAGGTTTATTTGGAAGCACTAGGTTTTGGAGTGCTGCTCCTTCATCAGGTGGTTGTGGAGTATAAGATCGTAGGACACACAATTTATAGCAAAAGTATACAATGCGATGTAACTGAAATTATATGTTGAAAAAGACCTGGATTGTTTAAGTCTCTCATCTTTTAGAATGGGCATGTTGGTTTCAGTTCTTTCATACGTAGATTCCAGAACGCTCTTAAAGTTACATCCTCGTGTGAACTTTAACATTCGGTGTCATGCCAGATAATGTATTGGAGGTGTGAGGTGCCCTGTGTGAGGCTGTCAGTGCCCCAATGTTCGGACTGATTCTAATCTAAAAAAGGGATCTACAGATTCTTACATGGATTCATGCAGTTTTTGAGTTCTGGAGTTCTGGTCTGAAATAAACAGATACTGTACAGTAGAAGAGAAGCTGGGTCATTACAGAGTGACCTTACTGGGAGGGTGTGGGATAATGAAAGCATTCAATATCAAGCACCAAAACACCAAGTCAGAAGGAAGGTAACTCAAGTATTCAAAAAGTAAGGAAATAAACAAAACAAAGCACTGTAGATGCTGGAGATCTGAAATATAAACATGAACTATTTATAGATCTGATAATCTTATGGAAAAATAAACAGAAAAAACGTTTAGATTTTAATACGACTTCTTTAGACTGCAAGTGAGGAAGACTTACTTATCAACAAGAGAATCCTTCAATTAAAATGCCTCCCAGCACTGAATACATAATAACGAAAAGTCACTGGAAAAGGATGTAATAGTGTAGTTTTCACCTTTCGATGCAAACCGACCTAGTTGAGAATGACACAAAACAGCCAAAATTATCGGTTTATCGCAAAATGACATTTCCATATGATTTCAGGCACATAAATAAACACTCAAGAAAGGCAACAAATGCAGGTCTTATCAAAGACGCTCCACCACATTAAACAAAAGAGAAGTACATATAATCAACCCGTCATGATCTATGTCCTCAACTCCCAGCGTAAACGCTTCTTAAATATACCACACTTGCTTCTTGGTTTACTTCGTTTTGACGCATTGTGAGCATAAAAAGATGCACTTCCGGAAAAAATTGCGGCAATTTGTTTGAATGAAAACTATTGTGAGCAACCCTTATTTCCATTTTTTTTGGGAGCAAGTGAAACTGCAAGAATATTTTTACCATGAAATATGAGAAGCAGGTGCCATGTAAACCAAATGCAAATCAATATTACCTGATTTGGGGAGAGCGATGGTCTTTCTAGACAATGTTTAATCAACACAACTGAATTTTCTCCTTTGTGATTTTCAACAATTTTATTCTACCAAATGGAATTTGACTACAATTTTACGAACAATCCGTCAGTTGATTTAAACGGATTGTATTAATTACTAATTAGTCTGTTTCTGGGGGGAGGAGATGATGAAAGGTGCAGATTTGTTATTACTGCAGCTGGAAAGTTGGTGTCAAACTTTGCAGTTACCGCGAATATAACAGGAATCGTGTTCGCCCCATTGGGATGCCAGAATGACTCAGCAGGTTTCCCTGCAGAAACCACGGTTTGACTCACCGACAGTTACACCACAGACGAGGTCCTTCGGCCTATCCTGACCATGCTGGTCAACAAAGACCTGAATACACTAAGTCAATTTTCTAGCTCCCTAAAGTCTATGGTAACACAGTGAACGTCTAAATACTGTATAAGAACATCGTTTTATTTTACTGCACCATTCGACTGTGGACTGAAATGGAGAAAGGACTGTTTTAAAAACCAGGGTTGTTGAAAAATTGCAGCACTTTAAGAACATGAAATAACAAATACATACACCAACAAGAAACAAGAGTAGGTCATTCGGCTCTTTGAGCCTTCTCTTTTGTTCAATAAGATCTGATTTAATTTTAACCTTAATTCTACATTCCTGCATATCCCCTATAATCTTTCATTCTAACATTCGTTGCAAGTGTTGTGGAGCTTTGGCCAGCAACAAGCAACTGATTGGTCTGTGGACTAGTGACTATTAGTCAATGCCAAAGTATTCTAGCAGCCAACAACTACAGAATTGGTTCCCAGGCAGCTCAACAGCTAAGGGGCATCAATGTTTGAGAGAATCCAATGGGACCTCTGAGAGGAAAGGAGTTGTGTTTGGTCTGCAGTAACAAAGCATCTAGAGTCTGAAGATAAACAGTTTGTTTCCCCTTTCCCTTTGCTGTAAACTGTGACTTTTAATTGATAAGTCAAAGACCTGTATACATGTGAACCAATCACTCTGCACCATCTGCAAACAAGTCATTTGGAGAAGAAAGACCAAGAAACAGCATTTTATTCTGCAAAAGGATTATCTCAGCAAATCATACAAACAAGGACTACTGAATTGCCATCACAAACTTTCACTCCAATTATAACACCCATGCTTTCTTTGTGTCTGTTTGTGTGCTTGTTTGGGGTGTGGGTGGGGATGTAGTTTACGAAAGGAATAGAGTTTGAACTAAGGGGGGTTCCATATTGATGGTTTATACTTATTTATCTGTGGCCAATTTACCTTTATTTTAGACTCAAGTTGACAGAAATCTCAGACTAGGTTTCTGTGCTTAATAAGGATGACTATTTATTGCAAACAAATATATTATAAATTGGGAAATTGCGTGTACATTTATAAAGTCTTTAATTTTTATGGTGACTTTGGGAACAACAGAGATCTTAACTTTCTATCCCTTACTTTAAATTAATGTCCCCCTACTATTGAAAGAAGTGTTTTCCTACCCATCCTATCTAAGCCCCTCATAACCTTAAACACACTCAACTTCAGCTCTGATGAAGTGTAATCTAAAATCAAAAAGTTAGCTTGCTTTCTCTTCATGGATGCGGCCTGACGCATTGTGATCTCCAGCACTTTTTGCTTTCAGTACAGATTCCAGCATCTGCAGTAATTTGCTCTTACCACTCAACCTTTGCAGCTCCAGGGAAAACAATCCACCTATTCAATCTTTTCTCATAACTCAAACCCTTCAGCCCAGGCAACAACCTAATAAATCTCCTCTGTATCTCTGCAAGTGCAATCAGGAAAGAATTGCTGTACTCTTAAAAAGTAACTGAAACCCATTGTATTTCACATTTACACTATTCCTTTGTAAACAATGGAAGAAAGAGTAATTAGATGGCACAACACCAGGACATGCAAAAAAAGTGAGCTTTGGCTGGCAACATCCTTTTTGGAATTATAGACCAGTGAGCCTTACTTCAGTTGTTGGTAAAGTGTTGGAAAAGGTTATTAGAGATAGGATTTATAACCATCTAGAAAAGAATAATTTGATTAGGGATAGTCAGCATGGTTTTGTGAAGGGTAGGTCGTGCCTCACATACCTTATTGAGTTCTTTGAGAAGGTGACCAAACAGGTAGATGAGAGTAAACCGGTTGATGTGGTGTATATGGATTTCAGCAAGGCATTCGATAAGGTTCCCCACAGTAGGCTATTGTACAAAATGCAGGGGAATGGGATTTTGGGAGATATAGCAACTTGGATCAGTAATTGACTTGCTGAAAGAAGACAGAGGGTGGTGGTTGATGGGAAATGTTCATCCTGGAGTCCAGTTATTAGTGGGGTACCACTGCCGTTCGTCATTTTTATAAATGACCTGGATGAGGGCGTAAAAGGGTGGGTTAGTAAATTTGCAGATGACACTAAGGTCAGTGGAGTTATGGATAGTGACGAAGAATGTTGTAGGTTACAGAGAGACATAGATAAGCTGCAGAGCTGGGCTGAGAGTGGCAAATGGAGTTTAATGCAGACAAGTGTGAGGTGATTCACTTTGGTCGGAGTAACCGGAATACAAAGTACTGGGCTAATGGTAAGATTCTTGGTAGTGTAGATGAGCAGAGAGATCTCTGTGTCCAGGTACACAGATCCTTGAAAGTTGCCACCCAGGTTGACAGGGTTGTTAAGAAGGCATACAGTGTTTTAGCTTTTATTAATAGAGGGATTGAGTTCCGGAACCATGAGGTTATGCTACAGATGTACAAAACATTGGTGCAGCTGCACTTGGAGTATTGTGTACAGTTCTGGTCATCGCATTATAAGAAGGATGTGGAAGCTTTGGAAAGGGTGCAGAGGAGATTTACTAGGGTGTTGCCTGGTATGGAGGGAAGGTCTTATGAGGAAAGGCTGAAGGACTTGAGGCTGTTTTCGTTGGAGAGAAGAAGGTTGAGAGGTGACTTAATAGAGACATATAAGATAATCAGAGGTTTAAATAGGGTGGACAGGGAGAGCCTTTTTCCAAGTATGGTGATGGCGAGCATGAGGGGGCAAAGGTTTAAGTTGAGGGGTGATAGATATAGGACAGGTATCAGAGGTAGTTTCTTTACTCAAAGAGTAGTAAGGATATGGAATGCTTTGCCTGCAACAGTAGTAGATTTGCCAACTTTAAGTGCATTTAAGTCATCATTGGACAAGCATATGGATGTACATGGAATAGTGTAGGTTAGAAGGGCTTCAGATTGGTATCTCTAGTCGGCGCAACATCGAGGGCCAAAGGGCTTGTACTGCGCTGTAATGTTCTATGTTCTATGTTCTATTATGACCAATTGTGGGTGCCAAAGGTCACCAGCCTGACAAAAACTTTCTGATTGGTTTCTTAGTAGCTGAACAGCTTGTGGGTGTGAATGATATTGGTAGAAACCTTGGGACTGCTGAAAGTGCAGATGATGGGTCTCCAGTAAAATTCCTACAGTCTGAAGAAAGGCAGTTTATTTTCTCTCATGAGTTGCTGTAAGCTATCCTTTTAGCTGATCAGTCAGAAACTTTATAATTTATGAATGAATCACTTTGCGCCTCCTGTGAATAAATAAGCTAACCTGAAGGGAAAGCTCAGAGAACCAAAGGGCTTGGAAAACAAATGAACATGCTATTGAATCCTGAGGATTGGTGCCATTGAACTGCTCAGCCAATTACTTGTTTTCTCCCACCCACCACCGCCCCCCCGATCCACAACTTTGTTTTGCTCTCTGTATGTGTATGCCATAAGGTTCGAGTTTTAAAAAGTACAGCTGTATGTCAACAGTACATAGTTATTTAACTGTGGTTAGAATCTATGTATTTGCATAAAATCAATTCTTGTGAAGTACAGAAACTTGGTCCATTTTTTTAAAAAACCAACATCTATCAGGCAGGTAAATTGGGGATTCTGCACATTTTGGTTAAAAAAAAACTTTTTTGATAAATTCAGAATAACAAGGTTTGATTTCGAGTGTGTCACCCCAGTGAGGTGTTACAATTAAAAAAAACTTTTGTTTTCCTGTATTCCACCCACGCATTCTCTTTGCTTTCCTATATTATTTATATTCCTCTCGTGACTCTGTCACATGGCGCCTTTTGTATCTCCTGTGAACTTCACTGTTTCTTTTTATCCTAATCTTATGTCTATTGATGCCCAGGGTTCCCCAGTACTATGAACAAGAAGTTATAGTTGGCTATCAAGCCTGTTGAATCTGCCCCACCATTCAATAAGGTCTGATTTTAACCTCAACTCTACATTCCTGTATAATCCCAATGATCTTTCATCCTCTTGGTAATCAAGAATTCATCTACCACTGCATTAAAATATTTAAAGGTTCTGCATTCACTGCTTTTACTGAAAATAATTCCAAGACTCAGAATCCTCTGAGAGAAAGTAACGTTTCCTCATCTCTGCCTTAAATAGATGATATGCTATTTTTAAACTATGATGCTTAGGTCTAAATTTCCCACAATAGGAAATATCCTTTCAATAGCAACCTGACTGGCACAGTGGCTAGCACTGTTGCTATTAAGCACCAGGGACCCAGGTTCACTTCCAGCTGTGGAATTAGGTGGCTGTATGTGTGGAGTTCACCCATTCCCCCTGTGTCGGTGTGGGTTTGCTCCGGTTTTCTCCCAAGGTCTAACGATGTGCAGGTGAAGTAGATTGGCCATGTTAAATTGCCTATAGTATCCCGGGCTGTGGAAGCTAGGTGGATTAGCCATGGGAGTTGCAGGGAGAGGGGGTGGAGATGCTCTTCAGAGGGTTGGTGTCAACATGTCAGGCTGAATGGCCTGTTTCTACAATATAGGGATTCTATGATTAACCCACAAGACCCCTTTCTCTGTACATGTTTGTAGTGAGTTTAGAGCTTTAACAAATAAAGGTTTATGTCAGCAGTTGACTGTTGTTTACCTGTGGTTTGAATCGATTTATTCATAATAAATATCTTGTAATAAATTACCAGGCCATCATTGCTCCTCCTTTTGGATTTATGAGAAAAAATTTGTCCTGTGTTCACACTATTCCTTCCTTGAATGTCTCCCCATGCTTTAATACAGTATTATCTGTAAGCAGCTGCTGCAGTCCTTTTGGGGCAAGTCATCTCTTATCTTGTTAAATTTGAGTTTCCTTAGAGATTTTATTCATGGCCATCCTGACTCTTTTCTATCAACTGAACTGAGTTATGAGTGCTATCTCCAAAATGCCCCCTCACTGATACACCTTCCAATTGCCTGGGCTCATTTCCAAATATTCTGTCCATAACTGCCCCTCCCTAGTTGGGCTTTTTACTTACTGGTAAATCCTTGATGCAATTTAAGAAATTCTTTTCCTCCCTACTGTGCACACTAGAACAATTCCAGTTAGTATTTGACTAGTTAAAATCTCTGTCTATCATGCCATTCACTTCTCTGAAACTTGATTTCATTTTGATTGTCTATCCCCTGACTGTTTGGGTGTCTATAGTACTCATCCAACAATGTCCTCTCAGGGAGGATATACCTAATATACCTATGCTCATACTTCCCTGGCTGTTTGGGATGGACTTGAGCTGGATTGGCAGGAGAGTGGGATCCTGACTAATAGTTCAGACAGTAGTGAAGCTGAGATGGAATTAAAAGTTAAAATGCAAATAAGTTTGCAAGGCAGAGGAAACATAACCTAGATAAGAAAGAACTGGACTGAGTGAGGCTAAGTAGAATCTACTTTCATGCAAGGACCTAAAGAATAAGACAGACAAGCTCCCCCAATATTATCCCCCAACTCGGCACCGCCCTCCAGAACTGTCCATCACTCCTCCCCTGTCCAACACCTTCTTCCTCACCTTCATTCACCTATCACTCTCTCAGCTACCTTCCACCCACCCCACCCCACCCCTCTCATTTATCTCTCAGCTCCGGCCCACAAGCATCATTCCTGATGAACGCTGTATGCTCAAAACATCGATCCTCCTGCTCTTTGGATGGTGACTAACCTGCTGTGCTTTCCCAGCAGCACACTCTTGACTCTGAGCTCCAGCATCTGCAGTCCTCACTTTCTCATCACCCAGCAATATGTTTGCCTCTTCTGTGTTTTATCTTCTAAACATTCATTTTATGATTGTTCCAAGATACCTTCCTTTCTCACTGTTGTAATTGATTCCTTAATCAACGTTTCAAACCTACCTTTCTTCTTCTATCCTCCTTGGTATCCTATAATGAGTAATGCTGAGCTGCCAATCCTACCATTCTTTCAGCTAAGTTTTGGTGATAGCTATGATAGCATATGACCATTTGCCTATCTGCATCATCAGCTTGTCTGTCTTATTCTTCAGGTCCTTGCATGAAAATAGATTTGAAGTAGCCTTGCTTGTGGAGACTGGGGACTAGATAGGGGAAGCCCAAAATAAGTTTTTTGCTTTGGCTTTCACTAAGGAAAGGGATTTTGTTGTGAATAAGAACTTGGAAGAGCTGGGAAACAGGCTTGAACAGATCAAGGTTGATGAAGCTGATGTGCTGGAAATTTTGGCAAACATTAAGATTGATAAGTCCCCAGCGCCAGACCAGATTTATCCTCGGTTGCTACAGGAAGCGAGAAAGGAGGTTGCTAAGCCACTGATGAAGATCTTTGCTTCCTCACTCTCTACGGGAGTTGTACTGGATTGGAGGGAGGCGTATGATGTTCCTCTTTTCAAGAAGGGTAGTAGGGAAATCCCTGGCAATTACAAACCAGTCAATCTTATATCTGTGGTCAGCAAGGTTTTGGAAAGAATTCTGAGGCATAGGATTTATGACTATTTGGATTCAGAATTGGTTTGCTGACAGAAGGCAGAGAGTGGTTGTAGATGAAAAGTATTCTGCCTGGAGGACAGTTGGTGAGTGGTGTCCCACAGGGCTCTATTCTTGGGCTTCTGCTCTTTGCAGTTTTTGTAACTGACTTGGATGAGGAGGTTGAGGGGTGGATTAGTAAATTTGCAGATGACACAAAGGTTGGAGGTGCCATTGATAGTATCAAGGGCTATGGCAGGCTGCAGCATGACATAGAGAGGACACACGGCTGGGCTGAGAAATGGCAGATGGATCTCAACCTGGATAAATGTGAAGTGATGCATTTTGGAAGGTTGAACTTGAATACTGAATATAGGATTAAAGACAGGATTTGTGGCAGTGTGGAGGAACAGAGGGATCTTGGTGTTCAAGTGCATAGATCCCTCAAAGTTGCCACCCAAGTGGATAGGGTCGTTAAGAAAGCATATGGTGTTTTGGCTTTCATTAACAGGGGGATCGAGTTTAAGAGCTGCGAGGTTTTGCTGCAGCTCTACAAGACTCTGGTGAGGCCACACTTGGAATATTGTGTCCAGTTCTGGTTGCTCTATTATGGTGAAAGATACAGAGACTTTGGAGAGGGCATAGAGAAGGTTTACCAGGATGCTGCCTGGACTAAAGGGCTTGTCTTACGAAGAGATGTTGACTAACTCGGATTTTAGGCAAAAGTGAGGACTGCAGATGCTGGAAACCAGAGTTTAGATCAGAGTGGTGCTGGAAAAGCACAGCAGGTCAGGCAGCATCCGAGGAGCAGGAAAATCGACGTTTCAGGCAAAAGCCCTTCATCAGGAATAGAGGCAGGAAGCCTCCA
>NC_057710.1:134033821-134046306 GCF_004010195.1 Chiloscyllium plagiosum | reverse complement strand
GGGGGTGCCAATGATTGATTTGCAGTGAATTGAGGTAAGATATTTTAGTACACTAAGGAGTTGTAAGGTTGCAGAATGTTAGGTAATAATCAAAACAGAAACCCTGTCAACATTGAAGAATAGATTACTTAGGTGATTGTGGAGAGGAGATTAAAAGTGAAATGTGAATAAAGCACACATGTGGATTAGAGCCACTGTATAGATGGAGAATAAACATCAATGTAAAATGATAATGGCCAACAGTTTCCACACTATAATTTCTATGTCAATAGAAGGATTCTACATTCTGTGCACTAATGAAGAACATAACCAGGTTTACAATTTCCCTATATACCACTATAGATACTATTAAGGATGTCTGATTATAACATATGTAAATACATATACATTTTAGATTAAAGTGCAAAAGGATGACGAGCACAATTTTGATTTTAAAATTTATTCGATCTGAAATATTAGTTTATCACTGAACTGTTAATTACCAATTTATTTCAATCACTGGTGTCTTACATACTAAATTATTGAAATGTTTAGATTGCAAGATTTAATATGAAATTGGAGGATAATGTTAATAATTTTTAACCAAAGTGCATATGATCTTGCAACATAGAAGCCATACCACTCTTCCAAATATTTCAGAAAAAAATCAATTGTTGCATTTTCTACATTTTCACCAGGCATAATTTATTTTATCAAAAATATTTTACATTATTAAATAAAATATCTTTTAGGCAGAAAATATTCACAAATTTGCATGAACATGAAGGAATCAAAGACCAACAATGTATAATCCTAAACATGCTATCTCTGCTACCTGGAAGAACTATATTAGCAGTTCCAAGTGTCCTTCTAAGTTAAACACCATACTAAACACTTGGCCGTCAATTATCAATTCCTTCACCTCTTGAGTCATAATCTGACAACTCCATTGTAAGAGCACCACCGCCCTATGAACTACAAAACTACTTAGGACAGCTCAGACTCTTATTGACAGCACTGTCTCTCTCAGAAAATGGATAATAATTTTCAAAGGGAAAATTGAATACATGGTTCTAGGTGGCATTAGTGAACTTTTGAACATTATATTTAGATCAGCTTAAATATAATAGCTCTTATCTTAATGTTACATGAGTCCATTCGTACTGATTTTCAATTAGCAACGACAATCAAATGAAACGTTATAGAAGGTCGCACCTTCGCCATCTCATTGCAGAGTCCTGTAATGCAGCAGAAAATAAATCATATTCTCGACCAAACCTTTGTACATTCAATTTATGAAAACGTTATAACTAGCACGGAGGAAAAGATATCAGGAAACATGTTTGAAAATTAAACGGAATTTACACCTTCTTTAAGATGTTATGCGCCTATTTGAGGGGGACTACTATCATTTGAAGTTGGTTCTTTTGTGGCAATTACTGGCACAAGGGGTTTACTTGAGTTACGGTGCGTTTTTTTAAAAACGAACTGCTACCTGGTTTTAGTAAACGGTGGGAAAAGAGATAACGATTTGTGTTCCACTATTCCCAGCATTCAAATAAGGTAAAAGTCATCCGCGTTCAACGATTACACAAAAGGAAGATCGCACGACAACAGGGGGTGGGCTGGGTTAAGGAGTGCAACTGATGTCCACTGTATAAACTGTCCTAAAAGGAACAAATCGTTCCTCTCGAGCTTTTAAATGTCCAATCATTGCAGCAGAGAGCACACAGATAAACATTAAATGGAAAGTTTAATGGTAAAAAAAAAATCAACGTCTGAGCTCATCAAAAAAGTTGTGTGTCCTCTTAAGAAACGAAGAGTTACAGAAATTCTTTGTTCTCTAAGTAGCTTGAACCCTAAGGTGACATGAAAAGCCCTAAAACTGTGGAGGAAGATGTTGCTATGAAACGTGGGATCAGGGATGAGGTTTTACGCCCGGACCCCACAAGTTGTGACCATGCATTAATCAGTAGGTGTAAAGATAAGACCAAACTGTAAACACAGAACTAAAGACTTATCCTCAACTCGGGCTTGGAAAATAGTGATTCGCTTCTCGTGCAAAACAGAAAGGGGGACTGAATAGTTAATGTCAAATATTTTGTTACCCAGAATGTCGACTGCCTTTTGGCCGTTTTGAACAAAGTTATTTAGGAGTAAATATAGACATGATCAGGGTAGCTGCATTCATCCGGGGCACTTTTCTGCAGGTAGTTGGGGTGAGTCCATTCAGGGGAAAGCGTTCCTTCAAGTCTTTTAACTTCAAAATGTGCTGCCACTTTCCTTTGTTAGCCGCGATTTATCGCAACGCCAGCTACAGAGGTGTTTATCTTCTCAAATTTCGTGACATTTTGCTTTTTACGATGCAGGAGTACCATGGAGATTTTATTAGGGGTGGGGAGGGGTTGTCGCTGCGGGATGGAACAGGCTCGTGGAGAAACTAATCCTGGAATAATATGATCACGAAGCGCATCTCTTTATCTGGTTTGACTCTTAACGAACACATCAATTGCAAGCGTTAAATCTATATATGAAATCATTCATTTTGATCAGTCATTTACACATTTCGAGTGTTTGGGGGGGGGGGGGGGTTGAGAAACATGATTAATGGGTTTATTCCATTCACAGTGAACTTTTCCATAACTTTCTTCTTTGGGCAGACATTAATTATTCTCCTAACATTTCATGCACTTGCAGCCATTTAGCTATTCCGGAGTTTGCCTGCGTTTGTATTCTTCCAGTTTTGCAAGACAGGTGTTGGAGTCAAATCATGCCTTTTTGAAAGATGCTTAATAAGAGTTGAATTACACCGAGCTGAAGAAACACAAGGCATCAAAGAAACGAGTCATGTTTGATCTTACTCCAATCACGCCTACAAACTGGGACAAAACCAAACCTGGCGCAGAACCGTCTTGTGCCGTTTCTTGTTGATATTCTGTTCATCCACATTTGAGAACGAGAAAGGGTTCGATTTTAGTCGTGACAGTTTTTTAAAAACTGAGATTCCCTGCACCAAGTGATGTGAAAGTGAATGACGGAACCACTAATCGCTGAGCCGGGAAACAAATACGATTACTAGCAGAGAGTCTTGAGTCAGAAAGTCTCATAGACTTTAAGATGTTAATCCTGAACGTAATCCTTCCTTTGCCGTGTAGAAATACTGCAGCCACAAGAGTTGTTTTGTTATTTATATTGGCGTTTAATAAAACTCAGCCAGGGTTGAATAGGACCCTTACTCTTGGATGGTAATTAATTCCTTATTTCTGTGACCCAATTGTGTTGGTATAGAGGAGTGGACAGTGCGAGTGCCCCCCTCTATCTTTGTCCATAGACACAGCTCTCGTGCTTCAACAGCTATGGAAACCCATTCGTTTGATGTCATTGAAGAGTTTTTCTTGGGCATCTTCTACTTCAAGGGCTTCTGTTTTTCTTCCTTTTCCTTTTCTGTTTTTTTTAATTCGTGAAAGCCTTCTAGCTTGGCCACCTCAGTAGAATTTAATGATTTACTGAAAGCCTTTTGATGAGCGTATGAGCATGATAGCTTGGCAGTCAGCTGCCGAAAACAGGGGTAACAGCCACCAAACTCGTTGTTTTGCACGACTAAGCTTTAAATCTGAGCTTCCTGAAAACTACCACTTAGCGTTCTACCCTGCAAGGTGTCTTCCACAAAAGGGTGCTGTTCCTGAGTTATAGTGCCCGCGTGTTTGTTTTATGAATAATAATGTGCTGGCAGTTTAAAAATATGAAAGTAGCTCACATTGACTAATGTGGCTTGAAGTAAGACAGTGCGGTTTTATGCAGCGCTTCGTCTCTGCCTTTGTCTTTGTTGAAATCGTGCGACACAAATATCTGTATTTTATTCAACTGTAATGAATCTTGTTTGCAGCATTTTTTGGACGAGACCCTCAAATGAACCATATGGCCAGGGTGACTCGAGCTGGCCGTGTTTCGCAAACAAAGAGGGGATTGAGAAGCTGAAGGAAGGCAGCAAACTTCTTTCCGGCTGATGAAGCTGTTGTCTGGAGCCAATGATCCCAAATCTACCGGCTTTATTCCCAGCTCAGCTTGGGACGTGATGTGTCATATGATTAGAATCTTTCATATTTACTACAAGTGTGTAGACGGGCAGTCTGCAGAGAGTAGGGGCGCATATGTGAGGTGGGCTTAGCATCTGAAAAAAAAACAGCGGATAAAAACACTTGAATGAGGATGTATTTTTTTTTAGTTGCCGCGAGGATCTAATCGATTGTTGATTGACATTTTAGGGCGAATCACAACTAGCTGATGTCTGAGTTAGAAAATCTGAGCGATTCGAGCAATCTCTTTTAATACAAAATATTGGGATGTCCTAATTTAGTGTTAACTGGGAACTGTCTAAACTCATGTTAAACATGATATTGGCGAATCTTCTATTTCCTGTGGCGTGAAATTATATTTTAACAGGGATTTAAAGTGGCACTTGAAAGACCGGGTAAACATTTTAACACTTCTCAGACTTAGTCTGGAATTTCATGATTTGGAGGTGCCGGTGTTGGACTGGGGTGGACAAAGTTAAAAATCACACAACACCAGGTTATAGTCCAACAGGTTTAATTGGAAGCACTAGCTTTCCAAATGAATTTCTGGTTGGTATGATGCGGAGAGATATTGCATCTCACATTTCTTTTTTATGTGGGCAGTGACATAATTTGGATGTGAACATTTTCAGTAAAGTTTTTTTTACCCCGCACTGCACTAACATTCCGACCTAAAGTCCAGCAAAGAGCGATCACATTTTACAGCTTTGCAAGGAGATAAAGCGACGCCTATTGGAATGACAAGGAAGTCATTCATTCATTTATACAGACGGACATCAACTAAATTGTAACGTACATTGGCTCCGAAAATTCAGTCTGGAATGGAAACATCTGCCCACCCAGGCTACAATTAACGAGCCCTGTTGTAACAATAATACATTTTATAATGGTTGACAGAGAAGCATTTGTTTTCCGCAGAAACAGGCCGTTCACTGCAACTAGTCGATGCCAGTGTTGTCAATATTTAAGTTTTGTACCTGCTGTTCATATGTCTAACTCAACCAGCGAAATTATGTAAGAGATTGGCTATTAACTTCATTGTCTAAAAGGTTCTGAGATATGTCACCTTTCACGACTGCTTCAGGGACCGACCATAGATAAACGTGCAGGCACATCTTCAGAGTCTAATCTGTGTCTAGATCGTTACGTAATCTGGTCATGAGTGGAGAAGTACATTGAAAAAAAACAAATGTCAAAAGTACAGACCTCCATCCTTATAGCAGCCCAATTAGCTGTTGTTGGTGCATTTTGAAAACAATGCCAGTTCTATGAAAGAGCAATTGAGTTTTTGATCGTTTTTCATTTGACTGAGGTACAGTAAAGCCATTTTCAATCAATCTGTTCAGATGATACACCTTTAGAGCAGGTGGGACTTGAACGGAGGTCTCCTGGCTCAAAGGTAGAGGCACTGCCGCTGCACCACAAAAGCCCCCTAGAGGGTTGGAGGTGGAGGTTGGGAGGGGGGAGCAGAATAGTGGCCGTGGATTTGGCGAAAACAATGGCGATAAATGCTTAAAGAATAAACAGAATAACCTCCAGCAAACGCACATGCGCAATTAGACAGGCAGGTTGGGAAGTTGGTCTCTGAAAACCCAGCTCTTCCGGGAGTCTCATAGAACATAGAACATAGAAAAATACAGCGCAGTACAGGCCCTCGATGTTGCGCTGATCCAAGCCCACCTAACCTACACTAGCCCACTATCCTCCATATGCCTATCCAATGCCCGTTTAAATGCCCATAAGAGGGAGAGTCCACCACTGCTACTGGCAGGGCATTCCGTGAACTCACGACTCGCTGAGTAAAGAATCTACCCCTAACATCTGTCCTATACCTACCACCCCTTAATTTAAAGCTATGCCCCCTCGTAATAGCTGACTCCATACGTGGAAAAAGGTTCTCATGGTCAACCCTATCTAAACCCCTAATCATCTTGTACACCTCTACCAAGTCACCCCTAAACCTTCTTTTCCCCAATGAAAACAACCCCAAGTGCCTCAACCTTTCCTCATACGATCTTTCTACCATACCAGGCAACATCCTGGTAAACCACCTCTGCACCCGTTCCAGTGCCTCCACATCCTTCCTATAAGTGCCTCCATATCCTTCATTGGGGGAGTGGGAGGTGAGTTGAAGTGTTCGGCCATGGAGCAGTGGGGATGGTCGGTGTTAACTTTTCTGCCTAATTTAAAACGAGCAACACAGAAATATTTAGCTGTAATCTGTAAATATTCGAATGGCCAAGTTCTATTTAAAGTAATAATTAACTACTTTATTTCTTAAAGTGTAACAGAGAATAATTAACTCACAACTATGAAAAAATACTTACTTTAACCCATCTTTTACCTTCCCTTCTATGAAATCAGTTACCAAAAACTCCCAATTAAGATTTCCTAAACCACATTTCTTATCACTCAACCAGGCAGCTTTCAATTGATCTATTTGGATCTTCCTGTGACTTCTTATCTTCCTCATAGGCATGACCTCAGGGCTCCGGAACTCAATTCCTCTACCAATAAAAGCCAGTACGCCATATGCCTTCCTCACCGCACTATTTACCTGGGTGGCAACTTTCAGAGATCTGTGTACATGGACACCAAGATCCCTCTGCTCATCCACACTACCAAGTATCCGACCATTAGCCCAGTAGCCCATCTTTTTGTTACTCTTACCAAAGTGAATCACCAAAGTGAATCTCGGTCGGCACAACATCACGGACAGGCTTAGCATTAAACCACGTTCAAGGTGGGAAGTTAAACATTTTCTCATTCATGCATATGTAAATATTTTGAGGTGTGATAAGCCCTGACCATTTCTCTAGCACTGAAAATCAACAACTGTGGAATCTCATTCTTTCAGCCTGTAATTATTGATACTTAGCTCTCTGTAATGAGACAGAGGAGGGGGTTGGCAAATTTGGGGAATGGAAGAGCAACATCATTTGAAAACAGTTCATTATATATTTCAACTAGTAGAAAATACTTCCGACCATGTTTGGTCGCAGTCATATCTATGGCTACTTGCATTTGTGGACTTTGAAATGGAAAATCCCGAGGGCTAGGTCTCCCTGCATGATGTGGAGTTTTGACTGCACAGTGTGCGATTTGCCTTGTGAAAGGAGAGCTCGGTTTCCTACCACCAAGGAGATGCACAAGTTGGGAAATCTCCCAATGTTTTATACTGGCTGCCACCTTGGGAGAAACTGCCTGAAATGGCAGGAATTCTGCTCAAGGATGGATGAAGATGGAGCTGGTTTCGCTATCCATACGTCAAAGGAGCAGAAATTAGGCCATTCGGTCCATCCAGTCTGCTCAGCCATTCAATCATGGCTGATAAGTTTCTCAACTCTATTCTCCCTTTAATCATTGCTCCCCTTGACAATCAATATCTCTACTTTAAATATACTCAATGACCTGGCCTCCACAGCTTTCTATGGCAACGAATTCCATAGATTCACCACTCTCTGGCTGAAGAAGCTTTTCCTTATCAATGTTCTGTTTACTAGCTGTGCCCTCAGCTCCTAGTCTCTCCTACCAATGGAAACATTTTCCCAACATCCACTCTGAGAAGGCCATTCAGTATTCAATGACTGCTAATCCTTTAATGATACCTTTAATCTGTCAATCGGTTTGTAAATTTGCACCCTGTTCCCTGTCCCTCCCCCAGTTGCACAATTGTCAATTTTGAAAGTTGCCTTTGATGATTAATGCTTATATAATAACAGCTCAATAAATAACTTTTCTGACTGCTAGATCAAATGTTTACCAACTAACTGGCAGTTAGGCTACTTTGTTGCTTTTAAATGGCTGGGGATAAAAATTTCACAACGTTTTAAAAGTCTCATTGACCTAGGAATGAATTTTTTTTAAAGAGTCAGAGGTTTAAATAAAAGTTCTATACAGTATTTCTACCCATCTTGTGCATTTATTCATGACTACTACATTGTGGGAAAAGGTCCTTGTTGTGGTGAAAATGAAATGTTTGAACACCCTCTATCAGCTAAAATTAGATCTGGTAAATAGGACCAGGACTTTCAGATTTGGGTCTTTTCCACCATTTTTAAAGAACCACAGAGCCTCCTTGACTCTGCAAATGTCCAGAGTTATCTTAAGCAATTGACAGCTACAAAGTACACCTGGAAGGTGAGCTTAGAGGATCAGGTTGTCGACCTGGAAATGGTCTTTCTGTCAAAAAAAACTGTCAGACACTGCCCAGTATTTCTGTTAAACCCCATGACCTTCACCTTTCCTCAGGAGTAATAAGTACCAGATAGATCTTCAGCTTGTTATATATTATTTACCAGTTTGCTGCACACTATGGTGGCTCAGTGGTAAGCACTACTACCTCATAGTACCAGAGACCCAGGTTTGATTCCCACCTTGGGTGACTGGCTGTGTGGAGTTAGCACATTCTCCCTGTGTCTGTATGAGTTACCTCTGGGTGCTCTGGTTTCCTCCCATGTTCTCAAAGATGTGCAGGTTACATGAATTGGCCATGCTAAATTGCCTGTTGTGTTAGGTGCGTTAATCAAGTGGAAATGAGTCTGGGTGGGTTACTCTTCAGAGGTCGGTGTGGACTTCTTGTGGCAAAGGACCTGTTTCCACATTGTCGGGAATCTAATCAGACCATGATGTTCTAAGCACTGAGATAAAAGTGAAAACTGAAACAACCATCAAGAATTTACATTCCACAATTTGTGGAAATAGGACAATTTTCTTTAGCATGTCTGTGATAAAGAAATAATACATTGCATTCAGTCAAGTTGGTCAATAGTGCTAATATGTACTGTACATTAAATAATACAACAGCCCTGTAAAATTAAGAAACATATTGTTTGATTCGCTGAGTCATGGTAGGAGATCTATTAATTATATATTATATACATTGATTATTACAGTGAGCCATAGAGTGAAGTCCCATTGGCCAGCATTTGGACCATATTCCTCGAAACCCATCCAGATGCCTTTTAAATGTTGTAATTGTACCAGCTTCCACTACTTCCTCTGGCAGCTCATTCCATACACACACCACCCTCTATGTGAAAACATTATCCCTTAGGTCCCTTTTAAATCTTTCCCTTCTCACTTTTAAACAATGCCCTCCAGTTTTGGACTCCTGCAAGAGGGAAAAGACCTTGTCTATTCACCCTATTCATTATCCTTATGATTTTATAACCCTCCATAAGGTCATCCCTCAGCCTCTAATGGTCCAGGGAAAATAGCCCAAGCCTATTCCGCCCTTCCCCATAGCTCACATTCTCCACAGAATCATGGAGATGTACAACATGGAAAAAGACTCTTCTGTCCAACTTGTCCATACCGACCAGATATCCCAACTTAATCTAGTCCCATTTGTCAGCACTTGGCCCATATCCCTCCAAACCGTTCCTATTCATATACCTATCCAGATGCCTTTTAAATGTTGCAATTGTCCCAACTTCCACCACTTCCTCTGGCAGCTCAGTCCATACACGTACCACCCTCTGCGTGAAATAGTTGCCCCTGAGGTCCTTTTTATATCTTTCCCCTCTCACCCTAAACCTATGCCCTCTAGTTCGGGATTGCCCCACCCCAGGGAAAAGACTTTGTCTATTTACACTATCCCTGACCCTCATGATTTTTTAAACCTCCATAAGGTCACCCCTCAGCCTCCGATGCTCCAGGGAAAACAGCTGCAGCCAATTCAGCCTCTCCCTATAGCTGAAGTCTTCCAACCCTGGCAACATCCTTGTAAATCTTTTCTGAATCCTTTCAAATTTCACAACATCTTTCAGATAGGAAGGAGACCAGAATTGCATGCAATATTCCAACAGTGGCCTAACCAATCACCTGTACAGCTGCAACATGATCTCCCAATTCCTATGGTCAATGCTCTGACCAATAAAGGAAAGCATACTAAATGCCTTCTTCACTATCCTATCTATTTTCAAGGAACTATGAACCTGCACTCCGAGGCCTTTGTTCAGCTCCCCAGGACCTTACCCTTAAGTATATAGGTCCTGCTCTGATTTGCTTTTCCAAATGCAGCACCTTGCATTTATTTAAATTAAACTCCATCTGCCAACCCTCAGCCCATTGGCCCATCTGATCAAGATCCTATTGTGATCTGAAGTAACCTTCTTCGCTATTCACTACACTTCCAATTTTGGTGTCATCTGCAAACTTATTAACTATACCTCCTATGTTCACATCCAAATCAATTATAAATGACAAAAAGTAGTGGACGCAGCACCGATCCTTGTGGCACTCCTCTGGTCTCAAGCCTCCAATCTGTAAAACAACCCTTTACCACCACCCTCTGTTTTCTACCTTTGAGCCAGTTCTGCATCCAAATGGCTAGTTCTCCTTGTATTCAATGAGATCTAACCTTGCTAACCAGTCTCCCTTGGGGAATCTTGTTGAAGGCCTTACTGAAGTCCATATCGATCAACCTACCGCTCTGCCCTTATCAATCCTCTTTGTTACTTCTTCAGAAATCTCAATCAAATTCCTGAGACATGATTTCCCATGCACAAAGGCAGTTTCCCACAAGAGTTCTAGGGCATACCTGATCAGATCCTTGGATTTATCCACCTTTACCCATTTCAAGATATCCAGAGCACTTCCTCCCCTGTAATATGGACATTTTTCAAGATGTCACCATCTATTCCCCCACATTCTATACCTTCCATGCCCTTCTCTACATTAAAGACTGATGCAATATACTCATTTAGTATCTACCCCATCTCCTGCGGCACCAACAAAGGCCTCCTTGCTGATCTTGAGTGGCCCTATTCTCTCCCTAGATACCATTTTGTCCTTAATGTATTGATAAAACCCTTTGAATTCTCCTTAACCCTATTTGCCAAAGCTATCTCATGTCCCCTTTTTGCCCTCCTGATTTCCCTCTTAAGTATACTCTTAGCACCTTTCTACTTTTCTAAGGATTAACTTGATCTCTCCTGTTTATACCTGACAAATGCTTCCTTCTTTTTCTTAACCAAACCCTCAATTTCTTTAGTCATCCAGCATTCCCTACACCGCCCAACCTTTCCTTTCCCCCTAACAGGAAAATACTGTCTCTGGACTCTTATCTCATTTCTGAAAGCTTCCTTTACCTGCGAACATCTGCTGCCAATCAGCTTTTGAAAGTTCTTGCATAATACTGTCAAAATTAGCCTTCGTCCAATTTAGAACTTCAACTTTTAGGTCCACTTTATCCTTTTCCATCACTATTTTAAATTGAATAGAATTATGGTCACTGGCCCCAAATTGCTTCCCCACTGACACTTCAGTCACCTGCCCTGCCTTATTTCCCAAGAGTAGGTCAAGTTTTGCATGTTCTCTCATAGATATATCCACATGCTGAATCAAAACATTTTCTTGTACACACTTAACAAATTCCCTTCCATTTAAATCCTTTACACTATGGAAGTCCCAGTCTATGTTTGGAAAATTAAAATCCCCTACCATAACCCTCTGTTATTCTTACAGATAACAGAGATCTCCTTACAAATTTGTTTCTCAATTCCCTGCTGCCTATTGGGGGTATATAATACAATCCCAATAAGATCATCATCCCTTTCTTATTTCTCAGTTCCAGCCAAATAACTTCCCTCGACGTATTTCTAGGAATATCCTCCCTCAGTACAGCTCTCAGGCTATCCCTTATCAAAAATGCCACTCCCCCTCTGTTCTTGCCTCCCTTTCTATTGTTCCTATAGCATTTGTATCCTGGAACATTACGCTGCCGGTCCTATCCATCCCTGAGCCATGTTTCTGTAATTGTTATGATATCCCAGTCCCATGTTCCTAACCATGCCCTGAGGTCATCTGCCTTCCCTGTTAGGCCTCTTGCATTGTGGTAAATGCAGTTTAGTTTATCAGTCCTACCTTGTTCTTTGTTTTGTCCCTGCCTGCCCTGTTTGACTCACTTCTTTTCTCAACTGTACCAGTGTCAAATTGATCCCAACCTCCCCCCCCAACCCCACGTTACTAGTTTACATCCTCCTGAGCAGCTCCAACAAATCTCTCTGCCAGTATATTAGTCCTCTTCCAATTCAGGTACAATCCATCCTTCTTGCATAGGTCACTTCTACCCCAGAGGAATTCCAATGATCCAAAAATGTGAATCTTTCCCCCATGCGCTAGCTCCTCAGCCACACATTCATCTGCTCTATCCTCCTATTCCTACCGTCACTAGCTCGTAGCACCAGGAGTAATCCAGACATTACTACTCTTGAGGTCCTCCTTTTTAAACTCCAACCTAACTTTCTATATTCTGCCTTCAGAATCTGATCCTTTTGGTGGGCGGCACGGTGGCACAGTGGTTGGCACTGCTGCCTCACAGTGCTAGAGACCCGGGTTCAATTCCCGACTCAGGCGACTGACTGTGTGGAGTTTGCACATTCTCCCCGTGTCTGCGTGGGTTTCCTCCGGGCGCTCCGGTTTCCT